>NW_027316056.1:13151477-13239276 GCF_026437365.1 Eucyclogobius newberryi
TTAATGAGTGAATTTATTGCACCTACAATAGAATAGTCAAGTATTTTTAGGCTAATTATGTCTTCATTGTCATTAATTATACTCGCATAAAAAGAACATGATTAAGCTTTTGTCATTTTCTTCTGTGATTCCATTCCTGCCTTTTATCAAATAGTGTGTTATGTCGTTCCCAAGACTTAATATTATAATGTTAAGGATTATAATGTCTTTATAAAATGTTAGTATATGGGGTCATAGCGTTTGATCCCGATTTCAGATTTCTATAGGCTCTATAATATGTTGTGATCTAATTTATGTTTGGATGATATGAATCCAAATGTAGTAGTAGATTTATTATATCACCATTGTACGGGCTGCATTAAAAACACTTTACATGCTCCTGAGCTTCTGTGCAAACTGAGCTTGTCCTCTTCACCGCTGTCTTGTTGTTTGAAGAGAAATACTTTGCATTCTTGTTCGCATTGTTCATGAGCCACCCTGGTAATAGTGTGTTCCCTAAAAGATAACAAAGTAAAGCCAGTGGGATTCAGCCTTCATCTCTGCCCATTCAGGCCCCGTACGCCTGTTTGGGTGGGTTAATTGATTGTGTTCATTGTGACCCCATTTCGGTTCTGTTCAGCCTGTGCACTTGAGGTCTTATGTGATTTCTGCTTGACCTGTGTTTTGTATAATATGCATTTGGACACTGTTGTTATCTTAGGTGCAGGTGTGGCGGCCCATTGTCATCGCATCGTCCAAAAGCCAGGCCTTAGCATGGATTTGGACACCTGTGGATAGGTCACATGTCGACGGTAAGCTACTGTGTATATAGGCCTCTGGGGGATTGTGGGTGCTCACACACAGAACATGTCCTGTCACATTTTGAATCAATCAAGGAGGAACTTGCAAAGCTTGCTCTTGTAATGCAGATTCATACCCACTCCTTAAGCCTGTAAGACTCACCAAAATAGACGCAGGCAGTGGAAGTAAGCAGAGCTGAAAGCTTACTCTACCAAGGTATTTTTAGCAGCTAAAATATTGTGAGATAATACTTTATTGGACACATTCCAGGAATGCCACTGGTCCGTTCACAATAAAGAAAGCATGTCAGGTGTTTATATTTGAACTTATGACATTGTCCCCATAAATAGTAAAGACCAGGTCAACAGTGCATTCACACTTGTTGTTATTTGGTCCAAAAATGAAATTTCAGACCAAATGTGGACTTGGGTTGCTCCTGTTTTAGTCACTGTTTAGTTTTTGATGTGGTGAATATGCATGTGTGAAAAATGTAGATCTCCTACTCGAAATATAAAGACCATTCTGTGCTAAGCAAAGACCACTTCCATCTTAAAGACAGATAAAGTGACACTGTAAAGTGACATAGTTCATTTACATTCATAATGAATTGCCATATATTCCAGTCATGGGTTCATATTCCTATTTCCTGTTTATTCCCTCTGCGCTGAATTTGATTTGTTTTCTCGGGATGCAGTATCTGCCCTCTCTGTGTTCAGTAGACATTCACATCTCCTCCTTACAAGTTTTATTTTAAATAACACTACATAAACCTTTTATGATGCAAAAACTGTGCTTATCAATAAGATGTGCTCATTGGGCATATTACTCATGCTTGTGTCATCTTCATTTAATAATATTTCACCCCAAAACATTTAGGCATTTTAGCTTTTTATACATTTTATTGACATATACTGTGTACATTTTATTCATCAAACAATTACAACATAAATGGTTATCCAATGGTTCAGTTCAGATTCAGTTTGTTATATTATGAGTTGAAAAAGACAGTTTTGTCCCAAACCCTGATCCATTTGTATACATGCAGACATATTTTCATTTGCTGTACACATAACAGATATAGTGATAACATAATACAGAAATGTTGAGAACGTCATCATATTCTGCAACAATAAATGCAAAGTACTGTAGCTTAAACATTCAATGTATTTAATAAAGTAAAATCATTTCACTCAATAATTCAACAACTTTGAGATATAGACTATCTTCTAAAACGTACAGATGCCTAGTTTTATATAAAAGAACGATTTTCTTTGGAAAGTAAATATTTGGCTCAAGCTACAAGAATTACACAGCGTTTACCATTCTTTGCTGCCTTTTATGGGTGATGTGTGCTTGGCTACAATGTGTTTGTATTAGATTTAAGCATCTTGTTATTTCACACTTGGTGGTTGCAGTCATTATGCAAAATACTATTCCTTTAGGGGTTAAGTTACAACTTAGCGGCTTATCCCCCATCAAAAGCTCTTGCGTGAGAATTCTTTATTATTAAACCTCTGCAGGGGGCAGTGAGTGAGATTCAGAGTCTAAACTGGACTGTGTTTTAACACTGACACAGGTCTGGTGTAAGCTCCCTGACGTCACAGCCCTTCAGCTACACTGCTCTGTATGGATGATATCTACTGTGATCATAATTGGCATGTTATACCCAGGGCTGTAGCAGACGTTTGCACATGTGCTCATCACTGCAGACCTGCTCCACTCCCTTTAACACTTATGTCATTGTTTTAATACATCACAGACATGTTTTTTTATCAGGTTTGCACAGTTCCTGGCTAGAAAATCTGCACTTCTTTCTTTAAATGGAGACAGAAAATGTGTCAAGGCGTGTGATAAAACCTTTGGCGTGAAATTGGCATCAAGCGGAGGCTGTGGGAATATGATTAGACTATCAGCAGTGTACAGCTTTTGAGTCCCGCTCTGATCCAGGCTTTTGGACTGTTCACTGCCACAGTAATGTGTCTCTGTTGGGTTTTTAACCAAATGTTTGTCAAGGACATCATGTTCGCTTTGGTGCAGTAAAATGCAACAGAGTAGCATTTGGCAATTTAACACAGGAGATTGTGGTTTTCTTATTCTGCTCTTCATCCCTGCTGCCTGTTTACCATCTACAGAGACCAGTTTAGGTCTAGTTCTACATGAGATGATCATGACACAGAACTGTTACCTACAATGCCTAATTGTTTATAGAAAAAATGCCTCAGATGACACTCTTGCTCTCTATAAGCCTAGCAGAAATTCTTAACTGTTTTATTTTTATATGTTAGAAAGTTAAGACTAGACTAGAAAAAACACTGTTGCTTATTTACATGTATCACAACTTAAACATTTTAGCCACTTTAGCACACGTCTAAAGATATTCTCAAATTCACAGAGCCAAAACAATACACAGAGGCTCACATCAGCCTCTCACACAGGAAAAATAAAACTGCCAAAAAGTCAACGATTTCCTTTTTGTTGCGTAAGCGCGGGTTCCAGTGACCCTCATGAAGTCAGGCTTTGGGGCGAAGTCCTTCTCCATGTGAGCAGCTCCTTTAAGCACCAGTAGAATGAATCTGATCCTGCTCCCCAGTGCCCCCTGCAATTCACTCTCTCAGTGTAGCCGACACAAGCTGGTGACAGTCCAAGTCCCCCCGAAGCTCCAAGGGTCCCGGGATCCTTAGACCGGTTTTTGGGTCCACACACCAGCACTTTCCCCTCTGGCCGTCGCGGGCCGGGTGGCACTAAAGCAGAGAAAAGACAAGTCGTAAACAGGAAAAAACATGTTTTCCCCCCATTTTATCTCAGGATCAGCCTTTGGTTTTGACTGGATCCCCACCATTCTATGATTCAGTTTGATTTTAGGAGAAATATAAAACATATCCAAGTAAAGTAAAGTAAATGTATACACTTCTTCCAACTATATGACAATCCCAGAAGTATAAAGTAACATTGGTTTTATCAGTTATGTTTTATAATGTTTTATAATGTAACAATGATGGGGAATCATAGGCTCATGGAACATTTGTGTTTCATGTTTATATTAAATGTACTCATTTAGTATGAAGTACTTACTCACTTTCTAAGTAATTTAGATTTTCAACAAGGGGTTGGCAGTGGTGCAGTGGACTGGGTGCTCACCCACTATCCATAGGGTAGCCAATTCAAACCTCACCATAGCACATAATAACGAGGGGGGGGGAAATAAAATGATCGAGCCAATTTCTTGAAAAAGAAGAACATTTATAATAAGGTTTAAAGCAGAAGTAAGCCTTATTTGTTCCACTGGCACAAAATGTTCAAAGACCCATGTAGAGAAAAAGGGAACAGAAATTCACACTGTCGGCGGCGGAACCATATGGGACTATTAGAGAAGGTCAGACCAGTACACAAGCAAATGAGAGCATGTCAGTGCTGCAAGAAAAGAGCTGCAAACTGTTATGGAGTGCAATGTTGTTTGTACTGCTTATTTTTAGTTGGCTTCTTTTAAATTGTTACAGAATTAAATTTATTTTTACCCATATTGAGATCAGCATACAGCATTAGTGTTAGATGTTGACAGCACAATTATAATTAAAACACTTTGTATTTATAGAACAGAAGATCATATTAAACACAAAATAATTAATTAATTGATTATTTTAATTCAGTAATATTGCCATATGATCTTACTACTAGTTCTGATAAAGGTCGTCCTAAAAATATTCAGGAAATGTCCAACATTGTCCTATTTATGTGACTGTTTTCCTTTTTCAGAGTTAATACTTTATTTTAGTTTTTAGATTTAGATTCATATCTGGGGAATAGATGTCTCTGACCAACTTGTACCCACTTCATGTATCCATGGGTTTCAGAAGGATTAAAAGTCAGGGCCATTGCCATAGCAACTAACAATTAAATCTTCTGAATGGGCAAAAGCGTTGGAAATGTTGCATATTATGCTGAAACTCATGAATATTTTCACTGAATAGTTGTTGACCTACTCGAAAGCTAAACGTAATTTTTTGTAAAAAAATATTTGGTTATTTTCACTCCACTATTTGCTTTCTTGAAAATCTGTTGCTCTTAAGATATAGAAAACTGACAGTAAACCCCTAAATGTTGTAGATCTCAAATATTTGAACGCAGGGTGGGCATCTGGTGTAAAACAATCTCCTAGTTGCCTAATGAGAAAGCTGCAAGTAAAATTGAAACTTTTCTAATTGACAATGGACGTTTTGTATCCTTGACTCCCATCAATTATGCACTTGGAAAATGTTCTCCTTAACCAATAAAGCTCTGTGTTGAGTAGTTAACAGTTTAGAGATTTTCTCTGCCATGAAATGATTCCCAGTTGTCCCCTGTGACCTACATTTCCCCAAAGGGCTTCTTTATCACAGCGAGTTAAACAGTAAACAGATGCTTGTGAACACGATCCCTTAACCACGTTACAAAAGCCACTTGTGAACCTCCCCACCCTAATTTTCCTTTATCACTCACTGTGCCGTTGATTGCTTCATGACTCCACGCATGCACCTTATCTCCTCTTTTATTCTCATTCTTTCGACCTTATCGCGAGACGGTTAAACTTGCAAGAGTAAAGTGTGCCTAAAAGCTTGTTCGTTGCATGCGACAAAGCAATGAAGCCATTACAGCGAGAGGGGAAGCAGCCTTTTGCACACACGCTCTCGATTTTCGCGTGTAAATCACTGTTTTATGAGAGCTTAGATAAATAGGGGCCTTGGCATCAACTGGTCTCATAAGGCAGTCATTTGGAAACATGTTGTGTTGATCTTGAACTGAATTAAAGACAATAGTTTCTTCTGCTGCGTTAGAAATTTTGGACGTTTTTTAGTTCAACGTACTAAATTAAAGTCTTTTTTATTTGTGCTGGCCCAGTAACACTTTCTCCATCTCTCCAAGTCTTGTAATTCGCTCAGCAGGGATAAAGCTTCATGCTTGGTGTAGTTTTATTGGACACTTTTTCTACTTGATTGAAATCATTTTCACTTGATTACAATTTGCCATACAACTGTCAGACTTTTCAGCACGGAGTCTAAATCAGATATTTTCCCTTCAAGCACAAACTTTTGACTTTTTAACTTTATTTGACGATTGATATTTTTGTAAATTTTTGGACACTATATTTGGCGCTGTACAAAGCAATTGAATATTTGCTATTGACCCTGAATCACCCCATGTAACAGACTTTTAGGTTACAATGAAAATGTTTTGTGCTTTTAAAAAAAAATCTCTAGTTTTAGCCATGATTTTAGTCCTAAATCTGCCTTGTTCTGTCCAAAAAATTTAGATTTCTGTGTTTTATTTTGTGTTACTAGTCAGTGTAATCCCGCAATCATCCAGGAATGTTCCGAACGTCCGAGGTAGAAAAGGTTTCAAAGAGAGTCATCTGGACACTATTTTGGAAATCAAGACATTTCGACTCCCATCCTAGTCATTTCCAATCTGAAGGTACTCATCGATAGAAAACGACATGGGAGTGGAAGTCGAAACATCTCAAGTGTCCAGATGTCGACCTCTAAAACCTTTTCTACCATTTTGCAACCTTATTATTGCAAACTTAAGCGTTATCTCTCATATTGTTCTGCTCATTTTCACTGCTCTTGCTGTTCTGCTGAGCGCTGACCTGTTTGGTGTGGAAGTCTCCGTTCTTGTCGCAGTTCGGGATGGGGATGGTGAAGAGGTCGTCGTGGGTGCGAGTGTTGGAGGCGAGTCGGTCCAGGGCCCTCTGCAGCTCGGCGCGACACGGGGCCTGCACATGACCCACACGAGTTAACCCTCCACAAAGAAATACATGGGTAAAATAACTTGGGTTCAGTTATGTGCTAATGTAACCCTACACAATAGAGACATTCAAGATAAAATGACGTCTCCAAACAAGGTAAACATCAGGCATATTAAACCTTTCACTGCGTGACATTCAAGGGGTTCAGCATCTGTCTTGTGTCCAGTTTTGTGCACATGGAAAATGTTTGTGGACAATGCAGTTTTCGAGTAATTGCAGGCTATTTGGTAAACACTGAATCGCTCACTTTGGAAATGATCGAGATGGTAATAGATTTATGAGCTGCTGAAAATAATTTTTTCTCTGTGGCTTCTCTTTGTTTTATGCCAGATGCCCTTACTACAACAAATATCCTGACATATTGACACAATGTGACTGGAGTCGCAGTATTTTTAACTGGTGAAGCATTAACAGATGTGGAGAGAGTAGTAAAATGTTACTCAAGTAAGAGTAAGGTTACTTCAAAATAAAGTACAAAGCATTGATGACTCAAGTAAACGGTGTAATCCCTCATTCGTCCAGGAGTGTTCCATTGTAGAACAAAGTCTGTTTTTAGAAAGACTTTGATTCTCGAGAATGACTCTTGGATGAGAGTAAGAGAAACTGTCTGGGTGTGACATCGGAAGTTCATGTAATTGGAAGGGCAAAACAACAAATAAAGCCAAAAATCTGGAAGGAGCGGTGCAACTTGTAGACACGAATAATTGAATTTGATTCATGTCACTCTTAGAAGTATTATATCAAATATCAAAATTGAGTATATATTTCTACTGTCTCACAAAAGTAAAGTTCTAAACCAATGCTGAACCCATTGATCCAAACTAAATACCCTCCAAATAAAGGAACTTTAAACTGAAACTCAAACTGATGATCTTTTGTTTCATGGGACAAAACAGTTCATCACAAACTCCTTGCTCTAAGATGCTCTCCATATGGCCAGAGTTAGACTGTTGGAAACATCTTCACATCATTTATTGAAAAATCTTAAATTTTTCAACTTCAGCTGCTTCTTGGCTCAACACTGACTTTTCCTCGAAATTCCATCACTAACATTTCTCATATGCCTCCATTAGCTTCAAGTTGTCTCACGTCTAGAAGCCTGTATGTGGAGAGAAAACTAATTTCACATACGGTATATACCCATATATTACATGAGAGAGAGAGAGAGAGAGAGAGGAGAGATAAAGAGAGAGAGAGGGAGAGAGAGAGAAAAGAGATAAGAGAGAGAGAGGGAGAGAGAGAGAGAAAAGAGATAAGAGAGAGAGAGAGAGAGAGAGAGAGAGAGAGAAGAGAGATAAAGAGAGAGAGAGAGGGAGAGAGAGAGAGAAAAGAGATAAGAGAGAGAGGGAAAGAGAGAGAGAGAGAGAGAGAGAGAAGAGAGATAAAGAGAGAGAGAGGGAGAGAGAGAGAGAAAAGAGATAAGAGAGGGAGAGAGAGAGAGAGAGAGATAAAGAGATAAGAGAGAGAGAGAGAGAGAAAAGAGATAAGAGAGAGAGGGAGAGAGAGAGAGAGAGAGGGAGAGAGATAAAGAGATAAGAGAGAGAGAGAGAAGAGAGAGAGAAGAGAGATAAAGAGAGAGAGAGAGAGAGAGAGAGAGAGAGAGAGAGAGAGAGAGGGAGAGAGATAAAGAGATAAGAGAGAGAGAGAGAAGAGAGATAAAGAGAGAGAGAGAAAAGAGATAAGAGAGAGAGGGAGGGAGAGAGAGAGAGAGAGAGAGAGAGAGAGAGGGAGAGAGATAAAGAGATAAGAGAGAGAGAGAGAAGAGAGAGAGAAGAGAGATAAAGAGAGAGAGAGAGAGAGAGAGAGAGAGAGGGAGAGAGAGAGAGAGAGAGACAGAGAGAGAGAGAGAGGGGGAGAGAGAGAGAGAGAGAGAGGGAGAGACAGAGAGAAGGAGAGAGAGAGAGAAAAGAGAGAGAGAGACAGAGAGAGAGAGAGAAGAGAGATAAAGAGAGAGAGAGAGAGGGAGAGACAGAGAGAGAGAGAGAGAGAGAGAAAAGAGAGATAAAGAGAGAGAGCGAGACAGAGAGAGAGAAAGAGAGAGAGAGAAGAGCGATAAAGAGAGAGAGAGAGAGAGAGAGAGAGAAAGTAAATAATACTGATTTGCTGAAGGGTTTGAATGAGTTAGATTTGAATACATAAATCCACCTTTCACGGTTTGAACATTGGGAAATGCAGCTTTAAATTCATAACTTGTTACAGGTTGATTTAATGTTATTAATCTTAAATTGTAATCTCCAAACAATGCATGTCTTATGCTACTTTCCAAAGATGTAAAGAGGTTTCATTTTTGTCTCAATTCATAACCACAACATATGTAATTCATACTTCTCAAAGCACTTGACGTCCCCTGTATCTTATATTTAATTCACACTTCATCTACACTGAGACAAGTTTAGGTGAATTCTTCTTGGGTGGCCGCCTCACATAATGTCCCCGTGAGACATATGTGTGTTTATGCTGCATATTACTGTGTTACAGGAATGTAGCGGCCGCGCTTTCAAACGGGCCTGTTTCTTATTAATGTGGATGTTACGTTAAATCCGCAGATGCCATAATGGTGTCAAAGCGCACCTGTATTTTGTTTCATATTGCCATGATTACATTTTACGACCTTTAAATAACTAATTTGTACAATTTACAGCCCGACTGCACCGCTTATGTGGCTCTACAGTGATAAACCCTGATGTGAACCACCTGCTCCGGGCGAGAACATGACCCATAATTGCATTGTTTGCCGTATTGAAAAGCTTAAAACAATGAGAGGTGTGTCTGGTTCCCTCACCAGCGCGGCCTTGGCCTCCTCTCTGCCCATGTTCCTCTGGTTTGTGGGTTTAGACGGGTGCCGGGCCAGGGTTTTCTGTATGCAGCGCTTGTCTTGAGGGCTGCAGCGGATATTACTGTTGTTAGGATGCTCAAGGATGATCTCCTCCTGCCGCTCCAATGCTGCAGAGAGAGAGAGAGAGTGAGAGGATGTTGTAGTTTACTCCAGGGAGCAGCCTTTTTACAGATGTAGCATGGAATAACTACTCTATACCAGTGACACACTAAAGCAGGATTACTACTCTGATATTGTAAAAAAAAAACTATTATGTAAATATGCAATAACTGACTGAAACACTTGACACATAGACGTTATGTATTAGACCCAGAACAGCTCAAATCTTATCTCACAAAAAAGTGTTGAATTAAATAATTAAAAAAATCAAATTTCCCTTCTGGTACAAAGAAACGGTACTCAATGTTTTCAATGTTTTTCCCCCCATCTTTTGTGATCCCCAGGTTGACTGCTTTAGAGGAAGATTGTATCATGCTTACTGACTATGCCCCTGTCTACAATACAGATATTAAAAAAAAAATCACTTTATTAATCCTAAAGGCAATTTTGGTTTTAAGAACAGATAAAAACACATGTTGGAATGCAGATAAAATATAGTTTCTGCTCATGTTGTTTCAGTAAGAACACATAAAATGAGGGAGGGATGTAGAGCAGATCCTCCATGTGTCCTTGAGAGGAACATCCCAGAGACCAGTCCAGTGAAATATAGGCTAGGAATGAGGCCGGGTTAAACTCAAGGACAGAGCTGTCTGCGCCTGTAACAACCACTGAAAGACCTGCCTAATGTTAGAAAAGCATGCCATTTCTACTACTCCTGTGGATACAGTGCCCTATTCCACTGTTTAGGGATGTCAAGATTATTTGTTAAATGCGTTTCAGGTCACAATATTATCTTAATAGCCAAACAATTATTGCTGACTCTTTTATTGACAAAATTAAGTTGTTTTGGTTCAATCTACACTCCAAAAAGTGCTTTTTATTCGTCACACTTTATCCATTAGAAAGTTTGATGTGATAAAGCTGTTCTCGAACTAGAATGGTGACTTTTGACTTTAGATTAGACAATGGGAAAATGACAGAAAGTTCAGATGTCACTGTCGTTGTGAATATTTGTTCAATTGGGATGTTCTGACTATTATTGTAACACTAAAATGTTATACAGTTATTAGTCTGATTCTAATCTTAAGCCGTTGCAGAAACAAGTGGAACTACCATGCCACAATAACCCATTGTAAAGTATCTAATGACCTGCCCTTTTCAATGAGAACATGAAGATGAAGTTTAACTAAATACAAAGCAAAGAAAATAAGTCTCAGGACTTCACGGGTCCATGTGTCTGGAGTTAAGCCTTTTTGGCCTCATTGTGCACATCATTATTTAGGAAAAACCCTGGATTCAGACAGTCTTCTGGTTCAACATCAATCATTTTTCATATTTTTTCCATTGTTCCTTGGCCAATGCCTGATCTTTCCAATAAAATTCCAGCAGATGTACGTTTGGATTTTTAAATCTTTTCTGCACTGCATCTCTTCTATCTCTTCTACATCGCACATTACAGATTTATTGGGGTTATTGGGGGGAAAAATACGTCTTTCAGATAAATGTCCTATTTTGTATTATTCAAGCCGTTTAACACTCAAAACACTATCTCTAATGAGTCCGACCCATTAAATGTATCATGTACACTCAATACAAATCTGTAACACTACCTACAGTGTGTGCTGTGCGTATCTGACTACAGTTAGTTAGTTTATCGTCCCCGCAGGGAAATTCGTCTTCACAGTTTCACAAGGAAACGCCATTTCACAGAAAAAGACAGATCAGACCTCACTTACGTTTACATGACAAACCAACATACAGATAACACAATACAAGTGCATAATCAAACAGGGAGGTTTACAGTTTGTTCATTGTGTTAATGGCTGTAGGAATGAGTTTTTAAATCTTACATTGTTGCATCTGAGAGTCCTGTATTGGCGTCTAGAAGGCATCAGAGTGAAATAACGGTGCATTGAGCGTGGTTATTTAGTTGTGAGAGATGGGGGGGGGTGATTTTTGTTACTATACTGGTTATTTTCGTGTACATTTTCCGTGTTTTTGTGTGTGAACATTGTCAGAAAACAGGAGGAACAGTACAAAAGAGCAGACTGGATGATACTGGTGAATAACTTAAGAATTAGATGTGGTGAAACATGAAGTCCTTTTAACTTGAAGATATTTGAAGCATTCAAGTTGTGGTGCTGAAAGTCATTTCCTGGGTTTGGAGGAGAGTAACAGGAGTGCAGGTTCACGAGGGTCCACGCCATAACATAGATACTGCTCGTCTAATTACCTATAAACCGCTCCTAAACCAGCCACAAGTCAGAGTCCGGCACTTTGACTGATCTCTGCCGCGATGTCAAGCATTGGGACTGGGGTGAGCGCCTCAAATAGCATCAATGGGAAAAGTTTGACATTCAGGAGTGTAAATGGCTGTGCAGGACAAACCAAAAGAGGGGAAATCGTGGAAAATCGCAGAATTACTCAAAAAGCCAGCTGAAAACAAAATACTACTCGGGTGTGTTTTTGATCACAACACAGTTTAAAGGATGTCGTTATATAGGACCTCTGCAAGAAAGTCCATCCCCATAGAGTGTCTCACCACCCTTCCCTCAATCTGACTTTTTGATGTCTTCAGAACTTGAACACAACCTACTGGCAAAACAAACCTACACATGATGTTTTGGTCGGAGCCAAATTCACCTATAACCCCATAGAAAGTTAGCCCGGAGGCAAGCAGCTGCATCCACAGGAAATGCCCCCTCCTCCTGTTTTATCCTCCACAACAGCCCCAGTGCCAGATGGAGGCTGTTAGCGGGTATTTGCCCCGTCACAAGTGGGTACGACCATGTGCTCTGGTTTTGCCCCAAGACCTTCTCAAAACAAGTTCAACTAAAGATGTGTTTTCTGTCTTTGTCTGTATGATTCTGCTGCTCACCTTTTGGCAACTCCATCTTTGTTACCTGCAGCGATTCCACAAGCTGGCACCGAATTCAAAGAGGTTTATTATTGACAAGGTGGTTTTTGCCTTCTTGAAGCCGTACATCGTGTTCCTGTTTCCAGATTCCTGTCCTCGTTTTTATCTGAGGTGACTGGTTTGTGTCCAGTTCAATGCCGCCGCTGATGCTGCTGATGCTGCTGCTGCTGGCAACGACTGTAATTGTACGAGTGTTTTCAGCCTTGATCTTGTGCATTGCAGTGATTTTGGATGTGTACAAAGTTTAACGAAGGACAGGCGGTGTTTTGTGGTTGTTCCCCTCGTCGGAACGCTTTAGCCGGAGTCTGGGGTTGACTGAGTTTGTCCTATAAGTGTTGTTGTTGAGGAAGTGTGTCTTGTTTGTTGTATTTTTAGTCCTGTTGCGTTCAAGTTTTATCAGCACTTTCCTCTAAGCTCCATGGAGATGTTAGTGCTTTGCCTGGAATATTCCACAGTATGGCATTAAACATTTCTATCTCTTTCTATGTTTAGATTTTGACAAACTGTACGGATCCACAAAGGACATTATTGGACACAGTAGCTCACAAATTGTCAGACAGAATAGTTCTTAAGGCGATACAATGCAGGTGAGTTGGGGGAAAAAATATTTTAGATAGAAATTTGATTTATGACTTCTTTTGTATTTACAATGTAAGAAAGAAATATAAAAAAAATAGCTTTCATAGCTCTGGCAACTTTATGTTCTTGTTACGTAAATACAATAAATAAATAAATAAAATGCAGATTTTTCATCAAGTAATGTTTTCATTATATCCGTTTTATGTGTAAAAAAATGTCACTATTTGGGACATTTCAATCGGAAAAATGTATAGAGCCAGGGATACATTTTTTACTTCATTTTGTTCACTTATTACATACAAACTTAATTTACAGTTGAGGATTTTCAATGTAATATTTAAGTAAGCTGTATTTTATGTGTGCGTAAAATTCTAATTTTGCCTTTTCTGTCACTCTAAATATATTTTTACATACTGTGATGTGTTGCTCGTCTTATGGAAGGTAGATACGCTAAGTATCACCTCCATGCAGACAAAACCCTCCAAAAGAACCTCTGAATCACAACTTAAATTAGCGTTGATACGGATCACACATAAGAGCATTTTTGTTGGAAAAATTTCAACAACAAAAAAGTCCACGGGTTAAATTTGCAGTGTGTGTCTTGATATCAGGTTTTGCAGGTTTGCGACAATGGGACTATTTCTATCCCATTACAATTAACCATGTAGCCTGTTTATTTGTCCAAATGTCTTTTGCTTGTCCATTCTTTTGTCCAGATCGAGGCTATGTCAGGTCAAGCCGCTGTGGATGCGGGTCAGGGGTGGCATGTCCTGTTTTCTGCCACTGCTGCTTTTCCATGAAGGAAGTTGGAGCTCGTGTTGTTCGTCTTGTTTGTTTCCGTCATTCTCGGTCTATTATCAGGCGCTGATAGTGTTGCTCATGATACAGGTGCATGGAGAGGATAACGGCTCAATAACATAACGGGCAGGGTCTTCACATTCTGCAGTGTGGGCCAGTAATGTTTAAAAAAATAAATTAATTAAAAAAATAAATCAAAATCAAGTCTCAAATAGCACAGATTTTAATAACAATTTAAAAGAGAAGATTTGGGATAATAATAAAGATGACGATTCAGCTAAAAAATATTCATTCATTGATTAATTGTGGCATGTCAGATACTGTTGTTAACTTGTTTTATGCATCTTAAAGTTGAAGTATCTCAACTTTTTTCACATGAACTAGTCAATTGTGTTTTCCCACAGAATGTGTATTGTAAAAGCACATTTTATCAGTGCATACTTGTAAGATAGAGCCATATGGGCTTGGGGTCCTTTGGTGGTCCACCCTTCATCAGAAAAAGCTGTTATAAAGCTGTGCTAGTGGTAAAAATGTGAATACTAAATCTAAGAACTAGTTAGATTCAAATACAGACCTCGCCAGTTTTAAGTTATAAGAGCTGCTTCCTCTCTCATTGTTAATGCTTTTAGAATCCACAGGCATAAGTGGTAGAATCTGTGTAGTTGCATCACAATTTTTTATCAAATTTCAAGTTTAATATTACGGCCAAAGCAAACAATGATATTATGAAAGACGTGACATGGGCCAGTTCTAGTCTCAAACGTTTTAGAGAAGAAAAACTAGATCATGGGGATATTATTTGTCCAAAAAGTAAATAACAAAGACGTTTAGCATTAAAAACATTATTATGGTAAACCAGGTGAGAGAAAGTGTTACACAAGACTGTTTTAATATAAATGGTAAAAAAGTTGTGGCGCTTTTGGCGTTCTTTTATTCTTATGATATTACAATATAGCATAACAAATAGGTAGATAATATTGTTTTATTCAGATCTAACGTACCACACAGATCTAACCCTAACCCACAGACAACCTTTCTGGGAAACATCTGTCCACAAGAATCATGAAGTCTCATTTTTTTCAAGTTAAATTCCATATGAAGTTGGTTTGAGGCAGGAACATAGTGTCCTGTTAGAGATGTGCTCTCATACGTCAAACAGACATTTGCTGGAGAAGCTTTTCTCTTGGTTTGCACGTAGTAAAATATTGGTAGTCAGTATTTGATCTATGGCTACCACACACAGCCAACTCTCCTCAGGCTAAGCTTTACTTCATATTTTTGACATATTTTTATCTTAAGATTTATTCGTGGCAATTTGTATATTTTAATGAAAAATAAATGGTTTACGTATGTAATGCATAGGTGTAAAAACTTGAATTTTGTTATTGTACTGAAGAATCTGCTCCTCTTGTACTTGCAATGAATGGGAGGCAAAATCTCTCACTTTTATACTTTATTTTTCTGATAATTCACCACTATCTACTGTCAATCCCAGTCCTGTTGACCCCAAAAAAGGAAAACCCTTTTACATTTATAAGAACTCCTATTTTTGCATCACAAGTTCATGTGATATGAATCTAATGCAGCTTCCAATAGAAAAAGAACACAGCACAACTATAAAGATTTATGTCAAGCAATCATTAATATAACTCGCAATCATCGTTGTTTGCATGAGCCACAATGCTTTATACTTTATCAATGATCATTTTTGCAATTCACTACCACAGTGCCAACCCCCAGTTGACCACAATAACGGAAAAATACTTTCACCTCATCTACGGTAAATTCACATGAAGTGAATCTGATGCAGCGTCCAAAACGAAAGAACACTGTGTAGCCTTAATTTGTGTCATATTACAAAAATCCCTCGACCATTTTAAGGGAAACTTATCCAAAATGTTTTGCACAAGTTCAAATATTGGTTTCTCGAAAGGTTTTTTGGCTTGGCTTGTACAGAAGTTTTGGTTCGGCTTACACAAAAACCTCCTCTTTGCTCCATCAACAGTGGCCAGTGCCAGAGCTGTTAGAGAGCTTCCAGCCAGGAGCCGTCTTTGTATCTGTTAATCATCATCCGTTTCTTGTTGTGGTCCGGTTTTTGTTTGTTCAGGTCTTCACCAAAACCTGCCAATCTAAACTATCCCTCCGAACATATCAAACGGAAATTGAAACAGCAGGGTTTTGTATTTCTCTTCAAAAATACTGCAATAACATTTAGACCCTCACTAATGCAATACAACCCGTGTTAGGAGGAAGTCTGGTAAAGAGAAAGAGACACGCACATCCATCCTAAAGTAAGTGCACACCATCAAAAAAGACATATCAAATTTTAGACATAGAAGAAATAGTGTTTATAGAAGATATAGAAGATATAGTGTTTTGGCCCTAACAAGATTTTTAGGATGAATTCTGTTGACATTGGTGGGAAAAAATGTGTAAGGGGATTGTTATTTTAATATAACATTTTTCACGTAGAAGTAAAACGTGTGTGCAGAAAATACTACTTGAGAACTGAATAAGTTTGATGTTTAATGAAGTTTATATGCAATCGCACAGATGTACTGTAAATGATGCACAGATGATAGGTATTTTGTCTACATACATGTTAAAAACTAAATAATATCTGAAAGTAAGGAGCAAGAAACCCACATTTTTACATTATTTATTGAGATGTTGTTGCATAAACTTACTCACAGAGGGAAGAGTAACCAAAACTTTCACTCAAGTAACTTCAAACTCAAATTCCAAAGTAAAAATAAATGTAAATAAACTTTTCCTAGATGTACAATTTCTTCTATTGTCTATTGTCTATTGCTGACAAAGCTATTCCCTCTTCTGTTACATAATCAAGGACTCAAACCAAACGCACAGAAAACCAGCTAATATACTTAGAAAGCAAGAATGTTTTGGGTCAAGCGCGGTTCAGCTGGACGAAAACGAAGCTTGTTTTGGAAAATAAATTGCGACATGAAACCGTAGCCCCTGAGCTTTTTGAGATTTAGGAGAATTTCTCAAATCAATACAATCTGTTTGATGTGGCTCTTAAATGCGCTCTGATCGGCCACAGTCAGCGGACACAGTGACTAAACAGAGGGATTTCGAAATATGCTCAGAACTCCACAATTACAGATTTATTGTCCGTAGTAATTGGGGAAATTCTGGCACTGGAAAACAATGGCCTAAGATCAATCACTCGGTTAGTTTCTGCGAAGCGAGGGGTAAATTGGGACTTGCTCTTGGAAGCTTCTCATTCATCAAGACTAGAAACAGGCTGTATATGTTCCTCTAATTAATTGACGCGGAACTTGTGATTTTGTGAGTCAAAGGGAGTTTCAACTTGTTTGTTTCAACACCATGCCAAATACACAATTAACTGATTTGTTATTGTGATATTAAAAGATGATGTGTTAATGACATCAGACAAGCACAGACTGGCCCGTGTGTATGTTTATTCTTTGATAAAAGGTCTTCGACTAAACGGTCTGGGATAAACTGATTGGTTACTGACAAAATACTAATAAGAGGAGTTGAATAGTTCACTTGCAAAAATGGATATGTGCCAGTGGAAAACAAAAATGTCATAGCCTTACACTTTACTCTTTTTCAAACAGTAGTCATATGTTTTAGTACATGAAAAGAAGACATTTTCAAAACGGAGATATCTGTCTTTGCAAATTAACTCCGATATTCCACTCTGATAAGGACACAGAGCTAAGGCCTAATATAGTTTCATATCACTTGGTCATCAGGATACATCTTTTACTCTATGTCACCTTTTTAATTCATGGACAAAACAATAATTATGGTCCTTTTTAATGTATGAAAGATGTGTTATTGCGCTGTGACTGTCTTAAACTTCATTTGAAAGCTTTGATTACAGACCATTCCCTGTATTGAATCTTCTCTTTGAATGAAAAGGAAAATACTACAAGTTGTTTGTCTTAGTCATATTGTGTGGCTCATTCTGAATCGATTTGTTAGCTTTGTGACAATTGCAGAAGCAGGTCATGATTGATCACTAAGAATTCAGATAGCTTCCTGATATCTGACATCCAATGGTGTTTTGTGTTATGTAAATACATATATTAGATTGGTTTTAATGTATACACTACAATTTTTCTTGTTTGTTTTATTTCAGAAAATGGGTTAATCCCAAAGTCTCTGGTTCGTCCTGCTCACTGTAATCCAGGGACAATAATGGACTGTTTTGTGTCTTCCTTAGCTCCAGATTTAGAAGGGGTCCATGTCCCTCACAAAGGACAGCAATTAGCTAATCCCATTAGCTCGTGCAGCAGAGGTCCAGCTGAACAAATGCAGAGCGGCGTCCAAAGAAAGCAAACAGACAACATTGTGGCACATCTGCGCTCAGTGTTTAAGGAAACTCCTCTCAACACGGACTGAGACGAGGCGTGAGGAAATCCATAGAGGTTTGTATAATAGACACCAAAAGAAATGTCTAGTGCAGGACTCATTGGATTTTATACAGGATATAGAGGGTAGAGGAATACAAGGAATACCTTTTTTTTTTTTTTTTACTAATGGAAATAGTAGAAAAAGCTTCAGTTGTAGCCATCTGGACTCAGATGACTACAACTGAAGCTTTTTCTACTATGGAACACGCCTGGACAAATGAGGGATTACACCGACACTAATAGAAGTACGTGATAAAATGTAAAACTATGTACTATTATTAGTTTTAATTATTAAGGTAAATGCATTTCTCCAAAACTTCAGAAGCAACAAAGAAGAATGCTGAGGTTGTGTTGTTTTAGTAGCTTTTTGCTGTAAACTTGATCTTTGTGGTCTGTGAGGATCATTTGAAGTTGAAAGGTGAATTATTATAGGCCTCATATTTGACAAACAAATTATTTGTCTCTATACTGCCCCTTGTGGCGTACATCGCATGTTTGCACCCCCAAGAGTACAGAATATTTGCTTAAGTCAGTGTTTTGGATCCACTCTAAAACAAATAATTTCTCTGTGGTGTTTTGTGCGAATATATTGATTACTTTTTCATTGATCTTACTCATCAACACAAACAAAAAATACATAGTTTTAGATAGAACAATAGTTAAGATAATGAGATTGAAATGTCAAGTTTGTCTCTGGATTAAGCAAGTAAATTAAACGCCCTATAAAAACTGTTTATGATTGTCACAGGAAGTTTTTTTTCCGGCAGTTTTTCCTGTATTATTCTCTGTCATTTTTAGACATTTTCCCAAAGTTCAGAGCTTTTAAGATGATTCATACACTTCAAAGACATTGTATTGGCACAGGAGGTCCATATACGTTCCACTATTTATGCAGTGGATGTGATATCTGACATCTGAATGAGTTTGTGAATAATATCTGTGTTCTCGATCAGGAAGAAGCCCACGAACTCGATACCGCGGCAGACTCAGCCGGAACCAAAAACATGCACAACATTTCTATTCCCAGAATTGAGAGAGGAAAGATTCAATGAAAGAGCAGCGATGACATAAGAGGGAAATTCACTGCTGTTGCCATGAAAATCAAATTCAGGTCAAAAGTTTAGAGAAGCAAAGCGCAGTCCAAGTTTAGACTTGGTTACATGTTGTTCATGTACCTGATTAGTCTTGGGTTATAACTTGTCTCGTCCTGGTTTTGAGTGTCTCAGTTTCATTCTAGTTTATTTAGTCACACTCGGTAATTCTTCTCTCAAATTGTTTAGTTTAAACCTGTGTTTGTCCTGGTTAAGTCCTGGTTTAGACCTGCTTTTGCCCTGGTTCACAGTCTTGGTTCTGACCTAGTTTAGTCCTTGTTTAACACATTATTTTATGTTGTCTCACTAATAATAATTGTTCAAATTCAGATTGTTTAAACCTGTGTGTGTTTTGCTGTGGTTGAGACCTGGAGTAGACCTGATTTTGCATTGCTTCCTTTCCGGTTTAAAAAATAAAATAATGCGTTATCTTACATATTACACCACATTCATACTATAGGCCAGGTGGTGAAGTGCCTTGCCTAAGGACACAGCGATACTCCAAGTCGCTGCTGTTGTACTGGGAAAAGGTCAGAATTACAGTAATAATGCTGTCATATGCTGTTGCTATTTGGTGACTCATGTTTTTCATTTCACCAAAACAATTCACAATTTCAAATTCTCCTTCTCTTTGTTTTTTCTCTCTGTCCTTTTCATTATGATTTCTGTTTATTTTGCAGTATTTTTAGTACATCCAGTTGGACAGAATCAATGTTTTGGATTTGCTGTGTAACAAATGATTTAGTGTTTTGAGCAAATATATTGATTCCTTTATTTCCGATTTCAAATTCTCCTTCCTCATGTGTTTCTCTCTGTCCTTTTCATTATAAATTCTGCTGGTTTTAAGAAACACTCTTTCTATTTTTATTCCCGTTTGCTCACTGTTGCTAGGAGTGAGGCCATGTGCATTCAGGAGATGCACCCCCTTGTTTAATAATGCATAAGTACTGGTGAAATGTGCCACAAAGGAAATCTAGTGCTTCAGACTGGAGTTTATCCCATATCCCCAAAGCTTTTCTGATTGTCTGCAGCCTATGCACATTACATTGGTTTACATTCTTATGCGGTGGTGGCCAGAAGAACACATTTACAGCCCGATTTAATGTGCAGAGCTTCTTGCTTTTGTTTTGACAGACTGCACGGATGAGAAGCAGCTCTGAGGCCAACAGACGCAGCACTCCGGTTACAGAAGAGCAACTACAAAAGTCTGAAATGTTCCATTTTTAAAACACACCGTGTGAACCCAAACTGTGCACAATATCCAAGCTACACATCAGAATTGTAATTACATATATCTTTTAAATCACCTTGACAAGATGTTTGGTAAAAAATATTACTGTCATATTCCAAAAAAATAAGATTTAAAAGTAATAAATAGCAGTTATTTCTTCATGTTGTCAGCTCTGAAATGGAGCAAAGGATCATGGTCTATGTCGTTTTTTTTAGCTGTTGCTGGAACAAAACAGTTCAGAAGAGTTCATATTTCCATATGTTGTGACAGCCCATTACTTTGCAATGTGGATGTTAAATACATTTTTAGGTTAAGAGGATATTCATAAAATCAATAAATGTTGTTCTATATAGCAAGAAACAGTTTGATTCAATCATGTTGTGTCAAACTACATACACACACAAAAAATATAAAAGTGATATGGAAATTACACCAAGTGATTATACAAACTAATAAAGAAATAATATACAAAGGTTTAGGATATGGCAACACTTCATGCATCATATGTATAAATGTGAGATGAGTGTAATCACCAAATCGCAAAGACTGCTATTTTTTGGCTGCAATAATTTCCTGCCATGTTTGAAAATGCATGTGATTCTGGTTTTAGTTTGTCATTTCCGTTTCCTTCTCCTCTTAAATGTTAATGCTCAGGGATGGTTTGAAAAGTGAGCTGTGAACAGATTTCTACTATTGAAACATAAATCTGCGAGAATTGCAATTAGACGTTTTTCCCCCAATTTCCATCAATGTATTATTTGAGAGACTATTGTATGATATGGATTAACCGCGTCTGAATCCGACCTCATATGCGATGGGTGTCGAGGCATGTCATGGGTACCTTTGTGCTGAGGTGATGGGCATAAAACCTGTATCCAATTAAAAACTCTTTATGACACTATCTTCCCAACTCGCGCACATAACTTTTCCATTTATGGCCATTTGTAACACTGCCATGTAATCCTATAGCAATGCAATAAATCCTTCTTTTAATACCCGCTACATATGAGCGCCTTAACTTAAATCTTATGTTAACTGAAGAAGCGTGAATTTACTATGTTGAGCCAAGTGCGCACAGCCTTTAGTTTTTATCAGTCTCTAAACAGCTTTCCTCTTCGTTCTGATTCCATTTAGTCACGCTATGTGCCGGTCAAACCTACACTAGCCCTGTGCGCGGACCAGAAGGCTCTCATTTCAGCTCTGGCAGCGAGAGTGGCGATGAGCTCATCCTTCTGAACGGGCTGGACCATGCTGTAAGGCTTGTTAGTTGGGCCCAGTGTTGTCGGGATGGGGTGGGGGGCGTCTGCGTGCACCCATAAGCGAGGGGGGGAACAGATGCTGCACTGGAGATGAGTGTCCTGGGACCTTTATATCGCCTGAGTGGAGCCAAACCTTTGGTGTTCTTGTATTGCGGAGGGATAGCCCCAAAACCATTAGCAAGTGTGTGGGAGAGGAGTAACCAGATTATATGGACGATATGAAAGGCCCGGTTTGTACTCGACGCATTCAACAACTGATGTATTGTGTTGAATGAAGATCATTCAGAACATTTTGCAGATCGTTAAATATTGAGTAAAAGATATGTTTGATGTTTCATGTAACGTTATACAATTTGGAAAAGTTAACATGCAAGTCCCTGTCAGCATTACTCAATTTGTTGGAGGTTAACAGATTAAAAAGTGTAAATAGAAATGAACCACTCTGCAACATGCATAATTTTGTTTTTGCAGCTCGAGCCATCACAGTGAAGCATCTGCCCCTCCTAACTCAGGCTTATCATTGGCCCTGGTTAAATATTAAGCCAAGGATTAAAACCTCATTGGAGTCCAAGAGCACCTCCGACGGACTTTCTAACTTTATTACAAGTCCCTTAATCTTCTTTTTAGTTAAATTTGCTTTCACTTTTAATGAAACGTTATTGAAACCCAACAAATGCCCAAACTAGTGTGGGTCAGACCATTCCTCCACACCAGCTTTACTCTCCTTATAATATATTTACCAAAGAAAATCTAGGCGGATCAGATTTTCCTCTGTGCAGAGCTTGTGACGGCTTATAGTTAGAATAAATCAGACTTCAGAGGCCAAAATTGCTGAGTCTCAGCTTCACAATGAGTCCAGCCTTTTGTTTGCTCTCCAAAGAGTTCAGAAACAGCTTCAGTTTGAATAAGGGCTCGTTTTACTCAGGCGTTTAAAGAAATGTCAACCTGTGTTTCAATTCTGATACTTAAATCATACTGTCAATCTACAGGCTGTAGAAACAAGCAAACAAACAACAACAACAACAACAACAACAACAATGCATGATCATTTACTGTGTTCAAGCAGCATATTTATGAACATTGTGTTAAACATAACCATTAAAAATGCACTTAAAGTGAAAGTTCTTTTGTAGTTTTCATAAGTTTTGAGAAATAATGAAGTTACTAATTGAAGTGTATATGATTTTCTAGTTGTGGTAAATGTCTATCTATAGTTTTACAACGTCAAAGTTGGAAATTCCATGAAGATTAACTGAGTTACAAAAAGTCTATAAAATGCAAGAACAGTTTACGCTCAAGGAACACATTTTTCTGGCCACTTAAACATTAATTTGATAAAGTTAAGGTGATGTTATGAATACTTTCTTGTCAATTACAAGTAACATTTATGGAGTTACTTTTATTCATGTCATATCTGCTGCCCATGAGCAAACCAGGTCAGAGGCAGGGCCGTCTTCATGTAAGGACTTACCTGGGCTGCAGCTCAGAGACCTTCAGAGTGAGAGGGCTGAAGTGAGCAGCTGAGCCAGTGACTTACATTCCTTTAGCTATCTATAACAGCTTACACTTTCATTTAAAAACATTAATTTCATATCAAACTTTAAAGTTTTGTTTCAATTTAATTTAAAAAACTTGTTTTAAACTGCAAAAATGATTTATACTGAATGTAGTAACACTGTATAAAACATTTAGCTCCAGAGCCCATTGGCACCTTAATAAACCAAACTAAGTCTGTTGCTTTGCACCAACAGATGCCATGCGGTTCTCCTGGCATGGAACTGGCTCAAAGACTATTTGATCATCAGCAGATTTAATAAATGCTGTTAAAGCTGGAGCACCTGAAACCACGAAAGGAGGACGTATTTATCTAAATCCATCACACTCATCCATAGCTCTCACAAACCCTTTGTGTTCATTACGTCAGGCGGGTGCACGTCGTGAGAACACATTCACAAACAAAAATCTGATAACCCAGCTTTAAGATAACTAGCGGTGTAAAGAGGAATGTAATGACTCAAATTTGACTTGTGAAGATATTGACACAAGGTTATGAGTTGGACAGGGAGCGGTGGAGGGCGAGGGAGGGAGGAACATGGCGCTCGAGTGAATTACTGATTGCAGAGAGCTCTAATAGCCCCAGACTGGCCACACTCAATTGCAGCCATTTCATAGGGCAGCTTTTATTACCCTCTCCCATTACCAACACACACACACACACACACCACCTTTTATTTCAACCACAATGCTTCTACCTGCACATAAAGTTCAAAGGGGTTATTAACCAAATACACTCCCGTTATTAAAATGTACACGCTCATTAAGTTTCATTACATATTGAAATACAGCTGTTCTGCAAAGCTGTTTCACTTCTTGGGCTCACAGTTGAACTCCCCTTAAAGGAGCTGGAGTGTGTTCACGCTGTTTAGGAGCTAAACTGTGATTAGGGCAAACATGCAGAACATTGTCACACCCCCTGAACTCTGACCCCTGAGTGCTGCAGGTAACAGTAAAGGCAGGAAAAAACAGAGCTGTAACAAGAGGTATGGCCGTGTAGTTGTTTTCATCGTAAATACTTTTAATCGTCCAGATAGTTTATACTGCGTCCAATACATGTTTTGAATTCTTTTACTCATGTTTAATAGTGCGTACTTATTGGATGGTGGATTACAAATACAGACTGAATCACTTTGAAGAATGACAATGCACCTGGTTAAAATACATAAAATACTGAACAAGCCAAACCTGGAAGAAATCCACTCTCTAACAAAGGTTGCATATTGGATATTTTGCCACACTACTAGCATCCATGAATTAACTTGGAACTGCAAAACACAATCTACCTAACATCTACCGTCTGAAGAATGTCTTGATTGCATTTTCTATATTGTATATTTAAGATTTTCATAGTTTTGTTCAAGTTTTAATGTTACTTCCTGGACATGAGCAGCAGATGTGGCATAAGGAAGGTTTTTCCATAACTGTTACCTAGCAACCATTCTACAAACAACAGGCAAATCTCCTCTAAATTACACTAGTTATTATTCGATGATAAAATATATAAAAAGATCTGGATATTGTTCTAAAAATGTCATAAATTTAACTTTAACAATATGTTTTAGAACTCAGCTTCAACTTTCTTCACTAACTGTAATTTGAATAGAGCAAAACTATGATAAATATTCCTAACAGCCACTATATTATCCAACCAAATCAAGTAATAATCAGTAAAGCATAATACACTTTACAAATGTAACATCGATAAGTGAACATGTATCCCACCTGAGTTGTCCTCCAGCTCCCTCTCGTCCGTGCAAACCCCCTGGCCGTGCATCAGCAAGTGCAGCGGCCTCTCCACTCCTCGGGGCGGGTAACAGCGGAGCCCTGTCCCGCAGCGGGGAGAGTACACCCCGCAGTGCGCCCCTTTGGGCAGGGCACAGGTGGGGCAGCACCCGCAGCCCTGCTCCCTGACCGTCTCCTCGCACCCGTCTGGCAGGCGACACGCGGCCAACTTCTCCTCTGTGCAGATGGGGCAGCGGATGGCCTGGTCCGACAAGCCCAGGGCGGCCAGCGACAGGGCAAGCCACAGCGCCCACATGCTCCAGCAGGACGGAGCTCCACGGATCATGGCAGCCCCTCACCTGCGCTCACGGGTAAGATAAGTAGCTCCTCTTTGCCGCCTTTCTTCAATAGTTACAGCCTCTTGCACCAAAAACTATTACAATTCTGTTTGAGAGTGCAGTGCTTTGTCCAAGATGTCTGATATTTGCGGCGGGTTTCAATTGCACGGACACAATGCCACTGCTGTGCTGCCACTTTGCTCCTCTGGTTCAGTTTCACAGATGAAATTGAACCCGGCGCTTGATCAGACTCAGGCTGGTGATGAATACAGGTGACACAAACTTCTTTAATCTTGGCATGGGCTGTTGCAGAGTGATTATCCTATCCAGCAATGCACAGTTTAGTCTTTCTCTCTTTTTTTTTCTTTTTTGTTTTTTTGAGCCCTGCGCTTTGCAAAAATCAATAGTCCAGTTGTCAAGAGTTGCAATAGCTGTGTGGGTGAGTTGTCTTGCTGGTCTGTGCAGTGCAGAGGACTGGCTCAATGTGAGTGTCTCTGCTTGGACTTTATACTGGTCCAAGGACACGCCTCTTTTGTACAGAGTGAGAGAGGAGCTGAAAAGCACAGTGGAGAGACAGCCTTTTCCAGAGACAGCCTTTTCCCTCTGCCTCCCTCTGTCTCACTGCTGCTGCATAAGAGAGAGAGAGAGAGAGAGAGAGAGAGAGAGAGAGAGAGAGAGAGGAAAATTAAGAAAAGAAACAACACTTGTTCACATGCATAACCATCTAACCATGCGTTTTATTATTTTCCCCAAACCTCTGATGTCTTTTTAACGATCGCTCTAAGCTTTCGGATTAGTTCTGGAAAAATAACATGTCATTAGCAAGAGCAAAATTCCTCCCTGTTTAATCAAGTCCAACTGGCGCACACATGTACTGTAAGTGCCTCCAGGGTCGACCCCTCTTAAAAACCACATCCCCCACCACCTATTCTCATTATTCTCATTGTCTCTCTGATCGCTCCTCTCTCTCGCTCTCTTCTCCCTCGTTGTCTCTCTCAAAACTACCCCGAGCTGGCAGCTATAAAAGGCAAATGGACAGAGAGTGTTCCTCCCTTCTCCCTTAACTCCCTGCCCCCTCCAAAGCCCCCTAAAAAAAAGGAATCGCAGGGTATTTTTATATCAATGCGGCAGATTTGAATGTGTGCACACTTGAGATCATGAAAGACTGTGTAAATCCCGGCTCTTCTTTGTTCTGGTTGCGCTAAGACCTCCGCCCCGGCCTTCGAAGTCCCACATCATAAGCTTTTATTGTGCTCCTTTTCCCTCTGTTCCTTTGCCTGCACTTTGCCATGGAAACCCAGCATGTATTGTAGTGCTTTTGTGAGGGTGCTTTCTCTCTCTCTCTCTATAAGGCTTTCTTCTTCTTCTTTTTCTTGAAGCTGGTGACCGGTTGCCATAGAAGGATCATGGGCTGAAGCCAGCAGTGCGCGCGAGAGAGAGAGAGAGAGAGAGAGAGAGAGAGAGAGAGAGAGAGAGAGACAGAGAGAGAGAGAGAGAGAGAGAGAGAGAGACAGAGAGAGAGAGAGAGAGAGGGCCGGTTGTTCACACAGGTGGGTGCAACAATGAAAGGTAGTGACACAGCACCCACAGATCGCCCCTGCGTGGATCAGCAAATGAAAAGTGTGTTTTTGTGTCCTTGAACGTGTCGAAACACTTTGAAATAATGTAAAAAAAATGACGTAATTCATAATGAACTGATATTTTCTTAAGAAGGATTCCAGCTTAGTAATGACTAATTAATAACCAAACACTAAATCCTTAAAGAGGTTGTTGTAAGTAAAGCATAATATAAAGCTTAATAATATGTAGTAAGTAAGTAAATTGAGTAAGTCTTAATCATTATTTTATCTTCTTTTAAAATTAACCGCTTCCTGTTGTGTTAGTCTTACTGTATTGATGCTTTAGTACTGTTTCAGCCTCCGTTTTGTCCTAGTTTAGACCCGATATTGTTCTTTCACAGTATATACTTGGTGGTAGTACACCGAAAGCCAAAGAGATATTTGGTGTGAAAGTTTGAGAGCCACAATATGAAGGGTTTATTCTCTGTATTGGTTCAAAGTTTGGAGAATCACATGGGAGCACCAACAGCCTTTTATGGTCCAAGCTTAATTTGTGACATTTTGAACATAAAACATTGCACTAATCATATTGTGTTATAAAACTCCAGCTGAAGAACGCTTTCTCTCGTTTCAACATAAAACTTGAAGTCTTTTTTCCTTCTTATTGACTTGTTGTGGCATGTTTGCAGTGGCTCCATTTGTGACCATAAATCACCACAAAACCTCTCTTTACTCATGTCTGCTGCTTCAAACTTGGACCGTGCTGATAATGACCTGCTGTGGGAAAGTTAATCATTCCTATGTGTTGCATAAGTCTTGTAAGTCGAAAGAAATTGATGGATGTGTAGCAATAAGGTGTTTCAGTGGACATTACAACATTCCATTTGGGTTTAATATTAATGAATATATTGCCTGTCATAAAATGTATATATTTACTGTTTTATACTATATTAATTTAAAACATGTAGGCTACAGAAATAAAACAGTAGAGCCATCATCATTGAACACTACAGTGAATATTAGAGTTTTGAAAATCAATGCCCAAATACTGATTTTGACTAGAACTAGCACTGATAATTGCTCTGGGGTAGAACTGCATGTATTTGACAGTTCTAAAGTTACCGTGGTGACTCAATGCACACCAAACACGGCCTGATATGTTTTTAGATGGTCTGAAAACGCAATCAAAACACAAAATAGTTTAAATCAACCCTTTTTCTGGAGTGTGTGATCGATACAAGCGTTCACGGTCCTGTTGGTGAATGCTCCTGTTTGACTTTCCACGAAAAGGGTGAGACTGACTAACGGAAAAACAGTTAACGCTAACCAGCTTGTGACTTGTTTAACAGCACGCATCAGATCAGCGGTTGTAGTTTCAGCTAAGTCAGTTCTTTATGGCGAGATTGTGTTAAAACAAAGCTCATTTTAAAGTCTAATTTGAGTAACAGTCTCAGACAAAGCAGTGCCTCCAGTTAGCTTCACACCCCAAGGAACCTTGTATTATATTGTTGTACTGGAGCCCTTAAACTGAGGCTGCACAGGTCCAGACACAGAACCACTTTCAGACACTTTGTAGAAAGAGGATTTTGCCTTGAGATGAATACAGTATAATTTCTTGCAATTGCTCAAAAGAAAAAAATAAACCTAAATATGTCAATAAACAATAATATTCATCAATTCAATGTATTTTTGTAACTCCTTCAGACCACTGTATGCCACTGACACAACAGTACTCTATAGTATTTTAAGGATAGCCCCTTGAAATGCTTCATTCCAAAACATAATTCACCTTGTGCTGCAATCTGGAATGTTACTTACGAAAATCTATTTTGTAGGAATCCGGCCCATCCGCTTGAGTCCACAAAACCTTTGGTGCAGTGCAGAAGGTGTGTATTTTCTGAAGAAAACATGTAACTAATAATTGCTAACAAAGTATTAAGGGTAAACTATTTAGGTGTGATGCTATACTATAACTATAACTAACTATAACTAACTATAACTTTTGGCTAGAACGCCGATTGGCTACAATGCCGAAATTCCTCTAGTCTCGCAGTAATATCAAAATGGCTTTGCTCAGGTCACGTGATATTACCGTTTGCCGGGCCATTTTGTCATTTTTACATAGCTTAACCATATCATAAATAATACCTGCAAAAAATAGGACAATAAAAGAAACAACTTTTTCTATGTGTAATCATAGTGACTCTTTTTTTACACTTTGCAAATCTCATATTAATGTGAAATTACTACAGTGACAAAAACTAATAAAACTGGTTGCCAGTTTGCGATAGTGAATGCGATAGGTCAGTCTACAGTCATCCTTGTAGCAGGCGATACCAGTCAGCAGAGTGACTTGTATCCAGACAGTTTTCGGTAAAGGGGCTTAATGAGAGTGCAGACGTGCGTTTACAGGATCTGTGGCAGTTAGCGGGACTGTTTTGAGGGCAGTTTATTGGTGAACTTTATAAGGTGTGTGCGTCTGTGTGAGTGTGTTGTTGGGGCAGAGGGGGGCGCTGCCTGAGACTCACAGAAGGTCACTCCGAGGTTAACGAGGGGTAAAAATGTAGAGTTTTTACATTTGTTTTATAATAATGAGCGTGTTCTGTCTAATGCAGTGCTTAGTTTTAGCATGTCACTGGAATGCATATCTTTGAGGCATCTTTAAATGCTAGACAGATGCGTTTAGTGCCGTACTGTGGAACATAACTATGGAAACAAGCATATGAAGTATCCTCCACCAGAAAAGTGACATAGTGCATCTTTAACTTGCCTGAAATCACAATTATTTAATGCTAAATCAGTTATCCCAAGACATTTTTCAACTTATGAACAAATAATAAACACTATTACTGTATATCAGAGGTGAAAGTAAAAGAAAAGTAGCTTGTTATCACTCCAGTAGTGAATGTTTACTGAGTAAATTTAAAAAAATAGCTTTATAATAAAGCATAATCTGAAAAGGAAATGGACCACTTACTTTTTGTGTAAGTATTTGTCAATTACAGTGAGTTTTTGTTTGATAAGGTTGTTAAAGTCTGTGTAACAGGTTAGACTACACATTTTACTAAAACTTAACACAATTATATTTCAGATTTCACTAAACATTTTTGCCTATTTGTCCCCAGTTTGACCATTTGTGTGAAGTTTATAATTATACTACTGCCTTGTTGGACATGAGCAGCAAATGACATAAATAGAGGTAATTCCACAACTGTTACCTAGCAACTATTCCACAATTGTTTAAACTGTGTAAAAAGTGTAAATTATCTTTTTCTTCTTCATCATCTTTGGTGTTTTATGGTGGTTTGTCTCCAAGTGTCACATTACCGCCACCTACTGTTAGACTTTATTCTTCAGACTTTATTCAATGGAACGTTGCATATTGATGACATCACAAAGGGATTTTAGAACTCAGCTCTTTTTTTATTTTTCAAATTTTCTTCGGCCAGCCACTGTGGAACACCAAAGAAGGGGAATAAAGACCAAAGATGATGATAATGGCGGTGATGTGACACTTGGATACCAGCCGCCATAAAACACCAAAGAAGACGAAGAACAACAAGAACAAGAACAAGAACAAGAACAACAACAAGAACAACAACAACAACAACAACAACAACAACAACAACAACAACAACAACAACAACTTTTCTTCAACTGCAAATGAACAGAAGTAAAACTATGATATATTTACCACAGGTGCTATCCTACTAAACTAAGTAATAAATAGTAAGTAGTAATAGTAGTAATAGTACAACAGGAGAAGAAGCCATATAGACTTTTAACTTATTGTAGTGGTCATAGTTGTCGTGGTAGTAGTTTATTAGTACATCTAATAGAATCTGTAGCTATGAAAAATGTTGTGATAAATTCTGCTAACTGTTATTAAAGGTTATTAATTGCAATACAATTACGTGACAAAATATATTGATGACTTCTGACAAGCTTGTTCATGTTTAGCCACAAGATGGAGGTGTAGCTCCTTCTGCGACTCTGGCATCTCTACACTCTTATCTTAACAGCATCTAATCCTTTGTTTGACATTGAATACACTAGTTCTAACTTGTCAAAAAGAAATAAACAAAGAAAAAAAAGATCTTGCCATGAAATGCAATCCTGCTGTATAGAGTTGTGTGCGGTTGTACAGTAAAGTGGTGACTGTTGCTCCACCTTGTTCTAAACTAGTTCCTGTTCCTTTAAGGGATTTCTCCAAAATTCAGCTTTGTGACGTTGCTTTTATTCCATATTCAGATAAAGTCCATTCGAGGAGAGAGGAATCCACAGAGACCTTTGCGAACACCTGCTCATCCCTGAAAGTAAGCTTTTAACAGTCGTGAATGCATTATATTGTACTATTACAAACAAATAACCTATACAGTTGTTGCTATGAATAATGTCTGCAATTTTGATATGGGAAATGTTCTTACTAATTCCATGTGTGCATAGAGTAAAGTTTCATGTTTTCACAATTTGAAATGGATTTACTTTTTAATCAACATGACATTTAACATAACATTTTGGTGTTTCAATTCACTTTTTTTTTACTTTTTGAACTGTAACTGAAATATATGTATCATTTTTGTGCAATTAAGCTGATGCTGTAGTTATCCATTGAATGAAATTGCAGCAAAGCGTGCATTTTCTTTGCTGTTTTGTTCTACTTTGCGTGTATGTTGTGGTGTTGGAGATGTCACTGGTAGCATATGAAGCACTTTTTGCTCCTATCTTCAGAGCTGGCAGGAAATGCATGTGCAGTGAACATCAGTTGTTTCTCACTCGGCTAAATGTAGAGACAAGGTCGAGTAATCAACCGTGGGCTTCTACTTTAAAAACACATTTCTATATATTGTCTAACAGGAACAGCACTCTGCTATGGGTTCTGAGTATTTGTGGGCATGCTTTTTTTGTAAAAAGATCTTTGGGGTAAAGGACACATTTGCTAAGGTGTCAAAAAGCACATTGTAAAAGTGAAGGAAACCACAATCTGACCTTTTCTCACTCTTAGGTGGTCACTTCACAGTTGTCTTAGAATGTAGTTAGTTCTGGACAGTGAGAGAACGGCTTAACTACTAAAGATTTCAGTTTATATTGTGATTTATCATCGTAGATTTCTCCACAATGAACACAGACAAGCATGAAGTTAGCTCCCAAGAGGAAAACGAGATGGGTAAGTCGATGTCTCGAGTGACAAGCGACGGCTGTGCTGTTGCACTTGAAAAGTTGCATTTACCAATATTGCAAAAACTGAACAGTTGTATGTTTTGGATTCCATTTTTTTAAGGAATTATTATCTTTCCTACTTCACAGAAACATGCCACGAGGATGCAGACATGAAGCTACAGAAGGAAGAGGAGATACAGGCGCCTAATGGTAAGAATATACAACACAGTTACAGTAAATACAGTCAAGCTAATCTGGTATGTGTTCAGATGGTATTTTATTACATTGTGATGATACTTTTATTTATTTTTTTTAAAGCTGTTGTGTCTCTTCTTTTTTACCACATCCTTTGGCTCACATATTTTGAAATATTAAAAATATCTTACCTCAAAGTGACCTACTTTGGGTTTTTCTCTACCATCTGGCAACCACCAACTTAAAGCACAGCACCTTTTGAATTACTTTTTTCTGATTTGTTGCAAAGTCTACCTTACAATATCATATGCCCATTAATGTTGATTTAATGTTGATTTAGCAGGATGTATGATCCTGAAGGGTAAAGTACCATCAATCAGGAATTCATATTGGAATGTACAGTAAACTAAACACATTTGGGGATTTTTGTGAACGCTTTGAGACAGCACCTTCTATTTGAATGTATCATATCAGTATTGAACATAGTGAAACATAGTGAAACAAAGTGCTTAAACTATATATCTTGAGTTAACTTTGGCTGCACTTCTTAAAGCTTTTGGTCTGGTTTGAGGTTCAGCCCTGACATGATGATGATGTTGATTTATTTTAAAATGTTTGACCTTTTCTAAACTCTTCTTTTAACATACTGTATAAGAAGACAATGCACACTTAACATTTTCACCAATTTCCACCTAATAATAATAATTGTCTATCTGTGTGTCACCAGATTTAAACAGGGCTATAACAAGAAATGCAGCTATACAATCTGCATTTCTTGGGTGTATAGGGTTAGGGGCTGCCATCTTAAAACTGCACTTCCTAAAACTTCTCACTTCTTGGGTCTGTGGTTCAACTTTCACACTATATCTGTCCTCCTCGGTCCGGTGCGTGCAAACTTTCCATAGCACTTCTCTGCGTTTCCCTCTACACGCAGCGCTGGTCTCAGGCTCATCACCAACCACCGTTCAGACCACATGTGTGAATGTAAGGAGATGCACTGAACGTGGTTGACACTTAGCAAAGGAATGACGTATACATTTGTGTCATTGTGTTGGTTGTTTTAACAGTCTTTCTTATATGAGACTGGAGTTTGTATTCTTGCATAGATTGTACTCAAATATCCATAAGAATGGCAATGGAATATGCAAATGTTAAACGTAATTATCTAAATTGTGCAGTGGAATAGAGATAGATTGATTATTGAAAAAGTGACAATATTGTGAATGTGGTTTCGAAGATATGCAAAATAAGAATATAGAGTACATCATTTATAATGTTTAAAACTGCTGGAAAAAGGTTCCTAAGAAGGGTATGAAAAGTAATATTTTGGCAATTTCTGTGTAACTGCAAAGTCATCACACATTTGTCTGATACTTAAACCTGAACTAAAATACATTTAGATACATTTATTTTGGAATGACATATTATTGTTATATCGTTATCGACAAATTCCATGTTGCCATTGTTGGCAGTGGAAGCGCTAGCTTGTTCTAATAGTTACTTTTAGCTTCTTGTATTAAAACAAGCAAACTGAAAGGCATAGATAAAAATATTTTACTGACCCATTTTGAGTAGTAGCTTAAAAAGCCGATATACTATTGGAAAAAGTATTAATCAAAGGTTAATTATAGGACCATATCTGACATTTTTACTTCCAAAAATGTATTTACTTACTCCATTAAGAATTAGATCCAACTAGATCCATTATATCCCATTATATTTATCTAACCCCTCTATCAGAACTGTAGGTTTGACATCTGACACCTAAAGAGACTAACAGTAAGGATGCATGTTATTGAGTTTTTTTTTAGCAAAATAGTTGAATAAATGCTTTTATTTTAATATATTTTGAGCAGACATTTTACACACTGTCTATTTAAAAGCGACACTGAAGCAGTTCTAGCTCAACTTTTCTGCCTGCACCTTGTCCTGGTTCTAGTTTCTGTGTCTTCAGAGGAAATGCCTGCCTTTATCTCCAGCCCACATCTTTAGAATCTGTATCTAACATTAAAGACTGGCCCAAATAAAGTTCCATTTAGGCTGGAGATGATGTGCTAGCAATGATATCAGACTATCAAAGTACATGTAGAGGTGAAGACCAGACAGCACAAGTCTCATGGGCTTTTGGTTAACACTATAATTAGAACTAATAAAAAGAAAGTACAGCTCACCTCAAACTTGCTGCTATTAAAGATTATCTCTCAAAAATAACTTTGACATGTGAATCTAACCTGAAAGTCAGATTGATCTCCTTTCAAGACGTAGCATAATATTCTTATAGGCACGACACGTCACCAAGTGTGTCATTATTTGCTTATTTATATGCATTTTTAAATGTATTTATTCATTTGAAACTGAACTGTCAGCCAGACAGTGTGCATGAATGAACATCATATCAAATGTAAATGGATGCAAATGAGTTCAAACATTTTAGTTTAATTTTGAGCATCAAAACAAGGATATAAAATGCACATGTACATGTGCACATACGGAACAATAGTTTAAAAAGGAGTTGGTAAAAGTGTAACCTTATGTATCCCCACCCCCTTTCAATTAAGGCTTTACGTGTTACATTATTCAGTGGACATACAAGTCTTTTTAGATAAGATTCACAACATGTCTAAATCTGTTCACAATTCAAGGTTCAGCGGGTACTTTTACTACTTTTACAATACTATGTTCTGAAGTAGTATTAAAAACCCTCCTTAGCCTCGGTGCATTGTATGAATAAGTAAGTAAATAGATAATAATTATGTTTAGCTCTTAAAAAACACTAAAAAGAGAGTTTAACATAACTTAAATGCACCCTGCACCTATCTTCTCGATGATGTGTGAGCTTTCTTCAAAAACTCTGTATATGTCAATCAGACTTACTGGCAATTTTGTATGTATAATTATAAAACATCTACATCAATCTTTCCATCTTTGTTTTTCTCTTGTTTAGACAACATAAAGAATGAGTCAGACGAGGTGGAAGATACAAAGCCCTCCATAAAGACGGAGAAAGATGACGAGATAGTCCCAAAGGAGGAACAAGACGGGGGCAGCGAGGAGGGGATGGAGGAGAGCTTTGATCAGGAGAAGACCGAGGAGGAGGAGGAGGACGAAGATGCCCTGAGTGAGCCGCAGGACTTGTCTCTGGCGGACTACTTAAAACCTTACAACATAGGTCTAACTGATGACGCCCACACGCCTTCAGATTCCGAGGGGGGGTTCGTGTCCGGAGAGCTGCCCCCACAACGCCTCCCGTCTCAGGGCAAACTGAGCTGTGACATCTGTGGCCTGTCCTGCGTCAGCATCAACGTGCTGCTGGTGCACAAACGAAGCCACACGGGTAACGCACAGGAACACAGAACACCTGACCTCAAACACCAGAAAGAGAGAGTTGTGCAATCAGACACTACACAATACACTGCTGCATGCTGGTCCAAGTGCAGACAGCGAATAATGATCAACAAGAGCGAGAGAAGCTATGAGTTTTGTGTTTTCCTGTTCGATTTGCTTATTTCCACCTGTTGCTCAGACCACTTTGGCAACCACTGAAGAACTAGAACATAATAGAAAATTAGTTATACCCCATTCTGTTGACTGTAAACTTACTTGACCCAAATAATCATATCAAAACTACAACGTCAGTGACCTTTTATTAGTTAATTTATTCAGCCACAAAGTTACTAATGCCATTGGTGTATAGGTTTTGAAGCATATCTTACAGTATAGGTCACAGTTTTTAATTAGCTAATTAGCATTAATGTAGTCAATTAATTATTAATTACTCGCTGTAATTGCTGTAGTTTCATTCACACACATCACTCGGTTTTGTGTTCGTGTGGGTTCATCAACAACAGCAACAGGTAGTGATTTGTAATACTTGTCCTTTTGTTCTCCTTGTGTGAAAGCGCAGACGGCTGCAGTGTCGACAATTTACTGCTTGTCCCCCATTTCACTCTTTCCTTTCCCGTCTGAAAAAGCCTACGGGCAACAATTTTTTTTTTTTTTTTTTTTTTTAAAAGGATGAAAAGCAGAACAGTCCGCCTTCAGATGGAACTCTTCGCTGTAGTTTTAACATGAGAAGAAAACACGTACATGTGTGGTTTGTACAATGACAGCATAGTTTCTAGGTTTCTGATAACCATCAAGGCATCTCCTATTCTGTTTTTGAGTAAAGTGATGGAAAGAGTAGTGAGTGTGTAAAGTAGCTGTACATGTTAGATACTACAGGAACTTACATCAACAGAAAGAACTACCCACTCACGAAGGTTCATTTGCAATCACACTTTAGTTCCATAGTTATTTGAAATCATCATAAATCATCATAAAGTGTATCTGTAGGTAAGCTTAGGAATAGTAGTAGTGACATTGTAGTCCAAGAGTCATTGTCAATTTATTGACAATGACTCTTGGATGAGAGTCGAAACGTCTATTTTTTCTAACTGAGTCCAGATGACTACAACTGAAGCTTTTTCTACTATAAAATTAAATATATTTACTTAAATTGGTATTAGCGGTGCACCATATAGGTTTTCAGATGGAGGGTCTGACTCTAAGATATTATCATTTTGCCTGAATTGTCCACAATATGGCATTTTAGCAATATCCATGAAGCCAAACAGGTGACACCACCAGAAATAAAACATGCCTATACTTTTTGAATAGATAAATATAAAACCATACTCTAGTAGAGGAACATTCCTGACAAAGCAAGAACATTTTCATGAGGCACTAGCATTGGGACGAGACAATATATAATAATATAATACATTTTGAAGTTCAGTTAAATGTTTACTCTTTTGATGTTACTTTTTCTTTTTACTACAGTTAAGTAAGAAGTATGTAAGAAGTGTAGCTCATCAGCATTACACTTGCCAAACATTAACACACACAAAAACATAATTCTACCCCTTGTGCTCAATCTTGTGGCACTTTATCTCTCAAGATTTGTGAGACGAGATCCCTTGTCCCATCCTTATGAGGAAACAGAAAACCTGCACAGTACCCCTGGATAGATTCCGTTAAATGTAATCTCAGTGACTAGACCCTGTAAGCAGCTGTTATAATGCAGTGAAACATGAGATAACCCCTGTTGAGTCTGACTGTGTCGCCATGGTTCTGTGTTCCAGGAGAGCGACCCTTCCACTGCCCTCAGTGCGGAGCCTCGTTCACACAGAAGGGAAACCTGCTGCGCCACATCAAGCTGCACTCTGGGGAGAAGCCGTTTAAATGTCCCATGTGCAGCTACGCCTGCCGCCGTCGGGACGCCCTGAGTGGACACCTGCGCACCCACTCTGGTACCACCACAAACCCGTCATATCTGTGTACCTGCACCAGACATATTATGCTTTTTTATATGTATTTCAATTCAATTCAATTTATTTTTGCAACGCCCAAAATCATTAAAGCAATTGCCTAGAAGGCGACAATGAAAACAGATTAAACAATGTTCAAAGGAAGTTAGCTATGTCCCAGCATCCCGTGTCCTTAGATCCTCCTTCTCGGCCAGGGAAAACTACAAAACCTCTTTGGGATAAAGTAGAAACCTCAAGGAGTTCCACAGTGAAGGAGAGATCCGACTCCCTCGGACGGACAGGCGGACCAGTTCAACATTTTCATATTTTATACTTTTGAATATTTCTTATGAAGATCTCATTTAATTGACAAAATACTTGCTCCTGTCCCCATCAGAGAGTGATTTTACAATAGTGTTGAACCTGAAAACAAACAACAACTTAGTGGCAGTTTTGAAGTGTGGAGCACAGTTTAATCTGAATAACTATATACTAAATATGAATACTAATACTTATATCCTGCTGTTTACTTGGCTTGCCTTACAAAGTGTTCATCTTGTGTTTGGTTTAGGCCTAAATTAGTCATAGTTTAGACACTGCGATTGTTTTATATTTAGTCCCCATGTTTTTTTGTAATATTCATATCTGTACCTCATAGTAATGCTGCTGAAAGAAGGCACTTTGAATTTCTTGTGGGAAAGTTTGAGATCACAGAATTGCTTCATGTTGGTTTTGGTTTTTGTTCTTGGAACTCATTTTTAAACACGTGTAATGTCCTTTTAAATTTCCAGTAACACGTTGTCATCTTGCTAAATACTAACTCATTCATCTCTGGGAAACTTACTCATCAAGTTTCACTCCTTGAGTAGTTTTTTTGAAGTCCAGTGGTATAAAAGATGTTGGGTGTAATTTGAATGAATTTTTCAGTGGAGAAGCCCTTCAAGTGTAACCACTGCAGCCGGAGTTACAAGCAGAGAAGCTCCCTGGAAGAGCACAGAGACAGATGCCACCTGTACATCCAAAGCAAAGGCCACAACGAGAGAGGTACAATACTGCTGATTGTGCTGGATTTTATCATTATTGCCATTTATCTATCATGATCACCTTTTTGTCTTTTAGCGTTTTGTTTCAAAAGAGTAAAACTAGGTTGGAAACATAAAAAAATCCTTTGTTTCATGAGGGCTTGATGCATTAAAGACACAACTAGACCTATCACCTAAACCACACATGTTGTATTTCTGTATATCTCGGGATGCACCAATAGTGATACTTGTATCTCGTCTTGGGTATGAGAACTGAGAAAGTTGCATTTGCTCAGACAGCTACATGTCACAATTTTTTTCCTGAATTCAATCTTAGTTTGATTATCTGTGTATAACCCAGCCCGAGCCAACAGCTGTCACTGCAGGAGAGAATATTCATGGTAATTTAATATAAAGACATAAAATCAAATATAAAAATTAAATGCACAACTTAAGGAGTTACACAAATCAAATGTCACGTAAGTTAGGCATTTTGCCCATTTGCCTATATCATTGATGAAAAGCATTATTTGTCCATTTGTTTGGTGATTCCTGCAGGAGACTGACGGATACATTTTATTAGTATATCTGAGTTCTCAGACTAGATCCGCAGATTGAGAATGAGTCGATTTGTCCTGTTTTTCTAAAAATACAGTGTCCAGATGACTATAACTGAAGCTGTTGATCATTGTACTAGGAGTGGTACACAGCAATAGGCAAACCCATCCAGTTTTATGGCCTCATTATCCGAACAAGCGTGTTGCAGTTACCCCGTCATTAGAGCTAAATGAGTTGTAGCTTCTGTGGTGATGAGGAACAACGCAATGAAGACCGCTGCTGGTGGTGAAGCAGCAAAGGGGAAGCTAACCTCTGCATGTAGGGCAAACTCACACATCCTATCTCTGTCAAACCGCCCCCTACGGTTCTTACCAATGACCAATACAATTGTTACGAAATATAGACAAAGTTATAGTCTTGTGGTCGCCTATTGTCACTGGTTATACCTCGTTCTGCCGATGTGGTGAGGAAGCACATCCTCAGCCTGCGGTCGTCTCCTGGTTTAGTGAAGTCAAAAGCAGCAGGAAGTGAGGTCAAATTAGCACTGCATCTGAAATTGATATCTGCTTCCTCCCTGATTTTGTTCCAAAGACAAGTCCACAGTAAAACCCTTCACACTGATGTGTGTTTTTCAATAGTCAATGCTGTTATCTTGTAGATACTTCCTTTGTGATTTCTATCTTATACAGAGGATAGTCCCGCATCAAGGATTCAGATGGGCTCTGAGCGTGCGCTGTTGCTGGACAGGCTGGCCAGCAATGTGGCCAAAAGGAAAAGTTCAATGCCACAAAAGTTTACTGGTAAGACGGCTCTCTTTAACTCACAAAAAATATACACATATTCTTGGCTTTTCTTAAGCCTTTTACTGTGTACTTTACTGTAGAATACGGCTCTACAATCTGCAATATTATAACTGCATATGTGTCTTAGCTGAGCCATTTTTTTTCTGTTCTGCTGTCCACCACTTCATATCCAACAGGATGTTAGGGCAGGTGCCTGCCTTTTGTCTGCACCTCTGTGGTCAGTTCTAAATGTGTGTCGTCGATGGGTAATGGTAAATATGATTGAGTGGACTCTTGATGTACTAATGATCACAGCATCCACTTGCTTATAGTTTTAGTGGTGCATGTTTCAGTATATGGCACACTTTGCATGGCATGCCCGCACACTGACTGGTTCTCACCTTTCTGATGAGGTCTTGACACATTCTGGTTGTAGTTTCACAATCAAATCAAGCTGCTGATAAGACAAAAACCTACTAGCACTCCTACATTTCCATCATGTTCACAAATGATGTGAGTTCTTTCAATATGACACCACAGGGGAAAAGAGAAGTCATGTCTGCCACCACAAACGTGAGCAGGTGTTAGTTGCAGCTGCTGCTCTGTCCTGCAGCCTCCAGCTCTGCAGGGCTCTGTACCGATAGCTAAACTCTCCTTTATTTCATGTTGCATATCAAAGCAGCAGCCCTTCTAGCTCCTATTTGCATGCTTCCATTTTGTTTGGTTATGACATGAAGTGAGTGGTACTTCCCTCAGATTCAGAGAATGACTGTTTTCTTGTGACCGTGTAGGTGACAATGGAGTTTGTCTGGACCTGAGCTGTAACAGGGACGTGATCCATTCAAACATCAAAGACCCTCATGGGTCTCCTGAAACAACCCCCAAGCCTCCAGCTCCTGAGGACCCTGCCTTCCCCCACCAGTCCTACCCCCTGGCTTTAACCCGAAATGACCACAGTCCTCTGGGTCTAACCAACGGGCATAAGATGGGCCCGCCTCTGCTCCCTCCGACGTCCCAGCCCGCTGTAGGGATGGACTCCTTCAGCCGTGAGATCCCAAACGGCATCTCGTTCATGGGACACCTCATGAGAGGCATGATGCATTACCAACAGGCTCAGCCAGTGCCTCTCTCTCCCCTCGAAGCCTTACGCTCGATGGAGGCAGACGGAGGGTCGGTTTATCCTTGTGGCCACTGCAAGCTCATCTTCCTGGACTACGTCGTGTACACCATCCACATGGGCTGCCACGGCTTTCGAGACCCTTTTGAGTGCAACGTGTGTGGGCACCGCAGTGGAGACCGTTATGAGTTCACATCCCACATAGCCCGCGGAGAACACGGCCTGAAGTACAACAGTCTGAAGTACACATGAAACATGAGCAGCCTCGAGAGAGAAAAATGAGTTTGCAGTTTTTATATTGTTGGGTGTGTTTCTGGCTCAGTGACTCTTAGTCTTTATATAAATGGAGAACACAGGTGGAGTTTTGGTGGAAGAGGTTTTAGACACTTTGACTAAATTAGAAAGCCCAGGTTTATCTGTCAAATGTGAATAGACTGTTTAACATGGTCAAAAAGGTACATTATATTTTATGTTGATAAGTTTTTTTGTATGTTGTTTTTGCCTAATAAAACATGAATTGTTTTGCTTCATTGAGCTTCCCTGAAAAACTCAAAGTGGCAGATTGCAGCTCCTACTGACTCAAAGATCACATGCCTCCTGTGGTTTTCAGAGGAGTGCACCTCACAGCTTCAAACACTTCTCTGCAGCTCGAGCTGCTTTTCACTCCTGATTGTACTGTCAGTTTATGGCTATCTTTCTAGATATACATGTACACTTCATTTGGCCTCTAGAGTCAAAGTATTCACATCAAATGGTTTAGTGGTTACCAGTATCCACCTGCTGGAGAGCGACAGTACCGGTATTTAAAAGAGGACACAAGTGCACTACGATTCAAATCATTTTTGAAAGATTAGTGAATTTACACAAAGGCAACTCATTTCCTGAACCACCTACAATTTAACACATATTAGTAGTTTGTCTGGCACTAGATGTGTGAATGGCTCTTTGTCTTGGACAAACTTGATGTGAAAGTAGGGTCTCGGTCACGGTTTGCTGCTCTAAGATCATTACAGCGTGGTGCTCTTCTTCATCCAGCTGGTAAAGCGCGCACTATCTCCTCTCCATCAGAGCAGTTCCCTTTTCTCTCACTGAGGCCTAACAGAAGCGACACTTGCGAGGCAAACTGTTATCACAACTTCATGTCCATATGTCAGATGAAAAGACCCAGTCATCCATTTCAAAAGAATAACCGCTGCTTCTCTTTTCCAATTATAAGGCTGCTCAGTGTGACATGTAAAACAGGGTGGTTAAGGGTTGAACTATAAGTAAAGTTATATAGGCAATAGGTTTTCGTCAAAAGATAAAAATGAACCCAGTATATTTTTGATAGTGCAAAGGAGAGAGGAAGAAGGCAGTTGACAAATCATATTGGATGATTAAAGAAGTAGAATTAGTCAAGTACATCTGTTTTACTAATATAGCAATTAGGGTTAGACACGTTGGCTGTGGAGAGATTGAGCTTTATAAACTTATTTGAAATCTATGGATATAAATCTGGTGATTATGGTCAGGTATTTATTTAGGTCCCATGGGACATTATTTAGATGAAACAGAAAACCATAGTGTATATTTTCAACTCAACTAAATCATTTAAAACATGTTTTTATTTTGTATTAGAATTAAACTTTTCGAGGATTTCATATTTCTTTGCAAACATGAGCAGCTACAGAACATTATATTCTCCAGTTTGCATATTTAAAGACCCATGACTATAACATGTTCCCTGATATAACCTTATGTGTTACTGAAGTCCCATTTCCACTCTACAAAACCACAGATAAGAGAATTTACTCATCTACTTCAGAAAACAGTCATAAAGCTACCACTGTGACCAGCCATGAGTTTATATGTGGTCTAGTGACATCTGCTGACGGGATCATCGAGTTGTCAGATACATTGACTGTAAACAACGCTAAACTAATCAGGAAAACAGGAAGGGGAAAAAAAAAAAATCAGGTTCATACTATCTTGGCGTAACTGAAACTTAAGTTTGGAAATAATTGTTTATTTTATTTTATTTTATGTATTTATTTATTTTGTTTTATTTATTTTTATTTATTTATTTATTTGACAGGGACAATGCAATCATACATAGTTACCAACAAAGCTTGCAGCCGATGTGAAGCGCACAAAGTTTATAGCCAGAGCTAATTTTCAACTTCTGTCCCTGCTATAATATAATATAATAATATAATCAAAGCTATACAGGGTTCAGAATAAGCGGTATTGCATCGCAAAATGCGACGCAATTCTCTCAAAAGCGGTGGACGCTGTGTTGTCATGACGAGTCCCGCTGCTGTCACAGACCACGAGTCTGAAAGTGGGAGGAGCCACGTGCGGTAAAGTTAGCGTCACAGATTCGGACTTTCGAGGTCAATAACTCCTAAACGCAAAAGTCTTTGCAGATCATTCACTGCCAAAATATTCATATTTACACTGCCAAGTGACACAACCTTGTTTTTAACAATCAGATGCGTATTTTGGGCGCAGCGAATTACACTGATCCGAATGTGCAGAGCCGAGACGCGTGCTTAGGGACCATCATCAAATGTGCAGCCGGAGCCGAGACGAGACGTGTACTTGGGGACCGTCATCAAATAGCAAAACGAAAAATGGAATAGAATGTCAAATAGAGCGGTAGAATTTGAATAACACATAAAATACACCATGATGGAAACACCACAGCAACCTTTATTTTTCCATCAGAAGCTTGTAGTTGCTTGTAGCTTGAGTGTAATGGCAATTAATATGTAAATGAGAAAAGAAAGTTGTAAATAAGGCCATCTGACTTTGTGTTGATTAATTTGTTCAACAACTATTTTTTTTACAATTTTTCTGTTTTATTAAAAAAAAAAATGTGTGTTTGAAAGTTAATTTGTTTTTTTTAAATAGAATGTTTACAAATACATATTTAATCGTGTTATATAAATGGAAAATATTGATTGTTAGTCACTTTCGTGTTTTGCTATGCAATTATCAAATTGCTATACAAATTTGGAAAAATTAATGGATTGTTTAGCAGCGAAAGTGAAAATCCTTAATCTGAGCCCTGCTATATGATGCTTATAACATATAGATTGGCCTAAAAGTTTTATCTAGGTAAAAATAATCCACAATGTTGACCCTGTACTCTTACTTTTTCATCATTTATTCCATTTTGTCCACTATCTTACAAAAGGGAACCCTCAAGCTGCTTGATATGCTGTACATAAAAATAAAGCTCTAATCCTCTTATTTCCAGTCAAATCAATCATTCTGGGAAGAATCAGGGTCAGTTTGTACTCCAAACCCAGAAGTGAAAAAATACCCTAAAATAAAATAAATTACTTTTAAATGGATTCCTGTGACGAGTTGGCCATGGTCCAGGTTGTAGCCCGCCTAAGGCCCAAAGTCACTGGGATAGGCTCCAGTCACCCGCGACTCTGAAAGGGAACAAGATGTACAAAATGAATGAATGAATAAATGGATTCCGCTTGGACATTTTTGCTTTTTGCAGTCCCTAAGCCTAATTTATAGCTAATTTACCTTCAGCTTTTAAAAGAAAATTGTCAAAGCTCAATAATTGCTAAAACTATTGTCAATCAGCCAATCCCTCCAGAAACCAACTGTTCTCATTTATATATTTAAAATTTAGACGCGATTTCAAATCTGAATTCCTCTGTGCAGAGCTTGTTTCTTCTTATGATTAGAGTAAGATATTTTAAATCAGGGTAATTTTTTCAGGCGTTTTGGGAAAAATAGGCCCTAAACTCAAGGTTGGCTGCTCTCTTATAGCGTAGTGGACCAATAAGTCTGAATTCGGTGAAAATAATTGCAGGTATTTAGCCTACAGCAGTAAGATATTGGAAGGTCATGTTGTAAAAGTACAGGATGTTTTTCACTTCCAGACACTGGCTGGTGAAACACTGTGTAATATTCTCCTGCTCTTCTCCATCAGACCTGAAGGTGGCGCTTTAGCCCAAGATTGACTCACAGCCAGTTGTTTTATGACCAATACACATGTTTTATGACTTAATTAGGCACCATAATGACAGACGGGTTGCCTACTTTCAGTGTCAGATAAAGTACACTCTTCTATTATTTGTGTACTCAACTCCTCCCGGATAGAGGCAATAAACCCAAACATAACTTGCTATATCTTTAATGTGACTTTTATTCCGAGCCAGTGAAGCACATGTGAGCATGCGCACTGCATCGGCTCTATGGGGACGGGGAGGACATCACGGAAAAAACGTAGCAGCAGCAGCAGCAGCACCACAGCCTCACGCCGAGATTTGGTCTCTGAGCGGCGGCCTGAAAACTGCGCACGTAGCGCGGGCAGCGAAATGTCCGCAGGGTCGTTAGCGCGCGGGACGACCCCCGGACTGGCCTAGTCCAGCCCCGAGCCGCTCCGGGAGGAACAGCCACTGCTTCTTATGGGAACAGCATGCGGGAAATGGTTGGAGGTTGCTGTGTGTGTTCAGACGAGCGCGGCTGGGCTGAGAACCCCCTGGTTTACTGTGATGGACACGGCTGCAGCGTCGCCGTTCACCAAGGTAACGTGGCCGCGGCTCGGTGCGTCTTTACCCGGGGTCTTCTTTTGCCCGGGGCGGCTGTGGCGGCTGTGGCGGGGCTCTGGCCGCCACAGCTCCAGGTAGAAAAGTCCCGTGTACGTGCGTGTTTGTGTGTGTCGTGTGTGGGAGGGGCGGGAGGCGTGCGGTTTGTTGTTTCCTCTCCGCGCACATGATGAACGCTCAGGGCCGGTGACACCGTCTGCCCGGCGCCGCGCTGCCGCTCCAGGTTTCGTGCGTCTGTGCCCCGCTCTGTGCCCCGCTCTGTGCCCCGCTCTGTGCCCCGGAGTGTGGGCTCTGACACTGCCCGTTACGCGGGCGTGTGTGCGACAGCAGCCAAGGGCCTCTCTGGACCGGGCTCCATTTGTTCACAGGCTTTGTTGCTTTAACGTGTCTAAAATAAGGACACGTTAAACACTGTACGTGGGTCAGGACTTGGCTGTTAGACACTTGTTGGTTTGTACAAATATAGGCTGTTTGGGTCAGTTTATTCATGTGTGCCTTAATTCTTCATAAAATGTAAATGTAAGTTCACAGTTATGTTACTACACATGTGTAAGGCTATAAACACTATAAACATTATTATTAATAAAACTGTTAGACACATGTTTGAATCAGTTCATTCATATCTGCCTTTATACTTCAGAAAATGTTTATTCAATACAACACATTTTATCTTGGGCTTTATTGACTCTATAACATCTTTGTTATTACTAGGGCTATAGGCCTTTAATCATTTACTGTACTGGATCGTTGGCGTCTAAGTCATCCACGATATTTATTAGTTGACTAATCATTTTTTTATTGGGACTGAAGACTAATTTGCATCACAGCATGTGTTAGATGGAGTTGAGTTTCTTCTGCCTGTTTACAAATATATGAATGTGCTTTTTAATGGTACTTTTTGATCAAAATATTGTTTTCATTAATTATAGTGAGCTTTTGGATACCTAATTGTTTTAAGAGCTTTTTCCAGCGCTAACCTTCCTTTTAGTTGACTTATCGAGGAACAAAACTTGTTTTTAGTGGACAACGAATTTCTTTAGTTGACTACTGCCGTAGTAATTCCTAATGTCAGTTGACCTCTTAAAGGTAGGCCTATGTTAGATATGCCCATAAGATAATTGTGTGTTTGTGTGTCCCAGCGTGCTATGGCATCGTCCAGGTGCCCACTGGTCCATGGTTCTGTCGGAAGTGTGAGTCACAGGAGCGGGCGGCGCGTGTGGTGAGTATTATGCCAAACTCCACATGACACTGTCTCCACCCAGCTCTGCTCCTCTCTGTGTTTAAATGAATCACACCTGCTGACTCTTGTCCTGTCCTGCCACAGAGGTGCGAGCTCTGCCCCCACAAAGATGGTGCCCTCAAGAGGACGGACAGCGGGGGTAAGTGCATTCATGCCCGGTTAAATTTGGTCTTTCCTTTGAGTACCTCTATGGCCGCATAATCCAGAACCAAAAGTATGTAGCTGCCAGTTCAATCTTTGCCAGTGGTAATGCTCGCTGCCATTTCCTTAGGCAATTTCACCTCATGCCAGTAAATAACTGGTCAACTATTAACTTTTTTTGTCATATTTTTGTCATATTCTGATCAAAAAAACCCAAAATCAAATTAGTTCCAGCCCTGACTTTAGTAGGCTGCTGGTTCAACCTTCACTGCTGGTAATGCATACTGCTTTTTATCTTTAAGCAAGACATAATTGTTTGCTTATTAGGATTATAATGTTTGAGAAGGTATGTAGAGTTGGTCCAATGTCTGGATACAAACTGAATATACCAAAAACTGAAATTCTCTCTTACTGGCGACCCCCCTTGACAAACGGGAATCCCTCAAATATGTAAGTGTGGTCCTCCATAAAGATTTGTCAACAATTTTGGAGATTTTTTTTTATTTCACTATGAAGAAAGAATGGACTATTATTCCATATTTAAATCTAAATCAAAGGATTGAAACTCTACAATTATGAATAGAAAATGGAGGCTGGGGTTTACGTGCTATTCATTCATTCATTTTCTAGCGCTTGTTCCCGTTCGGGGTTGTGGGGTGACTTTGGGCCTTATGTGGGGTTCACCCTGGACAGGGGCCAGCTCGTCGCAGGGTTTAAATGACAAATTGAAATAATCCTTTGGCTTGGAGAAACAGGACTTTTATAGATAATTACAAATAAGGAGTTATTATAGTCAAGAAATTAAAAAAGCATTGGCGTTTATAATCCTCTGATTGAAATCTTTATCAAGGTTTATACATTTGACATTTCAAGGGGAATAACATCTAAATTATATCAATGTATTGCTAATCTGGAGAGCTACTCTTCTAAATGTGTCAAAAACAAATGGGAGAGAGAAGGTTATCTTGTTTCTACAGACGAGGGCTTGGAAAATATGTGTACATCCCAGTGGAGGGCCACAAAATCACATATCTGGAGGGAATTTAGTCTGGAAAAATGTGTCATGTTTTTTTCATAACACCATGTCAAAGTGTCCATTATTCAAAAGGCACTGCAGACACACTGCTATCCCTCTCAATTTGACAATTATGAACCTGGGCCTCAAAACTCTTCCATAGACACAATAAATAGACACCTTTGGACTGTATATTTGGCTGCAGGAAAAAAGAAAACGATCACAAATAAATTATGACACAAACTTCACCAATGATCAAGGACTGGACTGACATAATGACAGACATCAGACAGATGGAAAACAAAAAGAAATTCATTTGGAAATGGACAAATTTGACCGACTTTGGACTAAATGGGACCTTTATTTCAATTTAAATGTGCCGTGGTTTTCCTTCTTTTGTTGCTTAGTTGATGTTTATTTGTGTTCTTATTTTGATTTTCGCTCTCTGTGTTGTGTTCTGTGATGTTTTGTGTTTCATGTTTATTATTTTTAAATTATTCTTTTTTCTATATATGAAAATTGAATGGCACTTGAGAACTTTAAATCACTGGCAGCTTTTCTCTTTGGCATTTGACCTCAGGTAGAGAGTTTTGCTTGTACGTTCTTGTTTTATTCTATTGTACTGTAAATGCTGCTTCGATTGATCCATAATCAATCATACATAGTTGAAATGTCTTGCTCAAGGACACAATGGCAGTATGCAATGCTCAGAGCTGGAATCAGCCTTCTGTTTGGTGCTGTGCGAATGTAAGCATGTCACAATCGTTACTATATCATCTTATTGTTCAAAATTAGTTCTAACAATGTTTTTGGGGTTCAATATTTAAGTGTACGTTTGTCTTTGAAGTATTTTTTTTAGCATACCGATATTTGATGTGGAACAAAAATATCTGATCTTTAGAGATTAAATAACTTCTGTTATAAATTATAGATACAAATTAATGACTGCACTGTTTCATTCTGCTCTGTAGCTGTAGCAGCTCTTGTTTGTCAAAGATATTAAACATACAGAAAACGGTTTAGTGCTATTCCTTGGCTTTAGAGTCGTTCTGTCAGTGGCATAAAGCAGTTTCAATATTATTGTATATTGTGATATTTCGATGAAGTGATATATCACACTTTTGTTGTTGTGATAGTTGTAGAAAATGAGGGATTGCACTGATCTATTGTGACAGGTTTAAGTGAATCTAAGTTACTGAGCCACTTTCGCCCCAAGGGAGAAAAAGAGAGCATTATTTTCCTTAGGACTAAATAAACCCGTGTTGTTTTCCTTCAGGCTGGGCTCATGTGGTGTGCGCTCTCTACATCCCCGAGGTGCAGTTTGCCAACGTCCTCACAATGGAGCCCATCATCCTGCAGTACGTCCCACATGACAGATACATCAAGGTAAATACACATTCACTAAGTAGAACATATTCTATCATCAGGGATGTTGGAGGAGGTTGGAGCAGGTTGAAGGTTGAAGCAATTATTCACATTTTCATCTAATCGTCAGTTTTGTTATTTTTAATTGAGAGGTTTGCAGCCGATCCTCTGTCAGTGAAAGCATGTTGTTCAGATTTTGGTGGAAGACGTTTGACCATTTTTTGTGTTAAATGGTAAATATTATAACCTTTGTTTATACAGTGAGGGCCCTTGACAGCGAGCTCTCATTCACTAGAGCGCCCTGTTAACACAGCATAAAACAAGTTAAACAAACAAACAAACATATAAACAGATAAGCAGATAATTACACATACAATAAAATACTCCATTAAATAATTCATACAATTTAGCAAATACATAAAACACTTACACATACAAAATTGGATAAAGCTAAACACTGCAAGAGCACTGGCATAGAGGGGAGTTTTCAACCAGTGCTTTTAATTACTAAAATTACACAAAATCATTTAATTTAAAAAGTCTCTGGGTTTTGTTCAACAGACGGAGTTTTTTTTCCCTAATTCTCTGTTGAGATGTGAGATGATCAATGATTAAAAGTCTGTTTATTTTGTTTTTATTAAGACAAAATACAGTTGAATCACACATTTTAATCGATCAATATGAGGAAAAAATGTTGATGACATATTTTGTCGTCTGGCCCAGCCCTAGTTTAATTCCTGACCCTTTCCACAATAAATATCTGAGAAGATTTGGCATGTCTCCCTCTGTTATTGTGCTTTCTCTCCAAATACTTATTTAAATAATAAATATTTAAATGTCAAAAATGTGGCTTTACTCATGACTAGGAAAAGCATCTGTCCCTGAATTCAGGCATCTGATTTATTCAAAATTATTTATTTGACTGTTGATCTTGATCAAATTTACAGAAGACACGATGTTTGTTTGTTTGCAACATATTTAAATATCAATAACATAGTGAATTTGAATATTGGATTTATTCATGAATCTCAAAATGCTTCAGAGAAATTGAAAAAGTGAGGTCCATATAAAGGTGTGTGTGGGTAATTTAAACCTCAACTAGACACATTAGATTGACATGATATATTGATAATGTATGGTAAGGTTATTTTTTTTCATCTCAAGTTAGGCAGCCATAAGCGTAGAACAATTCACTTGCGCGGACTCAAGAATAAAACATTCAAATAAAAGCGTACATTCAGTTTACCCTTTCCAATAATCAACTGTATCTGTCATTCCTGAATAAAGCAGAAAACCATGTGGTTTACCTCCATCTTCACAATAGCATTTCAATAACCCATGATGCAATGCTGCTCCAGTGTGTTTTTGGAAATGCCTCAACAGCAAAGCGTTTTATCTCTCCTCCTACACATCCCGCACGAATCGTCACAGAGCTGCAGCGTGTGGTGAGTGAGGCATCGCCCGCTCTCAGGGGGGAAAGAGCGAGATGGAGGGAGGCTGTGAAAGCGCGGATAAACATAGTAGAAGAATAGAGAAGTGGAATACTTGTGTCAGGAATTCCCACGTTCATTAGTTTGTAGTGATAATAATTTACATTTTTCTCGTAAATGAGTGCATTTTGGTTTTCCCCCAGTATAGTATTTGGTAGTTGCACTTTTCCCCCAAAACATTTTAAAAACAAAACAGAAAACAAGTAACACAGAATGTGACACAGAGAGAGCAAATAGAGAGAGAAAGAGAACAAAACACACAATAGCGGCCCAAGACATCCAAATGAGTTCACACTATGAATTGTCCAAGTCTGTCGAATAAGAACATTTTTAAAATTTTACAAATGTCAATTTGTGTCCATTTGATTGTAAAAGCAGCACTTTACCACAAAACCAGACCCTCTGCATTAAGTATTTTATCTTTCACCAACCCAGAAGAATCACTGTGGTTGACTGAGCTTTGGTGCATGAAAAAAGCATATTTCAAGCCATACACACATAAAAAGCATACAAATATTTAAATGAGTCAAAAGGTTTGTTACTTTCTCCTTTCTCGGTTTGTACCTCAGCTTTAGGTGGGTTTCCATAAAATACTATGTGATGCACCTTTGTAGTCTTAATTTTCTCCCGCTTAAACTAAAAACAAGCTGGGAAATAAATTGATACCAATGAAATATACTTTTTGCCTCTTTGAAAACAAACATATAAACTTAAATAAACAATTCAACAAAGATCTAACATTTTCGCTCTAAAAATTATACAATTAAAGGTGCACTACGTAACCTTTCTTAAGGAGGGAATGCCACTTGCTTGTCTCCATGGAGATGTTATTGCTTTGCCTGGAATATTCCACATTATGACCTTAAACATAACTAGAATTGTTTCGTAATCCCTCATTCGTCCAGGAGTGTTCCACTGTAGAAAAAGATTCATTTATAGTCATCTGGACTTTTTTTTTTTTTTTTTTTCAAAAACGAAACGTTTCGACACTCATCCATTCTCAATCTGCGAATCAAGACCGGGAACTCAGATATTTATCCTACTCTGGGTAGACCCTGTCCAACAGGCGGGGCCCCCTGATGAAAAGGTGTTGGTTTCAACAGAAACTAGAATTGATTTAATTTCTGGTGCTTTTTTTTGTTGTTTGAAAACCTTTTATTCTTACTGTGAGGCAAGGCAAGTTTATTTGTAGAGCACAATTCGTACACAAGGCAATTCAAAGTGCTTCACACAACAGGAAAAAATTCATTAAAATACAGAAGTCACACTATTCACAAGATTGCAAATCAAAACGAGCAACCCCACCTCTCTGCAGATCTGACCTGCAACTTGACCAGGTGGTGCCACCAGCTTGTCTCCATGGAGATGGATAAATGTTATGCAGTGCACCTTTTAAATATTGAAAATAGGATCAACTGTCTCACTACAGTCTATATAGAAACCACTGAGAAACACGAAAATGAAGAGATAGAGCAGGATCAGTGCAGACTCCTTTGTCATATTGTACTGTTATAGTCCAGAGTTGGTCCTGGTTAAGGCCTGGGTTGGTTCTGATTTGGGATAAAGGTCCTGGTTTACAATGAGATTATTCCAGATTGACAGTTTATTTATAGAACGAGTGGAGTACGGTTCAAAGCTAAATAGAGAAAGGTTTTTGGGGCCAAGAGCGATGTTTGGCAGAGGCTGTCACTGCACTTCGATTGCTGTAATTCAAAAACGATGGGACCTCACACAGAGCTGCAGCGAGAGGGCCAGCTCTCTATCAACTTAAATACATGTCCTGTAGAGACCAACACTTTGAATGCTGCCTGAACTATGTGGGTTTGTCCGAGCCATAAATGGCATTTTACTGTGGGAATCCCAATGGAGCTGTGTACTCAGAATTATGAGAGCTATTACGTTAATGTCCGCGTTGCCAAGGACTGTGTCCCCATGCACTTTATAATATGAAGCTTTACTTGCTCTGAAGAGCAAGTAAAGCTTCATTCCTGAAGGAGGGGTCGCGACTCGCCACCTCCTGTCTCCATAGAGATATTATTATGCCAAGAATGTTACAACATATGTCATTAAATTAATTTGACTTGCATGAAGTGCCGCAAACAGGAACACAAAAGTCGAGGGCTGATTGAGGGCCATAGACTGTGTGCTGTGTGTTTTTATCCAGTCTTAGGGCCTCAGGAGGAGACTGAAATGTTGGGTTCTTGGGTTTATGAAGGTAGATTATATGAACTTGAACGCACTGCTTATGGTAATTTGCAAATTCAACAAAAAAATTAATTGGTCTGAGGGCTGCATGCTTGAATTATGCCATTAGGGATTAAAGGTCCTGTTGCTAATTTTTCTTCTTCTAGTCTTTCTAGTCTCGTCTTCTAGTTCAGATAAATACGCTTCACACCACAAAGCGTATGTCAAAGCAGCAATATGAGATAGAAAATGAGTCTGAATTATATCACCTGCTGTAACACAGTAGTCTCACTTCTGGTTAAAAATCTGGTACATCACACCTGTTTTTATATTTGTTCTTGAAGTTGGGGATTGTAAAAAGCAGAGAGTTTTTGAGACTATAGTGGTTCAGGAAGAGCAGTTGTCCTATAACTGAAAGGTTGGTGGTTTGAGTCCCACTGTTTTCTTGTAAAGGACACTTCAGCCACTTTGTCTTTGTGAATGTATAGGTATTAGTCTGTGAGATTGGTGATACAGATCAGTAGCCACTTGTCAGTCTGTCTGTGCTAGAGCAGCTCTGGTTACAAAAGTTGTCTGAAAGGAGTCAGATAATAGCTAAATAAAAGATCTTTCATTATTAAACCCTTTTTACATGGTCCATAAATGGGTAAACACAAACTAGCTATGATGCCACATAACATTTTGACTTCAAGAAACATATTTGTAGCTAGATATTTTAGGAAACGGTCTTGATTCTGTAAATAATGTGTCACAGAACATGTCAAACGTTGGGCCTCACCTATTTCAAAACCACTCATTTAAATTTCTATCTGATAATTTGGTAAAACAATATTCAGGCCAAACTTTTACTACAAATCTCGAATGCGCTTTTGCCCTTTTTGCAGCGCTGCATTATACTGTACATATGGCACAGAAAGTGAGCAATGCCTCCTTGCAATTCAGCTGCCTTTTAAAGCCGGGAGTGTTACAAAGAAATCAATATTTGCATGGGCTGGCAGAGCTGGGAGCTGCCACTCTCCTCCGTGCTGAGTGTGTGCGAGCGTGCCTGCATATAAATGTACACACGTGAGGAGAGGTTTCATATTACTCTGTCAGCTACAGTAAATTGCATGCAGCTTTTCTCGGCCAGGTCCATTCATCCAAGTCCTTTGCCGCCTGCATTCCTAGACAGCGTTACAATGGACAGTGAAAACCTGAGAAGCCACTCACTTGTCCCCTGTGTAGCCTAGTTTTGTCTATGGGAATTTCTATGAGCTTACAACATCTGTCAGTGGCCTTTTGTAGCCAGGTTTTGCTTTCGTTTCGCTCCCGTTAAAGTCCAGCTCGACGCTAGAGACGTAATTAAGTCATGTCGGATAAATGATTGTTGTGGTTTGCTTCTCTAGTCCTGGTTTAGGCCTGGTAGATCTGGTTCTGTCCAGATTTTGTCTCCATGTGGTTGCAATCTGGTCTGTTCCTGCTCGTGAATTGAGGGTTGAAGTTTGGGCCTGTTTTTGACATATACTAGTCTTGGTTTAGTCCCATCTCAGCACTGGTTTAGTTCAGGTTTAGCCACTGTTTAGTAGTAGTTTTGTCTCCTTTTATTATCTTGAAAAGTGTTATGTGTTTTTTTTGTTTTGTGTTAGACCTGAGTCTAATTTAGTCCAAATATTTCCAGAAAGGTTGCTCAGTCTGAAGAATTTGAACAGAAGCAGAAAGGTAAAAATCCTGCTGTTTCTTTGTCCCGCACCTGTTACTAGGCCTCTTGTGCCCCCTTTCAACCGTCCGACCCACTTGCTGCTCACTGGGGAATCGGCAAGAAGTACAAAAGGTTGGGTTGTCCACATCTCAATATAATTCTGTTTACATGCTGTGTACAGTTTGAGTGTTTTGAATATTGCTTTGTAATCGACTGTCCCGAGCTTGTTTAGCATCAAGATGTTTGCTTGATTTTGTTGAAAAATGTATTATTTAGGGAAAGGTTGACTTGAATGAGGATTTATCTCTGCACGTTTCTTCGGCTCATTCTGCTACTGTCTGCCAAAGTTGGTCTTTTGCCAATTTAGTCTGGAAATACACTGTACTTTCATAAAATCCACATTACGGCTGTTCTGTCGCTTAGTCGATCAATCGGTTGATGGCGTATTAGTCAGCCAAACATTTTATACATTTTTTTCGTCTAATTATTGTGTTGGGATTATTGATAATTCTATGGACAATTGCATAAAGTTGACATAGAATGAGTTTGCTGGAGTTTTAAAATTGTTTCTGCTATTTTTTTCATGCAAAGTTGTGATTGAGTTAACGTACGCAATGTTATGATCTTTTCTTTTTGTGTGCAGTTTGGGTCAGATTATGGTCAGATTAGGGACATTTTGAGAGCGCTTTTTGCACTATGCCTTTAGTCAACTAATCGATGCAAAGAATACTTTAGTCAACCAAGAAATAAATTGGTTGACTACAGCCCTAATCCACATATGATGAATCAGATCACACATATTTAGGAAAATGTAGGTCACTCTACCACAAAAAGCTGGAAGAACAAGCTACATTTCACTTCGCCCCAAATCTAAATTCAACATTCATTTATAGGTCAGGAGAATATATTGATGACGTCTGAAGCTTCAATACATTTTTTAGATGAATGTTTTAATTATTGTAAGTGAAATCCTTAATTTTCAATCATTCCCATTTTCTACTAACTCACCATTAGTATGATAAGCTTTATGAAATTAAACTTTATGATTGATAGAGTAAAGTTAACATAAAGTGTGTAATGAATTGAAACGACTTGTTATTTTTCTCCTAGTGATAATATTCATTTATTTTTGGCTATACTTTGGCCTGTATACAAAATAATCTTGATCAAACCTACATCTGAAAGAGAAAGGCAAAAGGAATACTCGTTTTTGTACAGTTACCGTCCATTCTGCCTCTCTACTTGAAACTTTTCAAAGAATAGCCCCTTGCTGTGATCGTCTTGAGTGGCTTCTCTCCTCTGTAGTGTCGTGGTGCTACATGAACACTACCAGCTGCACGTGTACACAAACATCTGGCCAACAGTTCTGTGCGCGCAAAGCTCAAAGCAAAGCTCAAAGCGCCGCTGGAGAGGCCCATCTGTCGCCACGACAAGAAAAACTTCCTTGAGGGCTGTTTATCCACTCGCCCACTGCAATTGGCCTGTCATTTGCCAAATAATGAAAATTAAACGTTATATGTGGCATGTCCTTTGTGTCCTGCAGGGGGTTACAATTAAGAACTCAAAAAATAACCACATTTTTAAGAGCTATTATGTCTTTAGGGGTCATCTAAAGCTAAGAACAGGATATGGCACAATTTAATATGAATATACCCCTAGTTTTACTAATCAGCAAACCATATACAAAAAGTGAGAACATCATAAGTCAAAAGCGGATAAGTATCCTCATAATATTTAAACTAGAAATAGACTGATCTATAATTTAGCCAATATTTGCTTTTTGACCAACCTACCGATTATAGAATACACATAAAGCTTTATTTTCTTGTAGGTTTGTGGTAAAACAGGGCTGTGGATGTGTTTGTAGTAAATTTAAATGACATAATTTGAGGAAAATGATCCAAATCTGCCCTATATATCGGTTCAAATCTATCAGCAGAGCTCATCGGTTTCACTGGATTCTAAACTATCGCCACCAGCCATGAAAATGTACATATCTACGTCACACTTGTGTTATTCTTTGTGTTTTCAGACATGCTACATCTGCGAGGACCACGGCAGAGAGAGCAAAGCCGCGTGTGGAGCCTGTATGACCTGCAACAGACAAGGCTGCAGACAGGCTTTCCACGTCACATGGTACGTCTCTCTCTTAACAACAGTGTAGCAGAGATTTTACCTTTAAGGAATCACAATCACAATCAGTTTTATTGCCATTGTCGGTGAGCAATTCAAAAGCCAGGAACTTGCTTTGATGCCAAGGTGCAAGATAAAACATATATTAATAAAAATATAGACCGTGCTAGAATATGATCAAATAAAATAAAGGCGTGCAAGATAAAATGTGTAGAATAAGAGAGATTTAACGCAACTAAAATATATGTACAACAACAGGATCAGAACGATAAAGCTGGGGCAACCACCGTTTTTCTTGTAAATTATGTGTTTCCCCCCCATATTGTAACTTGTAGAATCAGCACTTTGTGACAAAATCAGACCATTGTCCGCTGTCTGCATCTAATAATACTATCTTTCACAAAGGCAAGGCAAGTTTATTTGTAGAGCACATTTCATACACAAGGCAATTCAAAGTGCTTCACAGCAGGAAAAATGCATTCAAATCACAAAGAAATTACAGAAACATAAATACAATAAAATTAACTCAATTAAAAATTAAAAATTAAGTAAAGAACACCTAGCCACAAAGGGTAACGTGTTTTCGGAGTCCAACTCCTCTTCAAATCAGTCCAACTGATTGTCTAAACTAATGAAATCACAAACAAAAGAGAAGAGTGCAAAGAAAAAATCCTTTCAGTCATATGCGCAGCTAAATAAAACAGTTTTTAGCTTAGATTTGAACATTGTCAGAGTAGAAGCCTGTCTCTCATCTTCAGGAAGAATGTTCCAGATTTTAGCTGCAGAAAACTGAAATGCAGATTACCCATGTTTAGTCCTGACTCTGGGCACCAGCAGGAGGCCGGCCCCTGAGGTCCTCAGAGTCCGAGATGGTTCATATGGCACTAACATATCCAAGATGCACTTTGGTGCTAGGCCATGGAGAGACTTGTACACAAGCAGAGCTGCTTTAAAGTCTCTTCTCTGAGCCACAGGGAGCCAGTGCAGAGACCTGAGAACAGGACTAATGTGCTCATACTTCCTGGTTCTAGTCAGGACCCGAGCAGCAGCGTTCTGGATGTACTGCAGCTGTTTTACAACTCGTTTGGAGAGGCCAGTGAGCAGGCCGTTACAGTAGTCTAATCTACTGGAGACAAACGCATGGATAAGTCTCTCTAAATCTGGTTTTGACACAATATTTTTGATTTTGGCAATGTTTTTTAGATGGTAAAAAGCTACTGATGTTATTGATTTGACGTGGCTGTTGAAATTCAAGTCTGAGTCCATTATTACCCCCAGATTTCTAATTTGGTTTGTAGGTTTTAGAGCGAGACTCTGGAGGTGACCGCTAACACTTTCTCTTTGTTTCTGTGGGCCAAAAACGATTATTTCAGTCTTGTCTGAGTTCAGCTGGAGAAAGTTGTTTTGCATCCACAAACTGATCTGTTGGATGCAGTGACAGAGTGAATCTACTGGTCCATAGTCACCTGCCGATAGTGAAACATAGATCTGAGTGTCGTCTGCATAATTGTGATAGGACACATTTTCACTGCGTATCAACTGACCTAACGGCAGCATGTAGAGGTTGAACAGAAGGGGTCCCAGGACTGACCCTTGGGGCACCCCACAGGTCAGGGTCATGTGGTCTGAGACACAGCTACCAATATCAACAAAGTACTTCCTGTCTTCCAGATAGGACCTTAACCAGTTTAGGACAGTGCCAGTGATGCCCACCCAGTCCTCTAGTCTCTGTAAGAGGATCCCATGATCGACAGAGTCAAAAGCAGCACTCAGATCTAACAGAATTAAGACTGAGGCTTTGCCCGTGTCAGTGTTCAGGCGGATGTCATTTGTTACCTTGACAAGAGCAGTCTCAGTGATGTGATGAGGTCTAAAACCTGACTGAAAAACATCAAATGAGTTGTTTATTAAGAGGAAATCTGTGAGCTGTTGGTAAACAACTTTTTCAAGGACTTACTCTGAAGTAAGAACTTGAAGCTTTGGCGGATCCTGTAATGTTTCACTTCTCTGTCTGAAAAAGCTGTTCTAAATCTGTGCCCGAAAAGTCATGCATAAAAATATTAATGACGTGCCAAAATGTTTGCAAGAGCTAGGAAGCCATTTAAATACATACTTCCTTTTATAGTTTGGAAATCAAGTACCTCAGCTCTAAATAACACCATATATAAGTAGGCCTTTTATTAAATTCTAATATTTGCCATTGCATTTTTACCATCTGTGAGTTGGATATATAATTTATAAGCATTTATTTATTATTCATTTTATTTTTAATTTTGTCAGAAGTTTGTAAAATGTATTGTTATATATATTTTGGGTCACTGTTCCAGCTGTTTCAACTCTCAGCTTGGACAAGTGACCTTTAAACTCTGGGATACAACACGGACACTTTATTTACAATGGAAAATGCATTTGTCCTTCCTTTTTTGTATTGGAAGATTTACTCAGAAATAGTGCTATTGTTCGCTTTGTTTGCATACAATGTTGACATAGATGTTTGGGTGTGTTGTGAAATTTGTGAAGTATTCACTAACATTGGCAGCAGAAGCTCTGGACACTCTGGTATTACATCCACAGAATGGATTTTGTTTGTCTGGTCTAAAAAAGGAAATCTAAATTTAGTACAAAAGATTGCTGCTGTCCAATAGATTCTTGTGAAAATCCTGTTGTGAACATATTTGGAGTTAAATCATGGGGGAGGTTAGTGACTTTTGGAGGTTGTGGGTTCAAGCTCTCCAATTCTGTCTTTTATTTATTACATGAGATTTGTGTCTGTTCATTTGCGTCCCTTTAATCACTTTGTTTATTGATTATTGTCCAGGCTGTGCTCTATTTAAAGCCACTTCAATAAAAGACATCCTTTACATTCTGGCGATCACTAAACATTAGGTTTAACGTACACGTTCTTGTGCTGCACTATGGACAAGGGTCAGTTACAGGACACAAGCTCGGGTTTGTGCCAGCCGAAGTTTTGTCTAATCCAATCCACTTTATTTCAATTGCACAGTTCACTAATAAAAGCCCTCTCCAAAGTGCTACACAGAGTAATAGTAAATCAACTACTTAACTAAAGCTGCAACTAACCAATAGTCAACTCATTAAGCTTATTATTATAATTTCTTTTAATTAGTCGACTAGTCACAATTACTTCTATCTACATTAAGACTTTTAAAATACACTCTCAACTAACTAAAGGGTGAAATGTGGTGTTATTATGTTATTTATGAAATCACAATCTTTTAAATCATTTTTATATGTTTATTTAACTACCAGTCTTTTCTAAAAAAAAATGTATGTGTTTTAGAGTGTATAGTCCAGATAATGATTGTCAAAATACAATGTTTTTTCTTATATGTATAGTCGACTAGATACAATTTGTTGATTAATTGTTACAACCCTATACTTACCCCATTCATTAAAAACATTCAGTTGATTTCCAGCTTTGACTATTTTCTGAATGTCTTTCCCAACTCCTCACCCCCATTTCACTCTGCTCAGTGGCCGTCTAATAAAGCATATGGGCCACAAAAATCGATGAAAGAAAAAAAAAAACACAATTTTACAGTTATTCATGATTATTATTGGTGCCAAATCCTTATTTCACTTCCATAGATTATAATTTCTCTACCTGTATAATTACAAATAATCAATTAATCTTGACATTCCTACTCTCTACTTTTATACATATTATTATTCCTACTATACCTGCTAGTCGGTGCATATTTTACAGCAAAGTAGTCATTGTCGGCAGTTGTTTGGTAACATTTTGCATCCCTGGACCCTGCTCAGTGCTCAGATGGCTGGTCTGCTGTGTGAGGAGGAGGGCCCCGAGGCTGACAACGTGAAATACTGCGGCTACTGCAAGCACCACTACAACAAGATGGTAAGACGCACAGAAATAAAACTGTCACAATGAGTAAACGGTGAATAACTAAACCTCATTTTTGATGTGGCTTGGCAGCAAAAGAAGTTACGCTCAAGTGAAAACACAAGCAGCTCCTTCACTCATCCCAGAGCGCGTCCCAGCTCTCCGCCGCCAGACAAGCACCATCACCACCACAAACCCAGAAAGGTAAAACATTTATGTGCTGGATTAAAGCTTGTGTTTGTGTAGTTAAAAGCAATGCACCTAAACAGTGTTTCACAACCTTTTTACTAGCTCAGATACTTGGTTAATTAGTCTGTTTATTGTCAATTATTACTATTGTAGTTTCTTTTTAGTGATATTGGTATTGAAATCACAACATTATTGAAATATTATTCAATTCCACCTTTCTTTTAAAATCTGGAACCATTACCCGTACTCCTGTTTGGGAAAGACAAACCTATAATAATATTGTTTGACATCAAGAGGACTATCCCAAAACGGTTTAGAATATTGTTCCTGGTTTGACATGATTGGTTTAGGCCAATCATGTCATCATAGGTCATGTAATATCATCATATCTGTTTTTCCATAGGATTATTAGGTATTGGTAGTAATTTTTTATCATCACGTTCTCAAAACCCAATTATCAGGATTGAAAAAACAAGATTGTAAATGTATTGTTATTGTTGTAGCGATACAGTTATGTGGTTTGAACTTCCATATCACACCACACACAAGAAGATCCAAGGTTCCTGGATAAGGCAGAGCTTTTCTGTGTGATATTTGCATGTTCTCCACTGCCTACGTTTTCCTCATCAACCTTAAAATAAACATAATCTGGGATCGTGGCTTCAGATCAGGAGAAGGGCACAGTTTTCCCCTGGTCCAGAACAGCTGCTTCCTGCATATAATACCAGTACATAAAGAAGTGTATGCTGTATTCTTCTCTTTAGCCAATTTACGTTAATAATTTCCTTTTAAATGTAATCTGTGTGTCATTTCTTACAAAGTAAAACTGTATGTCATGTTTTGTATAATGTTTTACCAGAGTCACAAAGATAAGACTCGGCCAAAAGAGAAAGACCGTCATAAGAAACCTTCAGACGGCCTGAGCTCCTCCGTGACGAGCAGCAGCATTGAAAAGGTAAATACATTATTTAGTGTATTTTAGATTTAAATGGATGTTCTGAATAAATACTTTTCTCTTCATCAGATTTCTTCGAGCCACCACATCAGTAAAGACAGCGAGAGTAAATCCAAGAAGCTGAGTTCACACAGTCACAGTCATCACAGTAAGAAACCAGGAAGTACAGGGAAAAACTCCTCCTCCTGCTCCTCCAGCCCATTCAACACAGGTAATGTCATTGTGTAGTATAGCATTCAACTTACCAATGAAGCAATGATTAGTGCGATAACCTAAAGGCACCGCACGTGATTTTACCATCTTGAAAACATAAAAAACAGAACTAGTTCATTTTAACTACCGTATTTCCATCCATCCATCCATCTTCTTCCGCTTTATCCGGGGCCGGGTCTCGGGGGCAGCAGTCTATGCAGGGACTCCCAGACTTCCCCCTCCCCAGACACTTCCTCCAACTCCTCCAGGGGGGTCCCGAGGCGTTCCCAGGCCAGCCGAGAGACATAGTCCCATGTCTACCGTATTTACCGCACTTTAAAGCACACTGGATTATAAGGTGTACTGTCAATGAATGGTCTATATTCGATCATATTTCATATATAAGACACACGGTACTTTAAGGCACATGAAACAAAACAAAACGTGCACCACACAAAATTGCTTTGAGGTCAGTAAGCACAACCAGAATTAATCCATATATAATACGCACTGTTGCTGTTGAAAATGAACGCCTTATTGTGCGGAAAATACGGTAGTTCATTAACAGCAGCCCAAAGTTATTCCTCACTTTCCAAATGCATTGTTAGCAGCATCCTAATTATTCACCGTGATAAGTTATAAGTTATATCCTTTCAGAGGCCGGAGCGCAGGTTTACCATCAGGGTTAAGCCTTAGCTTCAGAGCTGCTAAAATGTACTGTTTTTTTGTTGTATACTGTATACTGAAGTTGTCTTTTATTACTGTCTAAATGTTTGCGAAAAGTGGTATACATATAAAGTTTACTTGATTATTTACATACTATCAATAACTAACATACTATTAGCACACTTCCTGGTTCGCGAATGATAAACTCATTATAATTTTATGCTGGCAGCACACAGTCTCAGTCTCATTTCAATATATCTGTGCTGGGGAAAAGAAAAAGTCAACTACGTGGACAAAAATCGGGTACAGTCACTTGAAACAACTTAAACAGCAGTCATTTGTAAGGTTATCAGATACTGTATACGTTGCTGTCCTGGAAAGGCTGCTTTAACCTGTATCTCATTGTTTCCTGGTGCAGGTGGCGCTCTGTCTGCCTCTCAGGACTTCCACCAGTTTTCCTCTTCCTCCTCACGACACGAGCGCGACAGGGACAGGGACAGGGACCACGACCGCGGCACAGACGACCACCACAACACCACCAGCGAGGACCGAAAGGAGCGCCACAGGATACCGGCCCTGCGAGAGGAAGAGGAGGATGAGGAGGAAGAAGAGGAGGAAAAAAAAGACAAAGACGAGGAGGAGGAAGAAGACCCGAAATATCACAAACCTCCCGCTCTGACTCCCGCTGATGGACCCATAGTAGCTACGCAGAGCCACGACAGAACTGAACGCAACTCGAGCAGCCCGTTCGAAAACAAAGTGACTATTTCCACAATCGGCTCCATCATGCGCATCACGTCTTCGTCCGGTACGAAAATCCGCAAGATCTCGTCCTCCTCGGTGGATTACAAACCCTCCAAATCTCTCAAAATGTCCCAGCTGAGCACGCCGCCGATACTGGAAGAAGCGGACGCAGAGGAGAAGGAAGAAGAAGCAGGCAAAGCCACGCCTCCTCCATTGCTGCCACGGGAACGGAGGCACAGAGGGAGCAAGAAAAGTCGGCACGGCCCGGGACGACCAAAAGGCAGCAAAAACAGAGAGAGGAGGGGAGAAGATGAGCACCATCATCACCACACGACGCCGCCTGCTGCCCCGACTTTTAACTCACATTACCAGACAGCGACTACGTCCACTGCTGCTGCTGTCACATCCTCTTCCTCATCTGTCTTCTCTTCCTCTTCATCAGCAGGAAGTTTTTCCACAAGTCGAGGCAATTCGCTTTTAGGCACCGGTAAGTTTTTTTTGTGTTTTTTTTCACATCTTTCTTAACCTCAGGGTTTGAGCTGGGACTGGGCAATATTGACTATGTATCCTGATAACGATAGTCGTACAATATTGTGTCAATTCAACAGAAATGTGTTAAAACATGTATTTAAACGTATTAGTTCAAATCAAATCAAAATTATTTATAAAGCAGAATTCATACAAACTGCAATTCAAAGTGCTTTACAGAGTTTAAAACACAATTAAAAAACAAAAAATAAAAACACAATGCAATTTATAAAAATGTAAAACAATGTACGTCAGAGTAAAATAAAGAATAAAAATAATGTTGTATTTTAAAATATTAAAAACCAGGTACAATTATGTCAGTCATAGGCGCGGGGAAACAATTTTTAGCTTGGATTTAAACACAGCTGGGGTGGGGGCCTGTCTCACAACTTTGGGGAGGTTATTCCAGACCTTTGCCCCATAGACCTGGAACGCAGATTCTCCGTGTCTGGTCTTGGTTCTGGGCACCAGCAGGAGGCCGGTCCCTGAGGCCCTTAGAGTCCGAGATGGTTCATATGACACACACAATTCTGAGATGTATTTTGGTGTTAGGCCATGGAGAGACTTGTACACAAGCAGAGCTGCTTTAAAGTCTATTCTCTGAGCCACAGGAAGCCAGTGCAGAGACCTGAGAACAGGACTAATGTGATGGTACTTCCTGGTTCTGGTCAGGACCCGAGCAGCAGCGTTCTGGATGTACTGCAGCTGTTTTACAGCTCGTTTGGAGAGGCCAGTCAGCAGGCTGTTACAGTAGTCTAATCTACTGGAGACAAATGCATGGATAAGTCTCTCCAAGTCTGGTTGGGACACTACGTTTTAATTTTGGCAATGTTTTTCAGATGGAAGAAAGCTACTGATGTTATTGAATTGATGTAGCGGTTGAAATTCATGTCTGAGTCCATAATTACTCCTAATTTTTTTACCTTGGTTACGGGTTTTAGAGAGAGAGACTGGAGGTGACCGCTAACACTTTCTCTAAGTTTTTGTGGGCCAAAGACGATGATTTCGGTTTTGTCTGGATTCAGCTGGAGAAAGTTGTTTTGCATCCACTCACTGATCTGTTGAAGGCAATGACAGAGTGAATTGACTGGTCCATATTCACCTGCCGTCAGTGAGACATAGATCTGAGTGTCGTCAGCATAATTGTGACAGGACACACCACTGTTTCGCATTAGCTGTCAATGCCAATGGCAGCTTGTACAGATTGAACAGAAGGGGTCCAAGCACCCCACAGGTCAATGCCATGCTCTCAGAGACACAGTCACCAATCTCAACAAAGTATTTCCTGTTTTCGAGGTAGGATTTCAACCAATTTAAGGCCATACCAGTGATGCCCACCCAGTCCTCTAACCTCTGTAGAAGTATCCCGTGATCAACAGTGTCAAATGCAGCACTGAGGTCCAGCAGGACTAAAACAGAGGCCTTGCCATCATCAGTGCTCAAACGGATATCATTTGTAACCTTAATGAGAGTCGTCTCAGTGCTGTGATGCGATCTAAAACCGGACTGGAAGAGGCTTCATTATCAGAAAAGTGTGAAATGTCTCTCAAATTGATCGCAAAAGTGCAGAAATATCAACTTATATCCTTGTTTGAAGGTTTATAACATAACAGTCAGCTTTTTGGTTGCATTTTTTTAAATTATAAACAATAGACTTGATTAAAATTTGATTAATTCACAATATAAAAAAAAAAAAAATGGATATATTGCCCACCTTTTTATCTATAAAAATGTGTTAAATTGTACAAAGTAATGACAAAAAGCCTCAAAGAATTAAATATCCACGGTAAATATTGATCCTCATTAATGATAGTTTTGTCTATCATTTATGGAACAATATGTTGACATAATAATTATTGTTAAAGGCCTATTTATCATATTTATCCAGGTAAAACAGCCAAACAAACGCCACCACGAGGGTTGCATAAACAATATACGTGAATGGACCTCAAATCCTTCATCTAACTTGTTTTAGTTTTTATCTAGACTTTATCAATGTGCTTATGGTTTAATAGATTAGATAGTTTTCCTTTTATAAACAGAAGCATATTTTTGGGGCCTTGCATTTTGTATTTAAAGCGTTAACATCCACATTAGTCGAATATGAAATCCAGAAGGGTTCAAATAAGTTTTCATTGCTCTGTTCGAGAGTGGGCGTGTGGCAATCCGGCAGCTTCCTGTAAAACAAAGAGTTGTTTATGGTCTGCACTTTGCTTGACATTTCTCTGTTTTCAATTATAGATGGGAAACAGCACGAACCTTATCTCAGACAGTATCTTTAAAACGTTATGATCATTTGATTTAAGGCGGTTACTCTACGCATCTGTATTCTGCACAAGTCAGACATATTCTGCCCGATAGTGGTTTATGTGTTTTTTTCTGACTAAGCGTCTTTGAGGTCTGTATTTCCTGCCCTACTTTTATTACAAACATGTTCAGCGTTAAAGCAACAGTCCACTGGTTACACAAACTAGAATTAAAGGTTAATTTGATTCATTTTGATGGCATATCATTTTAGAAAAGGAAAGTGGGCACACAAATGTAATTGCCATAACACATAGATAGTATTATGTCCTGTGCAGATACATAAATGTCCGTGTATCTTCTATATCTGCGTAAAAACCTGCTCACATTGTAGTTTAGACATTTAGCGGTGAAGGATGTTATAAATACAGTGAAAAGCCATTATAGGGTCAATAATACATGTAAAATACACGTGTTAATGTGTATTTTACAGGCTCTGATTTCACTCGCATGTTGCTGAAAGGTAATCATTTTCCCAAGCCATCTTAACTTTTCACGGAGTTATGCATTACTATGTCTATAAATTATTGCTCAGTAAATAATAGATAAATATTTATCATGTGGACATTGTATTTGCAATTGTGAGGAGAGTTTTGTTATTCTTTTTTGTAATATGATAAGAGTTGAGCTGTTGAGAAGGGCTTTTTTCTGCCTTATAAATGTTCTTTCCATTTAAAAAAAATGTTTACTGTGATTATCCTGCTTTAGAGCTATTGTTTCAGTGACATAAATCAGTTTTAACATATTCATTTGAAGTATGTTGCTTTGTACATTGTTGCAGTTGTGTGATAAAGTGTATTTTATCTCTGTCCAGGTCTCTACTCCAGCCTGAAAGACCCTCTCACTCCGGGCGTCTCCACCACCCCGCTGTCTCTGGGCGGGGGTGTCGGCTGCACCTCTTTGTCTCTGGCGGCGGGCGTCTGCAGCACCCCTCTCTCCTCTGGACTGCTCCCGTCCCACGCCTCGTCACTCGCTCTCCAGACTGTCAACCCTGTCTCCGGCTCTCAGGTGTTCAGTCACACTTCAGATAGCGCCGTCTCCCGCTGCTTTGTTCTAACTATCTCGCTGTCTATAAATAGGCCCAGATACTGCAACATTTATATCGCTTTCAGTCAAACCAGGACCAAGCCGTTTGTAATGAAGCCAATGATTAGTTGTGTTTGGTGCGATTGCGAGAGAGAGTCGCACAAATATCTACAGTTGTTTTACTTAGGAATGACAGAATCTCCTCACAGGGCTTAATAAAGAAAAGGTAACTACATAAACAGTATTCTTTTGCTTTGCTGCCACTGTAGGAATGCCAAGATTATTGAGTGAATCAACAATTGTGATAATTAAGGTCACAATATCATCGTTAAAAAACTAGAGAATAAAAATGGGAATTTTGAAAGCAAAACTAAGTGGCCTCAATCTAAGAGAAAGTAGCTTCATTATTTCTGTTTATGTTACATTACATTATTGATTTATTTTTTCTGAAAGTTTAAATACATAAAACTGTCAGATGCAAAAAGAATAGGGGTTTATTAAACAAGGAGAATGAAAGAAAATGAAAGGATCTTGTCGTTTTATGGTCATGGTGTCAATAATTGTAAATAATTGCTAAATTGTGATGTTTTCACTCACAATATTTGCACTTAAGCACAAAAATCTTATATTGCGACATCCCTGTTTCACTGTTACATTTTTAGCCTTTATTGTTTAAAATATATGATCGTTCAGCAACATTCAGGTAACACTTTGATACACCTGAAAACATTTCCAAAAACATATTGTTGCATGCATCCCATGAAAATACAAGTTGTCCTTGCTTCTTGCTTCTCCTCGCTGGACACTATATTTGTCCTGTGTCATGTTGTTTGTGTCATTCACAGGTGCAACCGGTCTCCAGCACCTCCTACAGCACCTCCTACAGCCTGGCCTCGTCTCAGCCTTTCTCCAGCTGTCTGTCCTCGGCCTCCACGCTGCCTCCACTGCTCAGCCAAACACACGCCGCTCTGCCAGGTAACACAATCTGCTATTTTCATAACTGTAGATGGAGAGCAAAGGCCTATATACCTCCCATTGTTTGTATTTGGATCAACTTACTTTCTATATTAATTTAATTATTTTTAAGATTTTGATGCCACATTAAAAAAATACTTTCGCTTTATTTAGTTTGTGCTGACAAAGAAGACATTGAACTTAGTGCCACTTTTTTCATGGGTCATGTCCAGTAATTACATAGATATTAACCATAAACCAAGTTAAAGCATCCACCTTTTGACAGTTTAAAGGCAAATTCAACCAGGAAATGACCTGTCCTCCTGGACATTATGAGCTCCAGTGAATGCCTCTTATTTGTTTAGGAAATTAGGCTGATTTGTGGGCGAGGCCTTTTATGTCAGTGAAACTGGTATTAGGAAAACACTGTAAGCGTTTGTCACTGTCCTCCGGGCAAAGGGTTTAAGCCAAATTTGTGTTCATTTCAGAGTCTGAACTTGATGACTGCCGCTTCCCGTGTCAGGGCAACTCACCAAGAGAAAGTCTTTCCTCACAGTAAGTAGTAGATTCAACGTTTAGTCACTTTACACGTTAATATCTGAAAGACATTGGCTGATGTTCTGTAAAAGCAACCACTGTTAAGATGATGGTCAATCAATAGATTTTTATGGCATTTATTATGAACTTTTGTCTTGTAAGCAAATCCTTTCCATTGACTGATCTTGCTTATAGTATTTGTGCAACGGGCATGGGCCCAAAACCAGGCCATGGGCCATCGAATACCAGGCCGGTGTTTTATTGTCTTCCACCTTTTCCTTTTTTTCCTTATTCTTCTTTAAAGGATTTTTTGGCCCGTAAGCTTTATTAGACAGGACAGGTGAGTGTGAAATGGGGATAAGAGAGGAGGGAGGACATGTAGTAAACTGTCAGAGCCGGGACTCAAACACTGCGGTCGGCTGCACGTGGAGCCTTAACCACTCGACCACTGGGCAGCACTGTCTACCACTATTTCCAAATGTTTTACAATGAAAATATAGTTTAAATTAACCTGGTAAACAGGAAATATAAGAAATTACTTATTTATTTATTTTTTATCTAGAGTGCATTAATTTCATTCATTCTTCCACTGGTCATCAGGACATCAGTGACAAAGAGGTAGAGCTTGTTCCTGCGCCACAGGGCTTGTCTTCAAACAACCTAGAATTTCTTTTGTCGACTACAGCCTTACAAAAAGTTCAATGCTCAATTAGCCGTTTGTTTTCTTCTCATCCAATCTCCCCTGCAGGTCTCCCATGAGCTGTCTTCCTCTGTTGTTCGAGCACAGGGATGGTTTGGGGCCAGGTTCCAGGGCGCGTCCCGAAAACGTCCCCCTGGCCAGTTCCCAGATCGAGCTCCTCCTCGAAAAACACGGCAAAGGAGAGATGGGAGTCAACAGTGAGTCAGTCTGTAAACAAGTGGGAATTAACGGATTACTTCACCTATGTGGAGGAGTGTGGTTTAGACTTACTCAGCATCATGTTTGCTGCCACCTGCTTGTCTCCATGGAGATGTTATTGCTTTACCCGCAATGTTCATCAGTGTGGCATTGAACGTATTTATCCTGTATTCATTCGTTCAACTTGGCTTGGAAAAACAATAACATCTCCATGGAGAAAAGCAGCAAACATACATACAGAAGTTCACCTTTAACTTGATTAATTTCTTAATGGTAACAAGGTTGTTCTGGCAAATGAGTAGCTTGATATTTATAAAAGCGCTGTGTTGAAACAAGTCTTGAAGTAATTGAAAGGTTGACAGCCAAACTCCTGTCTATTTGGAGTTTAGACTTTGGGGGAATAAACCTATTTGACGTTTTTTTTTTTTTTTTTTTTTTTTTTTTTTGTAAAATTGCATTTATTAAAAATATGCCTTGTTTAGGTTCAGGAAGTCATTGTTGTTTGATTTTATTGAGACAACAAACTAAAAATAATATCCAAAATTGTGGTCGGTCAATTTAAGGTCATTATTTTCAGCTCTTAAATCCCCCAGGTGAAGGGTCATTTTGGGAATCATACAACAACAAAATATGCATTGAAGGCACTAGTAAAAAGTAATTTTCTTTTTGAGGTCTTGACAAGATTGCAACTGCAGCAAACTATAAATGACCAAAACTAACAGAATAAAAGAAACAAGATCTAATTTATTTCCTTTTTTCTTTTTTACCCGTAGGCTTAATTAGACAGGACAGTACAGCGTGATATCAAGATGAGAGAAGGAAGGACTTAGCAGCAAATTGTCGAGAGCAGGAATCAAACTCACGACGATTCTCAATGAAAACACACACTTTCCACCCAAAATTGCACTTTTCTGTAACCCTTTGTAAACAAGTCTTAGTATCTATCTTATCATATTGTTTGTTGTACATCATGAGTAGTAGCATCAACGTACAATGTTTAGTGTTCCTTCGTCCTCACACAAGTTTCAATGACCACTGCAACTCTGGTCTAAGTTAACCCGCGCCTGGGCCCCATCCGCCACAGTAACTAAAAACACCTGTGTGTGTGTGTGTGTGTGTGTGTGTGTGTGTGTGTGTGTGTGTGTGTGTGTGTGTGTGTGTGTGTGTGTGTGTGTGTGTGTGTGTGTGTGTGTGTGTGTGTGTGTGTGTGTGTGTGTGTGTGTGTGTGTGTGTGTGTGTGCGTGCGTGCGTGCGTGCGTGCGTGCGTGCGTGCGTGTTTTTGAGCGTGTGGGAGCGAGAAAAGCAGGTCACTAGAGCTGTTTGTAGCTCTGTGACACACTTCATCTACTTCCTGTTTTTACTAAAACTGATGATAGGATAATAATAATAATCATACAATCTTTACCTGTGGTTCAGTGCTACCTGAAATGCAGTCCACAAAATGTTATGTATTTCGTGAAAGCCTTTAGTTGTTTGTTTGCATTAACTCAAATCATTTCTTCAGGCTTAATTTGCTAAACATTTACAAAAAATAAAAAACTTTTATTACTGTGTAGAGAGAGAGTTTTTGCTGTTTTGTCGAGGCATTTAGATACAAACAAATATAATTTTGGAGTAGTTGGAAACTTTATAAAAGGATGTACAGTTTGAACAAATAATGTATCAGTTACAGTGAGACTTCAATGCATGTAATAGAAAATGTAAATAGGTTTTAGTATCCTGTTGTTTTACTTGTGTTTGGCTTGTGTTGCCAAAGTACATATCCTTTGACTGCACTAGACAAAGGAGTTGCCATAATCGCCAGTAGGCAAACATTGGTGCCGATACATGAAGTCTGGACTTGTTTTATAGCTCCTGGTTTAGCTCTTTGTCAGTCAGAGGTTTCTGTCCTGTCTCACATCTGTCTTTAAAACCATAATGATAAACAGATTCGAACCTTATGTTGTGTGTTTTGTGCAGTTGTAGAGATGCTCCAGTCGCTCCACTCACTGCAGCAGGAGAACCAGCGTCTCCAGGACCAGATCCTGAGCCTCACGGCCAAAAGAGAGCGTCTTCAGCTGCTCAACACGGAGCTGGCAGTGCCCTTCCCTCCACAGGCACTGCACAGCATAGCACAGGGCTCACTGCACCCCTCGGCCCAAATCCACTTCCTGTCCGCCTCCCAAGGTCAGACCACGCTCAGTATGAAAACCAGATCAAATCCTCATATGCACAGTTCACACGGGGTGACACTCAGTTATTGATACGTGCTCGATTCACAAAGACATATTACACGCTGTGGCAGAAATAGAGCCTAATATTCATTCAATGGTTTTCTGACATTAACTAGTGATAAATGTATTTACCACCACGCTTTTGTTTACTTTCAACGTTGTATTGGCAAATCTCGATGGACGTTTAGCATTACTGTCAAAAAAACAAGGCAGATCTGGTCAATAACAATCATTTTTTGGCGTTCGAGCTAAAGTTCCAGATCATTTGAACACATTTTGCCTCTTCTTATAACTTGATGATTTGTTACATTGAATTAGTGTTGTCTGGGCAACTGGTGCTTCATGATGTAAACATTGTACTTGATCAAAGGTGATTATTACTATTGCATACATAAGTAGATTGTAAAAACATGACCATTGCAGATCTTAAATATGACATGAATTAAATATTTTGACTCTGTACAATTACAATTACAATCGTTTCTGATCAGAATTATGTTTTTGCTCTTTCTGCTCCCCAAAACCGGGAGCTCAGTCACTTTTTAAAATCTACACAGGCTTTTAAACAAAAGTGTCACATAGCATTACCAATTAAATATTTCAGGTCTATACTTTCACAGCAGGTTCATTTTGACCGTTTACAAGTCACTGTTTGAAATAATCATGATTTCAATTGTTGCAGCCCTACTCCATTTCCTCTAAAGCATGGAGTTTTATGCTCATACAAATCTTACTAACTGTTTGTGTCCGTCTGATTTCTCATAAAAACACTAATGCTTTCAATATATTCCCATTTTTCTAATTCCTAACGCATGTGACTGTACCAAATACGTGTTCTGGATTGTACCTTTTACCTTGTGTGCACCTCTCTGTTCCTCAGACCCTCTCAGCTCGAATAAGAGCCCCCTGTCTAAAAGCTGCTTCCTGAATGACACCTCGTTTATTACCTCCTCTGAGGTGAGAAGCTGTAGATATTTCTGCACATTTCACTGTAGTAGGGCTGCAAAATATACTGCACTATTTGTGTCACTAAATGTAATGTGAACATTACAATGGTTTTCTATTCAACTTCTGTTGTAAAACGGAAATGCACAATAAGACGTGTTGATTTAGGCGTGGCTTTACACATATTCCTTTTATCTTGATGTGTAAATGAATTAAAATCCCATGTTTGTGCTTTGAGCCGCCCTGGAATTAGTCCGAGTTAGAATCTGGTTTTGTCCTGGCTTATTGTATTTATACTTGATTTAGCGGAACAGGATCAGGATTACCTGGAGTGCTGTTTTCTTATGGAGTTGTTTAGGAGTCGAGTAATAGGTCAACAGTGTCTTAGTCGACTAAAATTGCACAAAAAAAAGTTTTTGTCTTTAAGGTCATTTAAACAATACAAATGGCATGTTTTCAGTCATGCAAGAATCGGTGTGATTCAAGGCTAGCTTAAGGCAGTTATTTTGTAATGTATAGTATAAATTAAACAATTGACTTAGAGGGACACTATGGGTGAGCGATACTGACAAAAAATGTGATCTCAATATTTGTTGTGGGTGTATCCTGAGAACAGTAGTCAGACAATATTATGTCAATCCAACAGAAATGTGTTAAAAACAGTTTTTAAACGTATTAGTTGAAGTTTAATTATCTGACAAATGTAAAATGTCTATCAAATTTATGACAAAAGTGCAGAAATGTCACCTTATACCCATTTTTTAAATTTGTATAGATAATCAGCTCTTTTTGTACCATTTTGTAGCATAAACGACACACTCGATATCCAAATGTTGCATATCTTCACAATAACATTCACAATATTATCTAAATGTTGACATATCTACACCTCTGAGTTACTCCTCTGTGTGTTCTCCAGGAGCTTCACTCTGGCAGTCCGTCCCGCAGTAGCTCCTCCCTCTCCTTCCAGAGCACGCCCCCGCCGCAGCAGAGCCCCGCCTCCTTCGGCCAGCCGCTGCTCAACGGTCTCGGCCGTGGTCTCTGTGACGGTTTGGGGGCCCTGAACCAGCCCACCGGGGGGTCCAGTCTTCCTGCGTTGGGCGGTCTGATCGCGTCTTTAACAGGAAGTCCTCAGCTCAGCATGAACGGGGTCCTGGGAAGTTTGAACGGTGTGATCCAGTCTCCGGGGAACAGCGATCACCAGCCCTCACTCCCGGCACTGCGCCCTCAACCTCCGCCGCTAAACCCGCAAGCACTGGCTCAGAGCTTTCACCTGCCGAAGAGCGTCAGCCCGTAAGTAAAAGGGGTTTAAATCAGGATCAGATTTGCATTCATTATTGCACAAGGGGAAATTATTTTTGTTACAGACATGCAACCAACCAACAGAAGAAATAGAAGTTAAAAATTTAGAATGGACTTTTTAAAAATAAGAAACTAAAATATCAGTATCACAATATAATACAGTACAATAAATCACCAACAAAACCCCTGGGATAAACAAAATAAATGTATATTTTAATGTAAAGTATAAAAGAATATTGTGCCCTCACAACATACTTAAATATTTTCATTGCACATTGACTTGACATTGACAGTGTCCACCTTTATATTTGTTGCTGTATTTACTTTATCATTGTTTTTTATTCATAGAGTCGAGTTATTTAGCCTTTATCTTATCTGTAAGATACTACTAAGCTACTATACAATGTTCATTTATTGATTTATTTTGAGCTACCGTATCAATAAATACAAGAAGAAAGACGTTATGTGTTATGTTGACAGCCTTTAAATGTGGATAAGAATTAAAGAGATAGAATTGATCCATGAAAACAAAGAATAAAATACAGTCATACTGTTTATATTATGCTACACACCGACTACAATGTAGATTAGGTCAGAAAATATACTACTTTTACATCATTAAAACAATAATATTTTGTTTTTAAAGCCACAATTAATGCTCTACCAGTATTTTACAAAAATTGATCACACATGTTACAGAATTTTAAACAAAATTTTTTTATGAACGAATTTAATTCATTTTATGGATTTAATTCGATCTTAATATAGCAGTGCAGTAGTGTTGTTGACACGTCATAACATTTCAAACTAAAGAAAAGACTTTTAGCATTGGTCAATATCTGATTTTTTTATACTTTAGACAACTCTACAATGTCAAAACATTTTCAGAAAAAGACAGCTGCACCTTCTAACTTAAAGATAGAATATTATAACAAAAAGGTATAAATCTTTGTTGTTCGTGAATTGTCCCCTTTCCCTCCTATGCTAAATGTAATAATAAATGAACACATAACACATAATATCTGGTGTTGTTTGTCTTTCTGCAGGTCGTCTTTCCTGTCTGAGCAGCAGAAGCAGCTTCTCCTGGAGCAGCAGCAGCAACAACAGCTCCAACAGTTCCTGACGTCTCAAAACTTCACACCAGTAATGACTCCGCCACCTCTCCCACATCCTGTCACACATTTGCAATTTACAAACCGTGTAGGATTTGGCTGTTACTGAGTTGCACAATTAAGTTTCATCTCATCTCAATAACACATCTTTAGAGGAGCAATATGTAAGAAAAAAACAAAAAACGGTGCTGAAATAGATGCCAGATTGAAAGTAAAATCTCCTTGAAGACAAACGTTACATAGTGTTCACTCTTACAGAAAACTGTGATTAAACTCAACTAAACCAGGACTAGAACAGGAACAAACCAAGTCTACATCAGGATTAAACTGGGCTGAAACCAGATGCCCCAAATGACTTAAAATTAGACTTTAGGCAGACACAGCTTATTGTTGAGACTTGTTCATTGTTTTATTGTTTTATGTTGCACTGAATCACCAAGACAAGTTGTATTGCAAAATTAATACTAAAAGCTGTTTTTTACAATGCAAAAAAAAATCACAATTCAAACAAGTAAATGCTCAAATCATAATTTTAACATTAAAGCAAAAGAGAAGAGTGTAGATAAAATCCATTCAGTCATAAGCAACTCTAAACATACTGAAACTGTTTTGAGGCTGATACACAGAAGAGGCCTGTCATCTTCATAATATTGTACATTTGTTTTGGAAACGGCGACGCTTAGATGAGATTAGACAAGATAGAACTTTACGATTCATTATTCTAAAGAAACTGACTCAAAAGTAAACTGCAACCTTCACAGAAATATGCAAAAGACGCAGGAACACTCAAGTAGTATTGTTCAGCACAGAGAAAAATGTAAAGAAAATGCATGTTTTTTTATTTTAACTGTTATTGTAAATCTTTTCAGTATTTAGAGGAAGCAAACGTATGAACACGTGTCTGTTTTTCTCTGGCAGGAGCAGCAGGTTGTTGTGTGTCAGATGCTCCAGCAGCAGAGACAGAGGGAGCTGCAGCGCCTCTCTCTGTCCGGGGCGCTCTCTTCCACCCCAAACTCCCCCCTCATCGCCTCCTCCGCCTCGCCCCTGCAGACGGGACAGGGAGGCAGCCTCTTTGTACTGCAGGACAACACACTTCACAAAACAGTGGTACGTCCCAGACAGAGAGACAAAAAACTTGCTTAAATATGCTATAAAAGTTTTGATTAGTTGTAGTTCCAAAATCGTCTCCTCATATGGTTCTGTCTGTGTTCAAGGCAATTTTAATTCTGTTGAGGTTATAAGTTCTGAACGGTGAATAGGTTTTTGCTCTTACAAATCTCAAAAATGTATCAGAACTAAATGTTAATGAAGTGTGCTCAAAGTATTCAGAAACAAGGATATATGAATAACACAAAATGGTCAGATAGAGCCCTAAGCGGGTGTTATGTCATCACGCTCTCTTCATTATGATGACAGTTTGGAGATTTTAACCTGCTCCAGTAAAATCACCAAACTGTTCCAAAATTATGAGTTAAGTCTGGTCGTCTTCTTAAGAAAATAGTTACAAATTATTTTTTCCATTCAAATCTGTGCCTAAAAACTGATATTATTCACCTGCTTTGTCTTAAATTGATCACAAGGCTTAGAATGAAATCCCTGTTTCTGCTGTTTGTGTCTGTGGAACTCGACATTTGAACCTGTGATGTCTCACTTAATCCTTTACTCACAAAGGTTTGGCTCTGGACCTCTCGATTAAAAAGTCCCAGTTGATCACTGACTATTAAAAATAACCGAATCTCTACCCTAATGAAAAAAAATAACGAATTCATATTTTGTCCCCATTATAGGAGCATGTGGTTTAGAGCAGAGTTAAGACTTTGGTGGGAGAAACTTTACTTTGAAATGTTTGTTTAAAATGGCAATAATTCAACTTTCGTTTTTTAGAAAGCAATTTATATTTGTTTTGAATTTGAACGAAATTGAATCTGATCAAAAATGTTGATGGAATTGATTGATTTGTCATATTTCAACAACAGACCAAGGTTAAAAACTAGATTTAGAACTGAGATTTCTACAAATACAGCTCCCAAAAATAGAAAGTTGATCAATCCATATTATTGAGTTATGAAAATGCATCAAATTCTTGTTGTAACATTTGGTGGATTTGTGTTTTCAGGGCCCAGGAGAAAAAGGCGGGGACAAAAACGGCTGACGCAGCTTGCCTGAAATGTGGTTCTTAATTGTCGTCTTTCTCTTCAACGCCTCTATGAATGTACTTCAGATGGACTCTTTATCTAGTGACGTTTTCATGTTTTACAGCTCTTTATATCAGAGGTTTTTCTCATTTGTTATATTTTTTTGTGTAGGCAGCTTTCAGAGAGCATGAATGTGGTCTCCTTTTTTAATTGCACTAAATTGTGAGCTCGACTAATGGCGCCCCCTGGCCGTTGGTTGTAGTGTGAACTCTTTGGGTCTGTCTGACTCTTTAGCACTGACCGTTCATGGAGCTTGAACCAGTCTTATTTATACCGTTTTCTGCCACTTCTCGCAAACATTATCCGTCTTCCTCAATATTCTGCCTTCCTGTTGTGTCCGTTTCAAAATCTCATTTAAACTTCGGATTCAAGATGTGACAGTCCTTTTACTTTCAAGTTTGTGGTTAGTAACATTTTTACCTGAAGATAGTTAATACCTCAGACCTTTCTACCTTTGCGATACTAAATATTTCATTGTAGTCAGCTGCGGTTCATGTTTGTGATGATTCATTACCGAGATAGCCTTCACTGGATAGAAAGGCCCACTGAAACTGTACTACCGGTAGTTGTTTACGAATTTACTTATGTAAAGATAGCTTACAAACCATGTGTTAAAAATGGCAGTTTTTAATACAAATCAGTTTTGTTTATTACAGACCAGAATTTATAAGACTTTGTATCTTTCCAGTTGCTATCGAGATTATGCAGACAAAACCAAACATTTGGGGACTACATAAAAAAGTAATTGTTTAATTTTCTTTTTAAAACAAATAGTGCACTTTGCATGTTAGATGCTATCAAAGCAAATTAGCCATTGTCAAAGTATCTTAAAAAAGATGCTTGGTGCTCATTAGGGACTAAATGGCATCTCATTTTTCATGAGTATTTTGCACTCTGTCCTGAAACATTTCATGTTCATACTTTTAACTTCCTCCAAATAGTTGTTCTTTTAGCAATACTGGATAGACAATGCCTTAATGATGTTATATATACAGAGAAAAGGGTGAGCCCAAAGGACACCTAATGTTGTCTTTCTTTGATAGTGTTTTTATCTTTGGGTACACGGAGGACTCTACCTATAACTGTTTATACTTTTGATAGTTAATGATCTTTTCTGCAGAAACGTGAATATAGTGGTAACTATAGTCTTTTTTAATGTACTTCTTTGTGTTCAGATGCTTTTGCTGTTTGTGCTTCAGAGAAGTGAGAAACAGGATATAATGGGACTTTTACAGACATAGGAGATGTAATATTAACATGTATAATTCATAGTTTTAGCTGTAACAGAGAAAGGAGTGCAGTGACAAGTCATATTATTTATATTGGCTTTCACTGTTGGGTTTAGTCGTTGATAAGCTTATCTGTTCACCCGTTTCATTGTCACAGTTTTACTAACATAAATAGGTCACTCATAAACACATCTAATCAATATATATCACTTTTCATTTAACCTTTCCCAAACATGTGACAAAATATCTTGATTTAAGTAGTGATAGTAGACTTAAGCAGCTCACTCGTTGGTCATAAATACTGTAGCAAAGACAGGAGATGTAAATTATATGAAAGACATGAGCCACCTTCTTGACACGACTCCAAACAGGAGATCTGATATTTATCAAGTGTTACTTGAGTCCAGACTGAACCAGGTCCTAGACTTTGGCTGAAGAGTGCTAAGAGGCTCTGAAGTGGTTTCTTTATGTTGCACTGGGGCATTTGGGCCCAATTGTAAATCATTTTACTCCCTATTTTCAATTTTGTTGGATAAAATTGTTTACTTTAATGTTTTGTAAAACATTGGTTTATTTGCGCTTTGGGGCGACCAAGAAAATCCATTTTATGAATGTTGTACTGTGTATCTTTTATGTATTAAGACATAAGCACCTGGCTCTGAATGAGGTTTGATGAGAGCGAGCTAAATATTGGGAAATGAATTGCATGAAATGCAGTGACATCTCTCAAATGTATTGCTAATTACCAAGTAAAACTATGCATAATTTTGAATGCATTGTTCCCTGAAAAGTCTAGAAATGAGCACTGAATTTAAAAGGACAAGCACGTTGTCAATGTACAGTGTATTGTTTTCAGAGAATTGAGCAAAACTAATTTGACAAATATTGAGATTAAAATCCCTGTAAAGTATTTTGATATTTTTGTGTGTAAAAATTAAAGGCTTGAATAAAACATCCTTTTGTTAATAAATGCATCTGTCTGTGTCATTCTTGTTGGATTAAAGATAAGATAAGATATTCCTTTATTGTCCCACATGGGGAAATTTCATTGAGGTGCAACGCAGGTAGATACAGAGGTAGATACAGAAGAACAGATCACTTATAGGAAGTCTGAAAAACACTTTCAGTAGAAGATCTCCTATAAATAAATAAAAACTCCCATAGACAAATAAATAAATAAATACCATTGCATGTGATCCCGACAGTAATTGCACATGAATATGTGTCATGACAGCACATAGATTGCACATGAATTCCAACAGCAATTGCACATATGACAGAATTGCACATCAGTATTAGGTTAGGTCAGTATTGCGCCGGGATAACGTGACGATCTCCGGGTAAGACGACTGTTCTCCGCAGTTTCATGAGTTCCTCCTTTGTGGAAACGCGGTACGGCGCCGGCCGGGGGGCGGGGCCGGAGCCGGGGGGCGGGGCCGGAGCCAAGACACATCGCAACGACACGACGAAAACACTCAATCCAGCCGAATAAAGTCAAAACAAGTTAATTTAAAGCGATTCCAGTGCGTGTCCCGATCGTTCGAGAAGTTCCTCTTTCATATAAACGTGTATATAAACGTGTACCGACGACACGCCGTACTTTAGCGCGGCCGGAGGGCGCGGGGGGCGGAGCTAGCTCACATCACAACAACACGACGAAAAACGCTCAAATCCAGCCGAAAAAAGTCAAAAACAGTTGAATTAAAAAACTATTCCAGCGCGTGTCCCTATCGTACAGTAAAATAGAAAAAATATACTAACTATATTTACAAAATATAGGAGATAAAGCACAATAAGTGTGAGAAAGAAGAGAGAGCGTTTACACCGGGCTGCCAGCTGTACCAGCGCCTTATGACGTGTGCATACACTTTATTATTATTAGGCCTACGTCTTTAGGTTTAATGCACATGTATTGTAATGTATGATATGATAGAGCCATTATACATCTTTAGGTTTAATGCACGTGTATTGTAATGTATGATATGATAGAGCCCTTATACGTCTTTAGGTTTAATGCACGTGTATTGTAATGTATATGATAGAGCCCTTATACGTCTTTAGGTTTAATGCACATGTATTGTAATGTATGATGTGATAGAGCCATTATACATCTTTAGGTTTAATGCACGTGTATTGTAAAGTCATGATATGATAGAGCCATTATACATCTTTAGGTTTAATGCACATGTATTGTAATGTATGATGTGATAGAGCCCTTATACATCTTTAGGTTTAATGCACATGTATTGTAATGTATGATGTGATAGAGCCCTTATACATCTTTAGGTTTAATGCATGTGTATTGTAATGTATGATGTGATAGAGCCCTTATACATCTTTAGGTTTAATGCACATGTATTGTAATGTATGATGTGATAGAGCCCTTATACGTCTTTAGGTTTAATGCACGTGTATTGTAATGTATGATGTGATAGAGCCCTTATACATCTTTAAGTTTAATGCACATGTATTGTAATGTATGATGTGATAGAGCCCTTATACATCTTTAGGTTTAATGCACATGTATTGTAATGTATGATGTGATAGAGCCCTTATACATCTTTAGGTTTAATGCACATGTATTGTAATGTATGATGTGATAGAGCCCTTATACATCTTTAGGTTTAATGCATGTGTATTGTAATGTATGATGTGATAGAGCCATTATACATCTTTAGGTTTAATGCACATGTATTGTAATGTATGATGTGATAGAGCCCTTATACATCTTTAGGTTTAATGCACATGTATTGTAATGTATGATGTGATAGAGCCCTTATACATCTTTAGGTTTAATGCACATGTATTGTAATGTATGATGTGATAGAGCCCTTATACATCTTTAGGTTTAATGCATGTGTATTGTAATGTATGATATGATAGAGCCATTATACATCTTTAGGTTTAATGCATGTGTATTGTAATGTATGATATGATAGAGCCATTATACATCTTTAGGTTTAATGCATGTGTATTGTAATGTATGATATGATAGAGCCATTATACATCTTTAGGTTTAATGCACATGTATTGTAATGTATGATGTGATAGAGCCCTTATACATCTTTAGGTTTAATGCATGTGTATTGTAATGTATGATATGATAGAGCCATTATACATCTTTAGGTTTAATGCATGTGTATTGTAATGTATGATATGATAGAGCCATTATACATCTTTAGGTTTAATGCATGTGTATTGTAATGTATGATATGATAGAGCCATTATACATCTTTAGGTTTAATGCACATGTATTGTAATGTCATGATATGATGGAGCCCTTATACATCTTTAGGTTTAATGCACATGTATTGTAATGTATGATGTGATAGAGCCCTTATACATCTTTAGGTTTAATGCATGTGTATTGTAAAGTCATGATGTTATAGAGCCCTTATGCATCTTTAGGTTTAATGCACATGTATTGTAATGTATGATGTGATAGAGCCCTTATACATCTTTAGGTTTAATGCATGTGTATTGTAATGTATGATATGATAGAGCCCTTATACATCTTTAGGTTTAATGCATGTGTATTGTAAAGTCATGATGTTATAGAGCCCTTATACAAAGCACGTGTATTGATAATATAATAGATGGTATTATCACGTGATGATGAGATCAAGCCCTTTATTTACAAAGAAGCCCCGCCTTTTCTGACAGGTGACTCAGCAGCCAATCAGAGGCAGTATAGACCAGACGGAGGGGCCATGTTGGGACAAGCTGCGTTTTGTTGACGCAAGTTTGACGCAGCTTCTCGTCTGTATCAGGGATTCTATTGTCCGCAATCTTTCACTTATCACCAACTCTCTCATCTTTGTTTCGTGTTGAATCCGTGAACACAAATGAACTCGTTAAGTTTGATCGTGGCGCTGCGGAGAGCATGTTTGCAAAGCTCGAGACGACCTCAGCTCTCTTCTGCTTCCTCCTCCATGGTAAGTTTCTTTTTACGTCATTTTGGTAGATTTATGCCTTTTATTTTAGTTTTACGTTGAATCAATTGTCTGTGCTGTTGTCAAATGTTCGTTGTGTAACAGATTACGAGCATGCTCAAGTTTACCATTCATAGTTCAGCAAAGGAACACACCTAGACACACCTTCCCCTTTACCCTTGGTCCACTGTCAACCTGTATGTCTACAAAGTGACAATAATACATGACAAACTGACAAAAACATGACTTCTACTGGATCTTGAATCAATTCCACATCATTAAAACATATGCAATTATGATATATCTGCATTATGATGGTCTGTATCTGGACACAAAGATGAAATGCCCCTAATATCTGATGTAAATTGCATAAAAGAGGAAAATAATCAAATAAATCATCTTCTTTGATTATTTTTGATTGCTTATTAACAGACATGATGTGATAGAGCCCTTATACGTATTTACTGTAAATGTCCTGAGCGAATAAATTACTTTAACTTTTTTTTTTGCTCCTACCATCTACCCCTACCTTTTTTTTTACTTTGTTATAATTAATTAATAGTTGTTAATAAAATTGATTGGATGTGTGGTGTTGTAATCTTCACTTTGGCCACTAGATGTTGACAAAATGCCCATGTCGCTAATAAAATTAGAGCCACACGATATTGGAAAAGATCACGATATGCTGATGCGATATGGCTGTTAATCACGGCGATATCGATATTGCACCATTATACTGTACTTTTTCACACATTGATTTCAGTTGTATTGAACAAGAATGTGAAGTCCATAATTTACTTGTCAAATCAAAAGCAAAATCAAGATTAAATCAAAGCAAATATAGTGCTTTTGGAAAATAATTTGTACAATCTACCTTTTAATTATTGAATTTCTGTTAGTGTTATTGTGATTTGTTTTGTTTGTGTCATCTGTACAACACATTAAATAGTTCTTCTGCAATATATTGTGCTGCCCTTATTAAAATATAGTCCAGTTGAGTGATTTAACATTCTTCAAACAGAATGTCTGATTCAGTATTATAAACGCTGAATAAAATCTTCTTTTCAGTCTCTTAATGGTCCATCGACTGCCATTGAACACCAAATTGTCCTCATTACGTATTTCTTTCCTATAAAACTTTAAACTTTGTATTTCCCATGAACCGAGGAAACTACAATGCCCCCAGTAGTCTAAAAAAAGCTCATGAATATTTAGAAATCAGTCCTTTTTTATTAGTACAGTAAGTGACATACTGTATTTACTCCAAAATGGATTTAGGAAGGATTACGTGCCAACATGGTCTCGCATAAACCCATTGGAAACACTGATAAACTTGAACTTATTAGGCCCGAGCGCCACAAGCTGGCGAGAGGCCTATTAATCTCGTAAGGCCGTGCGAAGCACGGCTGCGAAAGTGCGCACGTAGTGCGCACGAAATCGAGCGCGAAGCGCTCGCCCACTTCCAAACACTCACTAACGCACTTCTCCACTCATGCACGCCCCGTGCATACTAATTAGTTGTAGGAAAATGGAACATTACCGTTGTAAACGGGCAAAGCCCGTGCAAAAGTTCGCACTAAACGAGCACTTTACATTGGGATGACGACCGCGAAGCGGTCGTCATCCCCATATAAAGCACTCACTTGCGCTAAGTAGCTCACGAATACGTTCCCCATCTCTTGCATGTTCCGTGCATATAAGCATGTAATGCAAAAATTGAACATTATTACTGTATAGAGGGCCAAAAACACAAAGTGGGCGGAGCCCACTCAAAATTATCGAAAGTACCCGTCAGTGACCAGGGACCCACACCATGAGGTAGGAAAGCGCGAGCGCTTTCCGAAAATGTATAGTTTATGATATTTGAAAAATGGGAAACATTGTTTTCGCATCGGAATATTATTCTTTCTTTCTTTCTTTCTTCTTCTTCTTCTCGGGACCAACCCCCCTATTTTTCACCCAGTGAACATTGACGAAAAGTCACAAAAATTTGCACACCTCTAAAAATCGTGCCTCTCTACATTCTGGCTATTTCCCTTTTCTAAAATAAAAAAAATTGGCGCGTCAGCGCCACCAAATGTACCAAAAATGCATTGAGAGATGGGAAATGACCCAAAAAAAATCTGATCGTAGAATCATGAAATTTGGCGCAGAGGTAGATGGTGACAAGAGAAGTAAAAAATATTATTACGGCAACGCCGTCCGCCCAACCAAATGTCGGCCATATTGCTTCAAAAATGGCTAAACATGACTTCGGAGTTTTTCCAAACGTCGTACTTTTACGAACTCCTCCCAGGGCGTTGGCCCTAAAAAGCTGAAATTTGGTGAAAATGCTACTGAGGAGTGGGACATCAAAAGTTATCCAAATTACATTGATACCTCTCACGGTCTCTGTGCGGCGAAGCCGCAAACTGTAACTAAAATTTCAGAAATCTCCCATATTTAAAATTTCTGCCGTTTGCGCAGATAAAGTCCGAATTGCATCAAATTAGAATCAGTTGTTAAACTCTTTGCCCTAAACCTACTTGAAGTGAAATAAATTCATTTGGCGCCACAGCGCCCCCTACAGATTTTATATGGAGGTTAAATGTTTAGTTTTGCGAAATTATATGAAATTTGACACACAACTCAATTTTAGCATCCCCATCAAAAAAGTCAATGAGACCCATGTCATAATTGTTATGGCGTTGCCCAACGATGACCGAAACCTTTCATGTTATTCCAATGGGGAAATCGCCAGAACATGTTTACACTTTAGACTTTCACAAACTCCTCCCAGGGCGTTAGACATATTAACCTGAAATTTGGTGGGACTCATCTTCAGGGGTGGACCATCAAAAGTTATCCACATTTTCATTCAAAGAGTCACGGTGTCTGTGCGGCAAAGCCGCACATTTTGCCAAGAATTCAAAATAAAATAGCTTTTTGATGGTAAAACAAAGGGGAGAAGATGTGACAGCGTCACAGATTCAGCAGTAGGCGTAATAAAAGGACAATTGGGGCGCGTTAGCGCCCCCTCCTCTTGCGGCGTGGCGGCGGTGTGGCGGCGGCGTGGCGAGGGCCGATCATTGCCGCTTGCGGCTATATTTCACCATTGTTCCCATTGTTCAATCATCATTTGAATGTTTTTGCTAATGTGCTGTCTGGTTTGTTTTGTGCAGTGCCGTCCACAGTCGACGGACGTGGTTGTTGCCGCTCGCATTCCCTACAGAGTGAAGCTGAAAGCTGGCAAACGCTACGCCTGGTGCGCATGTGGACATAGCAAGAAACAGGTCTGTATTCTGTAATCAAATGGACCGGGTTCAGGTTTCAGGGGCCTGAAGGGGCCTGAAGGGGGCAAAGCGCAGGATGTAAGTCATTTAGAGTCCATTCTCTGATGTTTACATTCCTCCAGGCATGACACTTGGCTTTTGTGAGGCTGCTTGTTGGCAGACATGTCCCGGGTTCCTGGACTGTGAAACATGTGCTACTGTGAGTAAGATCACAGAGCGAAATAATGGAAGTTAGAAAGAAATCCTTGATTACAGAACGATTTGTAATTTTACATGATTTAATTGCATTTTGGCTACGTCTTGGACATTCAAAGATGCTTTTTTGTTTTTTAACCATTCATATGACCAGGTAAAAACTAAACTAAAATACATTACAAACATGACCTGGCCAAAAGGCACTGGCAAGAAAACATGCATCCACACAACTGACAAGAAAACAATCAGGATAAAACATCTATAAAGTGTGAGTGTATCAGCAAGAAGGGGTGGGCGATATTCATACGGTTTAGTAAGATTTTGGGGGGATTTCATATTTGGAATACCAGGATATGAGTGTTTCCCATAGATTCTGCTGAGACTATGGTGGCAAAGGGAAACCATTATTATTTTATATAAAAATGCTTCTTTTTGAACAGTGTAGTTTATTTTCGTGTTTTTTAAGATGATACAACAAGAAGGTATTATTTGTAATATTGTTTAATTGGTTTTAGACTGTGGGGGATAAAATTAGACAATGGGGGTCCACCACAGTCTTCTTTAATAATGGGAAACACTGAATCGGATGTAATTTCATGGGTCCTGCAGCTGATTTTCTTTGCATTTTCGAAGGGAGGCAGGCAGACTATGCTGGAGTTTATGTTGAAAATGTTTGGCTGCCGTTCTGTCAATTTCACTGTGGTTAAGTGGTCATCTCATAGTAGAATGTTTCATCCCAGCTCTAACTGATTGAAGTAAATGAACAACACAGTGTAAAGCGCGTGTATGGTTTTTGTATTTGAGTATTTGTGTCTTGTTTTCATGTTATTTTACAGTTTCAAATAGGGCTGCAACGATCAATCTACTCTTTGTGACTACTCAACCATAAAAATATAACAAGCGCTTTTGATGATTGTTATCTGGACTACAGATTTTAAAACGCATACAAAATATCATTTTATAGCACATAACACTAAAGGCACAATGGACGATTTTTCGGCGATTTGAGAACGCAGGCGGAAGTGCGCATGCGCACTCCCCCGTGTGGACTGATACAACACACACGTGCGTTTGTTTATTAGCGCAACGGAGCGCATCACATCTCTCGTCTCCCGTAGATTTCTGTCCACTTCTGCGTCAGCTCGAACTGTCTTTCTCCGTCTTCATTTTGTCCCGTACACTGAGAGAACTATATTATGATAGATCCATGCGCTTAGGCACGCGGAAACGTGAGGAGGAACCGCACGCAGCTGCAGGTGAGCGATAGGTGCGTTTTATGATTGATACGTGGCAGGACAAATGATTTATCCACGCCACGAGGAAATATGATAAAAAATTTGCTGAAAAAAATCGTTCATACCACCTTTAACTAATCAATCAATCAATCATTAATCCCAACAATAGCCTAAACAATATACTTTGTATATATTCTCTATCTATAAGCCTTCAGTTCCCATATTTCAACCTTCAATTTAGTCTAGAAAGTACAATAGAAAGAATAGTTTGGCAAGTTGACCAATCAGGGGGGGAAAACTGCTTGTTTATTAATACAATTGCAGCCCTAGTGAGTGAAAATAGTGAGTGTATAAAAATACACTATATATACTGTAAACCCTTTCCTGTATTTGCCACTGTCTGCAGCCTTTCTGCGATGGAGCTCACCGAACC
>NW_027316056.1:13239376-13314376 GCF_026437365.1 Eucyclogobius newberryi
GAGAGAGAGGTGGGGAAGAGGGAGAGAGGTGGGGAGAGAGGGAGAGGAGAGAGAGAGAGGGGAGGGAGAGAGAGAGAGAGGGGGAAGAAGAGAGAGAGGGGAGGGAGGGGAAGAGAGAGGGGGAGAGAGAGGAGAGAGGGAGAGAGAGCGAGAGGGAGAGAGACAGAGGGAGGGAGAGAGAGAGAGAGAGAGAGAGAGAGAGAGGAGAGGGAGGGAGAGAGAGAGAGAGAGAGAGAAGGAGGGAGAGAGGTTTTTTACATGTGATATTACCAAACTGACCCTAAACGTGAACAAAATGACTGGATCTCTAAATCCTGGAGGCGCCACTGGGACATCGGCACGAGATCGGGACAGGTGCTCTATTTGATCACGTGCCGAAGACTCTCTAATTGACCTCTAATTGACTTGTTCCTGTGGTAGTCGCGGAGTTATTAGTGTGACATCAATAAAGTTTAAATCCTTGACTGTTGCTGCACACAAACACAACACACACTCTCTCCTCACGGTGCGTCCTCTGTCCACACCGCGGCGTTACAGCTTCAGCCGCCGTCACTGCGCAGACTTCTCATCACCCTGAGCTGGATATCCGGTTTGCTTTACCCAAACACACGAAGACGACCGAGGGCCAAATATTTGACACTATTCGGCAGATTAGAGAGACGCGGGAGTTTTCACACGATTCCAGCCGCGTCTGTTTGTCTCCCGAATACCCGCGTTTCCCAGTCGAAAAGGTAAAACACGTTCCATTGCCGCGTTCCAGTAGCATGTGGCTAACCCGAGCTAGCTAACTGCGATGCCGAGCTGCCGCGGCACGTTCGGTTCTAGAATGTAGTACACGTTCGATCGAAGGAAAACTCTTGAATATGCAAGCAGTATTTAAATAGTGATGAATTATCCGCGAGATAATATACATTTGGAGAAGTATTCGTGATTTGTAGCGTTGTGTTTTTTGCACATTTTGTCGATACCTAGATAATATTCAGCAATAATAGTGATTAGTATTGTACAAAATGTGAATGGAGCAGACAATTAAAGGCAGAAATATCACTTTGTACACTTGTTTGGGAAGATTTGTCATTGCTGTCATTTTTGTATTTTATTAACGCGATATTCAACATATTCTATAAATAATACGTAAGATAATGAACATTCTTAGCTACAACTCCAATCCACCTCGAATATCAAATATACTTGTGATTGGCACACCCTGTATGACAGACACGAGTTACTTTTACAAGCCTGGTGCACTCACAAATAAAACCATAAACTGATGTTGTGTAAAGTATTATCCCTATCTTTAAAATAAACCCTCGAATGTAAACTGCGATTTTATTTATGTATTTTAACATGCATTTTCTCTGTTTTGTACCCCAGGGCGAGTGTTCCCATCCGAGTTGTTGCTTGAGACGAATTATTATTAAATTATGTATTCAAATCAGTCTAATTATGGGCAGAGGCGTCCATTGGGCAGTGGAGAGTCGAGGCCTTGGGATGAAGAAGCCAAGAGAGAAGAATGGACAGAACCTCTTAGAAATTCTGTACGAGCTCCTTATAATAACTATAATGATAATGACTATAATAAATACAATAAAGATGGAAATAACAGATACGAGGATGGAAATAACAGAGCAGAGAGCGTGAGCAGCAGAGGTCACAACAGAAAATTTATGAGAGGAAATATTTCACACGATGGCTGGAGGAGAAAGCGTACAACGTCAACCGAAAAAACTGTCTTTGAGAAAAAACGAAGGACGTTCGGCAATGAGGACCAGCACAGATACCAGCCTGAATCTGGAGACTCATACAGGCAGTCACCAGAGCCCTACTCCCATGCTCAAAGAAATGAGGATTTTAAACATACAGTATCAGTAGATGAGGGTTATAGCCATAAGAGAGCACCAGAGGAGTCCGGCAGGTACAACCAGAGACCAGACGACTCTCACTTCAGTCAGTATAAAGAAGAATCGCACTACGGACCACCAGCATCTGAGTACTGGGACAGAGAGGGGCCAGAGAGGAACTGGTCAAAGGACGGGACACACTCACAGGGCGTCGTTGAAAAGGTTAGCAACGTTTAACAAATTCAAAGTTCTTATTTACTATAAAACCTATTCAAGCTTACACATAAAAAATACATACAACCTCCGAATAAACAAATGGTAATAACAATAATACAACAAGATAAATTGTGGATTAATGTATGTACCGGTAAAAGTGTAAGAATTGCTGCTTTGGTTTAATTGGTTCATAAACGCATCTAACCCTGTGCAATCGTCGGGTCTGGGTGACCCACAGGTCTCTGTAGTAGAACCCCTCCTCCCTCCACAACATGGAAAATGTGTTTATTTGATGTTTGTTTTTGTGGGTAGCACAAGGGCTAAAGCACCATCATTCAAAGCAGGCCAGGGTCCAGCCCTCTAAATTTGGGAGGGTGATTTTTACGAACATTCACATTTATTCTCCTTATTCCAGAAGCCGGTCTGGGCGCCGCCATTCCACCTAATCCTCCTTCCAGTTGTTTTATTTAACACAGGGCTGCAGACCAGAGAAAATAAGTTCTACACAGACTAACTGTCAGGGAATTGATGCATTATTGAGTTGTTGGTCACGTTAACATTGGATGTTTTACACAAATCAATCTACTTTATAGCATATTTAGTGGCGAGACTTTAACCTCATTCTACATTTAAACAAATGGAGTTTTTGTTGGATCAGAAGTGAAATTAAAACAGCAGTGCCTCATGGGGAAATGAGGGGGAAATGGGCGGGGCAGAATAAGGTCAATACAGATACTATGGTGGCACAAACGATCCATAATTGTATTTATTAGAGTTTATATACAGTAGGTCATTTATTGAACAAATGCACTGGTTATAGAACAAATCTAGTTACTTCATGACAATAACTCAAACTCAAGATGGGATTTGTTTTGCCAATTTTGTGTTCAGCTTCTTTGCATTATAACCAAGTATTTTTTTTTGCATTTAAACAGACTTATTCTCCACCAAGACCGTTAAGTGGCAGCTTTTCCAGGGACCATGAAGACCATAATCATAGCAGGACAATGTTTCCTTTGAACGGCTCAACTCGACAGGTATGATTTAATGCAGAGTATCTTTGATTAACGACTCGTTTAGATGTGTTTTATATTTTGTATGAATGTCTTATAATTAATTTGCTTTTTGTCTTCTAGACTGAACCTAGTAGACAACGTTTGAGTCCTCCTCCTATTCCTCCACCACCTCCTCTCGCGACTAGGGGAAAGAAAATGTCTAAAGGTTTTCAGCGTTTCCTTAATGTCCTCAACATGGGTGTAAATGTCGACACTTTGACCAAGATTGTCAATCAGGGCTCTCCAGATGTGAAAGTCTGCCATTCCTCTCCCCCTCCACCATACGCCGACAGACCATGGGCCGTCAAACCGTCTCAAAGACCACACTACTGGCCCGATTCTGATCGAACTTCACCATCCAGGTCGTACAGCTCAAATGGAAAAACTATGTCTGAAGAAAGGTTTGTAGATAGTCGCCAGTTTGAGAGGAAATTTCCTGAAAATAGATCTGTATCCCCGGCAAGGCAAAGTTCAAATTTTGAAGATGACAACAAACGTAGACAAATGCATAATGTTTTACAAGCCATTGGGATCAATCTCGAGTTTGAGGAAGTGGGTCAAATGTCAAGCCGAATAGAGGAGCGTTTGTATGGAAAGAAACAAATTGAGCACGTTTCGATTCGGAAAGAAGAGCATGAGAGGGAAGGGAGAAGGAGCGAATATGTGTCCAAACGTCGCACTAGGTCGTTAAGTGAGTCCAGTTCAGGTTCACTTAAAAACTACAGGAACACTCCCTCGTACAAGTCTCAAAAAGAAGAAACGGACCTCTCTTACTACACAGACTCGAAGCCCCCCGTTCAAATGGTCTCTCCAACTGCGTATGCCAGACCAAACCCTGAACTACATCCGGTCATCCCTACTCATGGCTCCCTTCTAGGCTTCCCACATTTACCCCATCATTTGCCGCCCGTGTTTGTACCTCCAGTTCCCCAGTATCACCCAACGTACCCTCAAACAGCTCCTCCTTTCCCCCCCATGAATATTTTCCCACCAGTGGTACCTCAAAATGCACCAGCCCCTCCGCCTGGCACGAGGGTCCCTCATCCTTTCCTCCCCAATGTTTTCATTCCAGCTAAGCACCCACCCGTAGAGGTAAATGTACAGAAACAAAACAACAAAAATTTGAGACCCCGCTGTTTGCAAGTGATTTCAACCAAAATGAATGAAACCAAAATGTAAATGTAAAATACTAGAGACTAAACAAACAATAAAAAACCTGAATTACTGTTTCAGTTCTGTTGAGCCACATTATTTACAGAACTTCCGAGAACAAAACTCCAATTTGATTGGAATTAGTAACATTGGATCTTTTGGAAAGCTAAAGAGTCACATAATTGTCAGCACAACATTGTTACTATCAATTATTCAACCACTCTGTGATGCTCAAGTTTTTATAGGTAATTTTCTTTGCATGTAAAGTGTTTTTTTGAACACTGCTAATATTATTAGTCGATTATGGGCTTATTTTTTTTACAGATTAAGGAGCATTGCCCTCCTGAAAATACACGTGGCGTGTGTCCGGTTGATCCATGTATACAAAAATATATTTTGTAAATATTTGAATTGACTAACAATAAAAAAAAAAAAGATTTACAGTTGTGTTTCCTTATTATAATTAAGTATATTAGAAAATTCTCCCCCACCCCCAAAGACAAATTTCCCAATGGAGATGTTTTTTTTCTCCTTAATTTTGCTTCTTGATACAAAAATACAAGTTTATTTTTGCCAGCACAGTCTATTTGAGGGTTTGAACTTTTATAGTTTGAGGACTTTTACCCATTCAAGAGAAACGTTTTGATAATTGCTATGAAAACAATTCTAGATAAGTCTGTGTGAAACTAACATTGAGGCTCTGTGTTTTTAGTCCCATAAAATATAGAAGGCTTAACGTGAGCGTTAATATTTCTCTGTGACTTTAGAATTCACGTTGGTTCTCTGATCCACCAGGCGGCGCTGTTTCCTTTAGCTTGTGTCTTCAGCTTAAGACGCGAAGCTACTGCTAAAATTTACAAATTTTATAACGCAATGTTTTGACGTTATAATATTTGTGTACCTTTCCAGTAAATAATCGCTATGGTCTAAGGACACATTATCCTTGTTATGTTACAGGAAATGGATAAGTTTGACGAACCACCTAATAACAATCTGCAAAGCTGTCTGTTGTCATGCCAACGTTGCAAAATAATCGCCTTAGCTTCAACTCCCCCCCAGAGAATTGACTTGAATGGATTTAAACGCACTGTACACAATGTAAACAATGAATCATTTTAGTGGATACCACCTCATTCCTCGTGCTGTTAACATTGTTGAAGAACAGTCCAAAGATGAGTGGGATAGTTACCCCAATACTTACAAGTACCCCAGCCCTAGTAACAGAAGTGGGTCAAACACTGGTACAGACCTGGCAGCTCCTCTCAAAACTGGCTCAGTGAAGAACAAACTCCTTCAGACTGGGGCCCCAGTGGGGCTCCATGCAAGATCTCACCTCGTGGAGTATTAATGATGATGATGAAAGGTGAGGAATCTATGAAGGTCATTTTGTGTTTTCAATACCAAACCTTTTATTTTACATTCAATTTATGTCATTGAATTGAATTTTAACATTTAGCATTTAAAGAAAAATAAATAAATATATATTTATATATATATATATATATATATATATATATATATATATATATATATATATATATATTTAAATCCAATCAAGTATATATATTAATTGAATATGAATATGCCAAGATCTGTGTAAAAAAAAAATACATTAAAAAATACAATGTTTTAAAAATCAGTGGGAAATAATACAACTTTGTTAAAATACTGTTGCTGTTTTATTAAATTCAGTGCAAAATTCACTGTAAAAATGTCCTGTGTCTCAAATTCTATCAGCCAAATTTTGAACTAAACATTCATAAATATATTTATATAAATAAAAAAAATATAAACCATATACTCAAAACGTTTTCAAAGTATTATTTTCTAATTGAGAAGGCAAAGCAGATCTTATATATTCAAACTTCAGTTGCTCCTTAATGTGTAGACAAAAGTTAGTATATCTGTCTTGCTGCATCTGGAGTTTTAATGCCAGTAAAAATGCCAAAATGGAATCATTTTAGTTATTTATTGAAATTCAACATGCTATTTCTCCATATCTGCAGCAGGGATTTGGTTTGTGGAACTTTTTTCATGTTACCTAAAGTATTTGCCTTTAAGAAAACACTAAATATATTGAAAACATTACAATGAAATGCATTGTGGGGAATGCCTGATGTCTGCATCGCTCCACACTTCAAGTGCGGTAGCCAGAGGAGAGCAAAGGCCTATTAACCCACACAGGCGATAATGGGCCTGGGGAAACGTCTAGTTCAAGCCCTAGAAGAAAGTATCAGTGGAATGTTGAAGCGGTTTGTTTGTTAGGAATAATACAAAATTTCTTGACAAATTGGGAATGAATTAATTCACTTCAGTTGATTACAGACAAATTGTATGCCTGTTTTCTTTTTTTCCTTTGGTACATCAGAATTGTGATATGATTGAACTTTGTCTTGTAAATTTGGACCATGAAGTGTCAATCCTTAGGAGTGCCTTGGTTTTGTGTTCTTTTTACATCGTTGGCTGACGACAATCTATTTAGTGTTTCTTGGTTTAAATTTCCCCTGTATATCTTATAAACGCAGTACTGTGTGACAAAATTAGACCGCTACATGCTGTCTGCATCTAACGCAACACATCAACACGTATATTTTACTGAGTAAAATATACGTGTTGATGTGTTGCCGCGAAAACTCATGCTGTAAATATCAAACTACGTGCCAAAGGACTTGTGAGAGTTTGTGAAGCAAATTTAAATAAGATAAGATATGCCTTTATTTGTCCACACAATGGGGAAATTTTGGTGGGAACAGATAACTTATAGGAAGTTTTAAAAAACACTCTTAATAGAAAAAACTCTTATAAACAAAACTCCTAACCTCTCATATTCTTAATAAGGAATAGAGGGAAAAAATAAAAATATAAAATAAAATAAAAATAAAAACCTTCCAGGCAATGTGTAACATCTCCATGGAGACATGCAAGTGACAGACCAATAAAGGTTCATGGTGCATTTTAATAGTACTTAAACCACAACTGCAACTTTTAATTTACAAAACGCTGAGTCAGGCATAAAAGACTTTTATTGTCATCAAAAACAACAAAACTATTAAATAAATTACTCAAGTAGTAGTACAGTAAGTAAGGTTTCTTTTGTCCTTTTTAAATAGTTCATTCACAATTCGTCCCTCTCTTCCCCGGGACAGTAGCACGCTGCTCTCTGGCTGTTCATGTAGGGTCTGCAGCCCAGAGTCCACACCGTGTTGAACAAAGTGTCAGCTACGGTCTCACATGCTGTGGAGGAGAAGAAAATGGTCAACAATGAGGTAACATCCAACTTCATCCACCACGTTTTTATTATTTTTTTAGATATTTTATTGGCGCTGTTTTTTAAGATGTATACAAACAGAACACTAAAGAACACAAAACACGATGCAGAGAGAGGGCAAATGAAATATCCAAAGAATCTACGGAACAACAACAAAAGTCCCATCCGGTCCAAAGTTTGTAAAAGTTATAAACATTCAAAATAAGTCAGAATGTCATCTTTTCCATTTGTCTAATGTGCATTACTTTGTCCAGTCTTTGATCGTTGGTTTGTGTCATCAAATTATTCTCCACAGGTATCCATTGATTGTGTCTATGGCTGGAGTTTTGAGGCCCAGATACATAGTTCTAAAGTTCAGGAGGATGCCAATGCAATGTTGTCTTTTGTATTTGTTAAAAAATTAAGTTTTTTTTACTAATTCAAAAGATTTGTAGCTGAGGGTTTGCCATCTGCTTGTCTCCATAGAGATGTTGCTTAGTATAGTAGGGCTGTATGGCATTGAACTTTCTCCGTGGAGAATATAATGAGCAAGTTCACAGACCATGTTTGTTTGGTCATAGTCATAGATGGAGTCCAGTAATTCTGAGCAATAGGACAGTTCCAAAACACGTCCTGGTGGTTTGCTTCATGGCTGCCACAGCTTCTCCAACAGGTGGAATTCCCTTGAGAATAATGGGCACTTTCACATGGTAAAACACACAATTTTCCAACGTTTAAGTTTTTTTCTCTGAGTTGTACATTTACTTTTACCACATCTGTTAAAAAAAAATTAACTTATTTTTTCCATTTATTTTTTATATGGTTGATTATTTAAGCATTTATAAAATGTAGATATTATTCCCCTTGAAAATTCTGATTAATAAGTTTGAATAATTATTTTTGGTCAAAGGGCTACAAGGGTTGTTGCCTTTAATTTCTTGTTTCTAATAACTTCTTATTTGTAAATACCAACATGTATTTTGTCATCCGGACTTTAAATCTCAAATCTGCGCTGATAGTTGCAAAACTTTGGTCATAAACCAGTTTTAAGATTTTGAAGCTCCCAACCGTTTGTCATTCTCAGTAAAGCCTGTCCAGGAACCCCTGGCACAAAATCTCTCTCAATATTTCTCAACTGAGCTTCATGTTCTGGATCACACCAGTACAGCAACTTTGAGCTGAAATAAATACTAAAAATCATAAATCATTTTTCAGACAAGGTAAACCCTTTTATTCCTTTGATAGCAGGCTTTTGCAGATCTGGACAGATTATATACATTTTTCTAATCCTTTGACGTGAAATTAAGCATGGGATTAGTGTAAATCTTTCAAGACAACACAGAGACCGAGACACACAGACAAACATAACTGCCAACATTCGGCTTTTGGAATCCCACTTTCAACTTCATTTTTTTGTAATGTATTGATTTTTGTATTCTTTATCACAGCATATCTTTATTCTTCACACTGCTTCTTTGAACACCAACCTTCAACTTTGGACACAAATCCCAGGCTCTTCTTGAGGTCGGAGCAGATGCTGTGGAGGCACCAGCGAAACTTTGAGTCGCAGCGATACTTATTTGAGCCGCAGGTGTCGTAGCACATGTCCAACTGGTTACAGCATTTAGTCATAGCTGGGATCCCGACATCCATCTGAAAAACACATGCAACCAAAGAGAAGTGACTCCCAGCTGATGTCATTTCAATGTTCAATATTACATGGTCTTATACTGGTTCTGATGTCAAGATCCTTCTAAATCTATTCAGGAAAGGTCTAACTTATTAAAATGTTCAGATTGGTTAGTATTTCGGTATAAATTTACATATACACATTTGGTTAATAGCCTTAAAAAACACAAAGGAAGACTTCATAATAAACAAAGAGTGTAATAAACATTATTCAGGCTTAACAACTTAATTAATAACTCCTACTAAGCCTGATTCATTCATAAATGCATACCCCATCTGGGATGGGAAGACCAAAAAAATAAGAGGCGCATCCATCAGGCTCAGGCATTTGAAAGTCAGGGCGGGGGATCGGATCTTTACCTAAAAACACAAGATCAAATGAGTACAATTACTGCCATTGTTGTCATTTTTATTAAAAGTATTGACCTCTCCTTAGCTATACTGATTGAAATGCATCATAATATGTCCTTATACTGACTATCTTTGCCTTAACTATTAAATGAAGAGAAGAGACATGTTTTAAGAGCACTTATTTAGGTGTTGCATTGACGCAAAACAAGTTTGATATCTCTTTTATCAGTTTGAGGGCACAGTCCAGGCCCAGGCCCTCTCTCCCACATGATAACATTAGTTCAAATGAGTGGAGAAATGTCCCATATCAGTCCAATCCAAAGGTTTTTAGATAATGCACAAGTGTCATCTACAGGAATTGATCATGAATCTCCTTAAAGCTGACCTGATGATACAATTGTTCTATTCTCACTGTTGAGATTAGGTGTTGTTGAAAAACACGAGTAGTTTAGAAGCGATGGTGGTGGTGGCATTATTCTGTCATGTTGATTTCTTCCTTCATGGACAGATAAAGTTAATGATTGGATCTGCATTGTGCAGTAATGATAGTTTGTCAAATGTTTATGTTAGATTCCCTTCTTGAAATGATACTCTTTGTCAAAATGATCTGTGATAAAGAGGGTTGTGGACAGTTGACGTTTACTTAAACATGAGCAATATTTCACTTCTAAAAGTGACTTTCTGTTGCGTTCGATTAGACTTGTATCAAAATAGTGATTGTATCCAAATTGCTGTTTTGGAGACATGTGAAATTAGAACAGCTAGTGCATCGTCTATATAACATTTCTATGAACCCTTCTTGACACTTTCTTATAGTATTATAAGTGTAACTCCCCTGTAATGTTCAGTGACTGAAATGGGAAGGTCCCCAAAATAATCCTCACCAAATCGACAGCGGTACTGACAAACCCCATCTTTTCCACCCATGAACTCCAGCATCGAGTCGAAGTATCCGCCGACCGCTTCAAAGCCTCCTCTGACGGAATGCATGCCCCACTCCTCTTCCTCGCCTTCAGCCCCTCCAGCTCCAGCCTGTCCTGGCGCCTGCTCCGTGGCCTGGTCCTCAGCCTCCTGTGCCAGTGCGAAGGGGGCGCAGAGGAGGCCCAAAACCAGTAGGAAGGAAGTCCACCTCACCATCCTGCAGCAGCTCAGAAAGAAACACAGCAGTAGGGGAAGGGGATGAAAACACAAATGAGAAAGAAGGCAATGCGGAAAGTGACCCGGACTTTGAGCCAGACACAGGGCGGCGGGCTAATATGTGGAGGGCCGAAGTCCAGATTCTGTCACTGCAACACGCTGCTACTGAGATCATCAGCAGCCCTCATTAATGACTGTGTTAACGGGCACACAATGCAATTAAGGCATTGTTGGTCTTTTAAGACACGTAAAAGAACAAACAGAAAATTGCCAATATTGCCAATTGTTTTAATATCAAATAGACCTTTACATTTCATATTTTATATAATTTTGAATTATGTCAGATCTGTTGTTGTTGTTGTTGTTGTTGTGTTTAATGGTGGCTGGCAGCTAACTGCAAACGTGCATTTACCGCCATCTACTTTAATGTTTAAACTTTATTCTCTAAACCGTATTCTTTAGACGCCCAAAATCACAACGGTTGCCTCTGAGGGCAACAGTAAAAACGAATCAACAATGTCTGTGGTGGCGAGGGATGATGTCCCAGAGTCCTCTGTCCTTAGACCCTCCTTCTCGGCCAGGAAAAACTACAAAAAACCTCCTTGGGAAAAAGTAGAAACCTGGAGGAGTTCCAGAGTGAAGGAGAGATCTGACTCTCACAGACGGACACGAGGGAGACTGGAGCTGGACCCACTCTTCAGACAGATGAGGGACCGTCTGAGTCGAGCTGGACCCACTCTTCAGACAGATGAGGGACCGTCTGAGTCGAGCTGGACCCACTCTTCAGACAGATGAGGGACCGTCTGAGTCGAGCTGGACCCACTCTTCAGACAGATGAGGGACCATCAGAGTCGAGCTGGACCCACTCTTCAGACAGATGAGGGACCGTCTGAGTCGAGCTGGACCCACTCTTCAGGCTGATGAGGGACCGTCTGAGTTGAGCTGGACCCACTCTTCAGACAGATGAGGGACCGTCTGAGTCGAGCTGGACCCACTCTTCAGGCAGATGAGGGACCGTCTGAGTCGAGCTGGACCCACTCTTCAGGCAGATGAAGGACCGTCTGAGTCGAGCTGGACCCACTCTTCAGGCAGATGAAGGACCGTCTGAGTCGAGCTGGACCCACTCTTCAGGCAGATGCGGGACCGTCGGAGTCGATCATTTCAGACATACATTTTTAGTCACATGATGTCTTATTTTGTGTTTCAGTGCTGTCCATACACTGCTACTATAGATGTGTATTTTCAGGCACATGATAAAGTTTGATTGATTGATTAAAGTGGAACATACTGACAGAGGACCGTTGATCATGACTCGCAGTTTGAAATAAATAATAGTTTGTTTGGTCAAGAGTTTGTTAACTTCAATCTCTTGTACTAGTATGATTTTTTTATCCGAGAATGGCTATTTATGGGCTTCAGATTATATTATGCAACATTGTGAGGACTTTTCCCTTTCAAAGAGTAGATTATTTAGTTTGAATTATCCCTATGGCAAGTAGCAGTAGCCTATATCCATACCATTCCAGGCAAAGCAATAATAGAACATTTACATAGTGTGGCATTTTTAAATGGAAATCTTTCAATCCTCAAAATGTTGCTTTTAACATAAAGGGAAGTGAAAAGTACAAATGTAAAAGTAAATGTTTTGGAATAGTAAAATTGTTTCAGTAAAATTTGTTTTAATCAGTATTGCGTTTCATTATTTAATAGCTATGAAAAAATTGCACAAAATACTTTTACAATTTTTTTTTACTCTGAAAGTACTTAAATAATTTTACTTACGTATATTTTTTTTTTTTTTAGAATTGTATTTTTACTTCACTGTGCAATTTTATGCTCCTATATCTTAGCTTTTACTTAATCAACTATTGTACTATCAATGTTATTACTTGATAGTAGTACTTGGACTATGTTAGTGTCGGTGTTTAGTGTATAACAGACCAGATCTTTATTTGATCAAAAGGGAAAAACAGGCAAAACAGTAGCACGTTGGTCGTCTTGCAGCTGAGATTCGACTTTCCACAAGATTTAACTGCGTTTTATATAGCTGTTGCTTGGGTCTGATAAAATGGCATGACGATGGCAGGACGTCAGCTTTAAGATTGTTTATAAGATAAGATAATCCTTTATTGTCCACAGAAATATAATATAAATGCATGACAATAATTTGATCAACATCCACATTAGGCAAATTGGCCTAATGTGGATTGGAGATATCATCTTGTTCCCACAGAAGTCCACGTCAATCATGAAAGCTTCTCTTCGTTGAATATGTCGGTGTAATCCCTCATTCGTCCAGGCGTGTTCCATAGTAGAAAAAGCTCTCTTCGTTGAAGTTAATCCGGGGTTTAGCGTTTGTTGCGTTGCTCTTTTGTGCCTCTAGATGTCGCCCTTTGTCTTCTCACGGCGGACTCTCCACGCCCATTCTGACTCGTTTGACAAAAGCGGAAGTGGACGCCATTGGTTTATTAAGGGTGACGGTCTAGGTATAACCGCATGTGTAATTAGGTTGACGCTGCGGCGCATTTAATCAACTTTATACTTAACTGCTACATTTTCCAGCCGTATTAACAAATACCTAGTGATGCACGATGGCTTTTTCTAATAGTTTTATTAAGCTATGTGATCTCAAAGGAGCTGTAGAGGAGCCCAGCCACAGGTAAACACGCCACCGTACATTTCACCTTTGACTAAATGAAACGAATGGAGGTCCAACGTTATAGTAACAATATGTTTAATGTTTAGAAATGAATTCAAGAGTGGACAAGAAAGCAGTTCAAAGATGATATCACAAACCATGCAGACTAGCCCCCAGAGGAACCAGGTCTGTAATAATTGATTCTGAAATGTGGTTTTACTCTAATGTTGTCATTTGTTTTGAACGTGTGTGCTGTGTATGTGTTACATGTTATACGTTTCTGTCCTGACCTGCCAGGGACTTCAGATGGAAAGTAGCCAATAAGCTAATTCTGGCATAATTATATTCACATTTTTGTCCTCTAAAAAATACTTTTTTAATGTTTTAATATTATGTGCAACTCTTGTTTCCACTCCATCTGTGGGCTATATTTTTGAAACATCTATTTTTTAGGCCTAGTATAAATGCATTCTGAATGTTGTAGTTTGGGGGAAAAGTCAATCAGCTGTGTCTCTTGTGTCTGTTGTCTCTCTTCAGGAGGCTCAAAGAAAGTGGCTCGAAGAACAAGAGCCTGAAGACCATCCCGATGGGCCGCCGCACAATTACTATGACGATGACCCAGAGTTGGCGAGGAAACGGAAAGAGCTCCAAGCGATACAGGAGCAGATCGTGTTAAAAAGAGCTTCCCTTTCCCTTAAAGCGGTTGATTCTAAGACTTTAAACCCAGGACTTTGCTTTGAAGAATCAAATGAAACGCTACAAGATAAGGTTAAACTTATTCTCATGCAACATAATGAGATGATGGGACGCGAGGTGTGTTTTCAGTCATTTTGAGTTCATGTTTCTTAGCTTTGTTCGCACTTTAAGTAACGTTGTTTTTTTTAGCTTCCTCCTCGGAGTCAAGTGGTTGTTGAAACCAGAAGCTCCATCAATATTCAACATGATCATCCTCTAAAGAACAGAGTTAAAGGGATTTTTCAACTGGGGTTTCCCACAGCGAAGACACAAAACTCTGAGGTTTGAAACAAACAAAATTAAAATGTACATCGTCATAATCCATGTTATTTGTTTCAATCTTATCGTGTTTCAATATTAAGAGGAAACTTGTGCAACAAAGTTTCCTCATATAAACTAAAAAAAGAAATGTAAAGTGTTTTACTCTCTCCTCCTTCTAATAGCCTAGTATTAAGTCCTTTTTGTGTTTTATATGTGATTGTTTTAATAGTAATGGAGAGTTTATTTGTAATAAAATGCACAATTTAACTATTTATTTTGTATTCTACAGCAGATCCAATTTTCCAGAGCTCCACTGTGTCCCAAAATTGACACCCCCCCTGTAGAGGAAGAAAAGGGCCACCAGGGTTTCATGCGCTTCCTAAATATTCTCAACCAAGGAGTGGATATCGAGAAGCTCAAGGAAATTGTTAATGACGACTCAGAAAGCATGTCGTACCCGCCACAACCGCCACAACCGCCACAACCACTACAACCACTACAACCGCCACAACCACTACAACCGCCACAACCACTACAACCGCCACAACCACTACAACCGCCACAACCACTACAACCACTACAACCACTACAACCGCCACAACCACTACAACCGCCACAACCACTACAACCGCCACAACCACTACAACCACTACAACTGCCACAACCACAGCACAACAGTCAAAGTAGAGGAGAAACATATGGCGAGACAAGCTCTTGTACCTCTCAGGGAAAACAAAATGTACCAAATCCAGACGAACAGCAAAAACACCTCCAGAACATTTTACAGTCTCTTGGTTTAAGTTTAGGCACAGACGAGATAAGCAAAATGTCAGATCGCACACAGGAGCGGCTGTATGGGAAAAGGCAGAAGGAGGCAGAAGGAGACAAAACTCTGAATGAAAAACCACAAATGGCGATGGAGCGTCTCCTGAAAGAGGGAGAGAAATACTCACCTGCGCATTACACGAGGATCTCCTCATCCAGCTCTTCTAGTTTGTCCTCAAGGCGATCACCGCCCAAGACGCAAAGCCTGTTGAGGCAGAGAAGTCATAGTTCTTCTGATAGACATAGGAGTTACAAGTCGTCGCATAGATATAGAAGTCCTCCCAGCTCCTCTCGTCGTCTTGGAAGGTCAAGATCTCCATACAGATGCCGAAATACAAACTCGCCCTACAGGAGGAGAGATTCACGTTCACCACATGAACGTGGAAACACAAACTCGCCCTACATGAGGAGAGATTCACATTCAATACACGTATGGAGTAGCCCCAACCCAGGAGACCTCGGGGATCCACTTCAGTTTCAACCTCCAACACAAGTATGCCCGTATCCACCGCTCCAATGTTTCAACCCGCATTTTCAACCACCCCAAATGTATCCTGATCCTTACGCACTGTGCGCCTACAACCAGCTCCCTGCACCTCCTCCTGAGTTCCACAACCAACAAATTGAACCAGACAATTCAAAAAGCAGTTTAGAAATTGATAACATGGCAGGCACCTCAAATAAACATAGAATTCCAGTTCTAGTTTATCTAGATCAAATGTCTGTCTCTGAGTCCTGGAGAAATACAAAAAGATTTAGAAAATATCAAAAGTATCTGGGAATGAAAGCCTTGAAAAAACAACAACGCAGGGAGTTTTTAGCTAAACAAGAACAGGATCGTGCTAAGATGTGCACGGCTGCAAAACCGGCCCACACAAGTGAAGTACCACCCATAACAGCAGGAAATAACTGTAAGAAGAAAAAGAAGAAAAAGAAACTTGTCTTTACAGAAAGAACTGAGGAGATGAAGGAGTTGCTCAATAACAGACCTGGGCCAGTGACTAGAGCTCTCGGGAAAAAAAATCCAGCAAAATTACTGGACTATAATGGAAAACTGGTGGATATACAGGATGTAGTAGTCCCTTTACGAGAGCTTTGGGATGATATTCCTTTCCCAGTAATTGCTTCAATGACAAGGACATATTCAGAAGTAGTGATCACTGAACCTAAAGTAGAGGAACCAATGCTCACAGAGGAGGAAATCAAAGTAGAGGAACCAATGCTCACAGAGGAGGAAATCAAAGTAGAGGAACCAATGCTCACAAAGGAGGAAATCAAAGTAGAGGAACCAATGCTCACAAAGGAGGAAATCAAAGTAGAGGAACCAGTGCTCACAGAGGAGGAAATCAAAGCAAATCTGAAGCTAAAGGTTTGTTTCGTGATTGTCTTAATTTATGACAGCATAGAAAACATTTTAGTTGAGACTGGTGGCACTGGGGAATCGTTTTCACTCGTTTGGTATTGAAATGTTGTCTTTTTTTAAATTAAAAGTGTGTGGAAAAGTTTAAATGTAGATTCAGTTTACAGTGGATATTTTAGATGCATTCAAATTTGAGAACAGACTGAAATATGAACTGAAGACAATACAAGATTATTAGGCATTTAAAAACATCCAGTGGGTTTTGATTATTATCATTAATTTCCCCATAGCTTTATTTTCATACTCATTTGTGTATTGTGTGTTTTTCCAGCTTGAAGCTTTTAACAGCAGAATGAAGAAAAAAGATGCACAGCCAGCACAGCTTTTGACGCCACACAGTGTAAAAGTAAGTACTTTGGTTCTCTTTATCAGCCTCAAGAAACATTTAAATGTGAAATTTCTAAGATTCTTTGTTTATTCTGTCTGTTTTAGGTGGAGGAAAATATTTGACCTTTAGAGAACACGTTTGTTTCTGTAGAAGTTGAAGCCTCCTATGTCTAGTGCTATAATGGACTGCCATCAGTTTTGAAGATGCTTCTAATTTATATCATTTGTTTTCTTGTTAAAAAAAGTAATTTGTTAAACCATGTATTTGTGTTGGTAATATCGACAGTCATTAAAACAAAATTATACATGCTAACTATTTAGATTTGGAACGTATACTTATTAATTTCAGCTACTGCTTTTTCCCAAAATAGTATGTTAAATATACTGGTGCCAGAAAATCCATGTTTAGTTTCCAATAGCTTTAGTTTGTGTAAATAGTTTTTTTTTTTCTGTCTTTGCTTCTTCTTGGCTGAGGCAACAGCAATTTACCCAACTCAAAACGGCCTGGAAAAAAAAATATGCACAAAATACTTTTACACAAATAGTTTTACTTGCGTATTTTTATTTTTAGATGTTCTGTTCTTACTTTGTGTAATTTTATGCGGTTTTATCTTAACTTTTACTTAATCAACTATGGTACGAGTATGTTAGGTCCTAAAGCCAAGAAAATCTGAATTTTGAATTTCAAATTGGCTGCTTTTAAGCAAATACGTTTTTAAAAATAAGATATTATCTTGTTCCCACAGAAGTCCACGTCAATCATGAAAGCTTCTCTTCATTGAAGTTAATCCGGGGTTTAGAGTCTGTTGCGTTGCTCTTTTGTGCCTCTAGATGTCGCCCTTTGTCTTTTCGCGGCGGACTCTCCACGCCCATTCTGACGCGTTTGACAAAAGCGGAAGTGGACGCCATATGTTTATTAAAGTAGGTTGATGCTGCGGCGCATTTGATCAACTTTATACTTAACTGCTGCATTTTCCAGCCGTATTAACAAATGCCTAGTGATGCACGATGTCTTTTTATAATAGTTTTATTAAGCTATGTGATCTCAAAGGAGCTGTAGAGGAGACCAGCCACAGGTAAACACGCCACTGTACATTTCACCTTTGACTAAATGAAACGAATGGAGGTCCAACGTTATAGTAACAATATGTTTAATGTTTAGAAATGAATTCAAGAGTGGACAAGAAAGCAGTTCAAAGATGATATCACAAACCATGCAGACTAGCCCCCAGAGGAACCAGGTCTGTAATAATTGATTCTGAAATGTGGTTTTACTCTAATGTTGTCATTTGTTTTGAACGTGTGTGCTGTGTATGTGTTACATGTTATACGTTTCTGTCCTGACCTGCCAGGGACTTCAGATGGAAAGTAGCCAATAAGCTAATTCTGGCATATTTATATTCACATTTTTGTCCTCAAAAAATACTTTTTAAATGTTATAATATAATGTGCAACTCTTGTTTCCACTCCATCTATGGGCTATACTTTTCAAACATCTATGTTTTATGCCTAGTATAAATGCATTCATCATTGATACAGATAAAGCCACCTAATTCATTACACAAAATTTAAGAGCAGTTGCACAAGCACACTAAAACAAAGAGAGTTCAGACACTGGCTTAATGCAAACGCTGCTGATCACAAAAGGATGTCTGGACTAAGAGAGAGTTGATATAGCAAATCTTTACACTGCAACAGTATATAGAAAATAATTAAAATGTATAAATAGATAAATTTATAAATGTGTAACCCTCATTCGTCCAGAAGTGTTTCATTGTAAAAAAGGATTCAAGTGTAGTCGTAAAAACAGTTGTCGACATGATAATTTTCTATGATTAAAAAGTTAAGTATGGAGTATGGTTTTGGTTATTAATAGTGCAATATAATTGTTTTCCTAGCAGCCACATAATTTTGGAACCAATTGTCCTGGTGTTATCATTATTTGACACACCGTGTTTTAATGGAAAAAAGTTGCGCTTCAACCTCTATTGCAAATTCACACTTATTTTAAGAAGTTTAGATACTGAGAATCTAAATCTTTTAAATAGGATAGAATTTTCCTTTAGCGACAACATCACCCAAAATAATAATAATGTACCGGTATTTTCTGGATAGATAGAAGTTCTATTTTACCAATGATATCATGTTCTTCTCTTTTACACAGTGGCGTTGTCTTCAGCCTTATGCAGCAGATGTTTCTGATGCCGTAAGAAATGAAGACCCCAAAGCACCTGAAGACCAGAGATTTAACTGGGCCAACAACAATCCAAGACCTGGAGTCTCCAGTGACAATTACCAATATACAGAAAACGCAGATAAAACCCAGAAAAAGAAGAAAAACAAAGAAAGGGAGTGCAGAGAATCTTTTGCAAGATACAGAAAAGCCAAGAGCGAAGTAAGATTGTTATACTACTTTTTATTTAAGTTCAGTTGAAATGTCAGATGCCCTTAAAATATTGCACATCTCTTTGACTGGAGTTTATTCCGTGGAGTTAGTTAAGAGACCATTTGTGCTTTAAGGGAGATTTGAACTGTGTGAATGATTACACTCTATGCCACTGTCATTTCAAAAATTATCAGTGAAAATCTATTTCTAGCTTTGAAAAAACATTGCATTTATCAATATGAGAAGCTTATACTTCAATGTATTTAATTTAATGATAAAACAATGTAATTAGAAGCTATGACGATGAGCATAATATTGATACTTTGATACTGACAAGGTATCGAAACGTGTTGATATTCATGCAGAATTTTTTTTGTTCTTTTACTAGAAATCCAATTCAAATACACAATGAGAGTTGTCCTAGTCTTACTTGGCCATCATATTGAAACAGGAATTACCCAAATCATGCCGAATATTGTAGTTTAGGGGAAAAGTCAATCAGCTGTGTCTCTTGTGTCTGTTGTCTCTCTTCAGGAGGCTCAAAGAAAGTGGCATGAAGAACAAGAGCCTGAAGACCATCCCGATGGGCCGCCGCACGAGTACTATGACGATGACCCAGAGTTGGCGAGGAAACGGAAAGAGCTCCAAGCGATACAGGAGCAGATCATGTTAAAAAGAGCTTCCCTTTCCCTTCAAACAGTTGATTTTAAGACTGTAAACCCAGGACTTTGCTCTGAAGAATCAAATAAAACGCTACAAGATAAGGTTAAACTTATTCTCATGCAACATAATGATATGACGGGACGCGAGGTGTGTTTTCAGTCATTTTGAGTTCATGTTTCTTAGCTTTGTTCGCACTTTAAGTAACGTTGTTTTTTTAGCTTCCTCCTCGGAGTCAAGTGGTTGTTGAAACCAGAAGCTCCATCAATATTCAACATGATCATCCTCTAAAGAACAGAGTTAAAGGGATTTTTCAACTGGGGTTTCCCACAGCGAAGACACAAAACTCTGAGGTTTGAAACAAACAAAATTAAAATGTACATCGTCATAATCCATGTTATTTGTTTCAATCTTATGGTGTTTCAATATTAAGAGGAAACTTAAACAAAATGAATGGAAATTGTTGTACTCTCTCCTCCTTCTAAAAGCCTAGTATTAAGTCCTTTTTCTGTTTATATGTGATTGATTTAATAGTAATGGAGAGTTTATTTGTAATAAAATGCACAGTTTAACTATTTATTTTGTATTCTACAGCGGATCCAATTTTCCAGAGCTCCACCGTGTCCCAAAATTGACACCCCCCCTGTAGAGGAAGAAAAGGGCCACCAGGGTTTCATGCGCTTCCTAAATATTCTCAACCAAGGAGTGGATATCGAGAAGCTCAAGGAAATTGTTAATGACGACTCAGAAAGCATGTCGTACCCGCCACAACCGCCACAACCGCCACAACCACTACAACCACTACAACCGCCACAACCACTACAACCGCCACAACCACTACAACCGCCACAACCACTACAACCGCCACAACCACTACAACCGCCACAACCACAGCTCAACAGTCAAAGTAGAGGAGAAACATATGGCGAGACAAGCTCTTGTACCTCTCAGGGAAAACAAAATGTACCAAATCCAGACGAACAGCAAAAACACCTCCAGAACATTTTACAGTCTCTTGGTTTAAGTTTGGGCACAGACGAAATAAGCAAAATGTCAGATCGCACACAGGAGCGGCTGTATGGGAAAGGCCGTGGCTGCAGAGCCGTGGCACGGTCAAATGACCCAGCAGTTTCAGGAACTGCTGCACTGCCATATAGCCTCATGGCTAACCCTAACCTTAACCCGGCGCAGTCTAAAACGGTGCAGTCAAATAGCGCAGCAGTTTCAGGAGCCACGGCACAAAATAACATGGCAGTTTCGGCCGCGCGCCGCGGCTCTGTAAACACTCCCTATGGGAAAAGGCAGAAGACAGAGGAAGGAGACAAAACTCTGAATGAAAAACCACAAATGGAGATGCAGCGTCACCTGAAAGAGAGAGAGAAATACTCACCTGAGCATTACATGAGGATCTCCTCATCCAGCTCTTCTAGTTTGTCCTCGAGGCGATCACCCCCCAAGACGCAAGATCCTTACGCACTGCACGCCTCCCACTATAACTACTCGGCCTACAACCAGCTCCCTGCACCTCCTCCTGAGTTCCACAACCAACAAATTGAACCAGACAATTCAAAAAGTAGTTCAGAAATTGATAACATGGCAGGCACTTCAAAAAAACGTAGAATTCCAGTTCTAGTTCCTATACATGAAACGTCTCCAGTCAAAGAGGAAAGACGTATCGAGAGACTCGAAAATCAGAAAATGAAAGCCTTGAAAAGACAACAACGCATTGAGTTTACAGCTATACGACATCAAAATAAACTGAAAATGAAAGCTATACAACATCAGGAATTTTTACAGAAGATGCGCACGGCTGCAAAACTGACCCACACAAAACTACCAGCAAGACTGTCCGGAAAGAAGAAACGTAAGAAGAGAAAGAAGAAAAAGAAATGTGGGCCAGTGACTAGAGCTCTCGGGGGAGAAAAAACAGCAAAATTACTGGACTATAATGGAAAACTGATGGCTAAAAAGCATATAGAAGAACCTGTACAGGAGCTTTTGGATGATATTCCTTTCCCAGCAATTGCTTCAATGGCAAGGACAAATTCAGAAAAAGTGATCACTGAACCTAAAGTAGAGAAATCAGTGCTCACAGAGGAGGAAATCAAAGCAAATCTGAAACTTAAGGTTTGTTTCATGATTGTTTTAATTTATGACAGCATAGGCAACATTTTAGTTGAGACTGGTGGCACTGGGGAATCGTTTTCACTCGTTTGGTATTGAAATTATGTCTTTTTTTTAATTTAAAGTGTGTGTAAAAGTTTAAATGTAGATTCAGTTTACAGTGCATATTTTAGATTCAAATTTGAGAACAGACTGAAATATGAACTGAAGACAATATAAGATTATTAGGCATTTAAAAACATCCAGTAGGTTTTGATTAATCATTCAAATCTGTTTTTTCCCCATAGCTTTCTTTTCATACTTATTTGTGTATTGTGTGTTTTTCCAGCTTAAAGCTTTTAACAGCAGAATGAAGAAAAAAGATGCACAGCCAGCACAGCTTTTGACGCCACACAGTGTAAAAGTAAGTACTTTGGTTCTCTTTATCAGCCTCAAGAAACATTTAAATGTGAAATTTCTAAAATTCTTTGTTTATTCTGTCTGTTTTAGGTGGAGGAAAATATTTGACCTTTTGAGAACACGTGAATTTGAATTATGAAATTTCCCCTTGTGGACAATAAAGGAATATCTTATCTTATTTGTATTGGTAATATTGACAGTCATTAAACAAAATTATCCATACTAACCATTCAGACTTGGAACTTACACTTATTAAAGATGGAATGGACGATTTTTCTCAAATGGGTGAAAAATCGTCTATTACGCCTTTTTAAGTTCAGCTACTGAATATCCCAAAATCTGAATATATGTTGAATATACTGGTGTTAGACAATTAATGTTTAGTTTCCAATAGCTTTTTAGTTTGTGTAAATAGTTTTTCTGTCTTTGTTTCTGAGGCAACAGCAATTAACCCCCCTCAAAACGGCCTTGGCTGTATCCCACAGAATGGGTGGAGAAACCACCATACTTTTTTCCTCTACATAAAAGTAGTCTATTCTAGTACAGATCTTATTTGGGTTGTAAAATGTAAGACATTATGATTCATTGCTCTCCAGATATCAATCAACCCTTTATTATGTATTAATTTATGAAATGTATTATTTACAGATTTACTTATTCTTTGTGAATTTGAGACATATAATGTCAGCTGAACATGTAAGATCCACTCACCACCACTGACTAGGGTTCCCTCAGAATGGTTTGCAGTTAAATCCTCAACTTCAATATAAAAAGTGAGGTCGCTTCATGTGGGAGCATATACATTTATCAAAGTAAATGCACTGCATTAGTTTGTTTGATCAGTACAAATCTGTCATTATATTTGTGTTCAATAGAGACACACCAGTCTTATGTTTGCCCCTATATGAGGATTAGTAATGTCTGTTATAACCAAATTGTTAAATGAGTTTTCTGTAGGTATATTTCAATATAATAATGTTAATAATGAATATATTTTTTCCTCCTAAGCTTTGTTTGTAGCTTTGACCACTTAATTGGACTGGCAATATGGCATTTACATATGCTAAAAATGCTAGTCAATTAAATTTATTTTTGTAACGCCCAAAATCACAACAGGGCAGAGGGTGACAGTGAAATTGTAGAGCACAATTCATACACAAGGCAAAAAATCCATTAAAATCACACAGACATGACAGAAATCACAAAAGGGTTTAAGTCATAAAAGAGAAGAGTGCAAAGAAAGTCCTTTCAGTCATATGCACAGCTAAACAAAACTGTTTTTAGCTTAGATTTGAACATTGTCAGAGTAGAAGCCTGTCTCACATAACAGTGGCGCTGGGAATAGAATCTGTGTTGATCTTTTCATGGATCACGTGACTTATCGCAGTGTCTCGGGGGAGTGCGCATGCGCAGTTCCGCCTGAGTTCTCAAATTGCCGAAAAATCGTCCATTGCGCCTTAAAAATTTAGGGAGTGTCTACAGAGCCGCAAAACTGCCATTTTATTTTGTGCCGCGCCTCCTGAAGCTGCAGGGCTATTTGACCGCGCCGGGTTAGGGTTAGGTCTTGGGTTAGGGTCAGGGTCAGGGTTAAGGTTAGGGTTAAGGTTAGGGTTAGGGTTAGGGTTAGCCATGATGAGGCTATATGACCGTGTCGCGGCTCCCGAAACAGGTATATGGCTCTGCAGCCACGGCCGTAAATTTAACCTACTATAAGTCTAAATTTGGGCTGATCTTGTTCTAGTCCTAATTTAGACCTGGTTTAGACCTCAAAATCAAATCAAATCAATTTATTTTTGTAAGGCCCAAAATCACAACAACAGTTGCCTCTGAGGGCCACAGGGAGAAATGAATAAATAAATAAATACGAGTTGTTTACAGTGCAATTTGTATCATACTAACTACTAGGCTATCTATGAGTTTCAGAATGATAGAAAGAAGAAGAAAAAAAGGACTGTGATTTGTTTTACATAATTTAAAACAAACTATTCATTTTAAATAATTTCAACCCAACATTTTGCTTTAAACAGGAAGCTGAAACAATCGGTGGGAAGTAATAAAGTACAAATGTAAGTAAAAGTAAATGTCCAATTCAAAAATCAGGGCAATATTTTATTAATGTTACATTTTACTCTTAAATTGAAGACTGCATTTAATACTTCAATACTGGCTCCCTTATATTTGAAATTGGCAACTTTTAACAAATGTTTTTAAAATGAGATCTTGTTCCTACAGAAGCTGACGCGAATAATGAAAGCTTATTCTCATATTAAGCTTTCATTATTTGCGTGGGTTTATTCTTAAATCTCGCAGTTTCTCGTCTCGCGGCGGACTGACCACGCCCATTCTGACGCGTTTGACAAAAGCGGAAGTGGACGCTGCGCCGCATGAAAAACATGGATGATGTAAACAACTTTATACTTAGCTGCTGCATTTTTCACCCGTAACAACAAATGCCTAGTGATGCACGATGGCTTTTTCTAATCTTTTTACTCAGCTATGTGATCTCGAAAGAACTGTAAAGGATCCCAGCCGCAGGTAAACACGCTGCCGTACATTTAACCGTGACAAAATGAAATGAATGGAGGTCCAACGTTAGTAACCATATGTTTTATGTTTGTTTAGAAATGAATTCAAGAGTGGACGAGGCTGCAGCTCAAAGAGGAAACCACAAACCATGCAGACTGGCCCTCATGTCAAAGTTAGTCTGGTCATTTCTAAATGCACCTAATTTACGGTACCTTCTAAGGCTGCTCAATACATCAAAGTGAGTTTTTTTGTAGTTTTTAAATGGAATAATGGCTAAATAATAATAGCCTAAAACATTTTCCCATTGGAAGTTACATTCAAATTTTTACAAAATACTTAATTTTTATTTCGTTGGTCCTTTAAATTCTCCATAATATTCTCTTTCAAATTCTCCTCCTGAATTTGAGAACCCTTCTTTTTAAACATATATTATAATCTTGTCATCCTACAAACATTTCAAAACTCTATTTCAATACCAATACCAGTTTCGATATGTAAATTATATAATTCTGTTCTTTTTTTTTAGACAATAGACTGACGGTTTCAACACAAAATAATTGTATTGAATTGTCTACTAGTTCTGATAAAGGTCAAAATAATTTTAAAACTGTTCAGGAAAAAGCCCGGTTGATTTTTGTTTTAGTAGTCAAGGTAAGTTTATTTGTAGCGCACAATTTAAAAAAAAAAGGCAATTCAAAGTGCTTCTCACAACAGGAAAAATGCATTAAAATCACAGAGACAAGTATCGATACTCGCACAAATGAGTATCTAGTTTCGATACTAGTTTCAGTATCGCTTAGTACCTAGTTTTTGATACTCTTGACAACTGTAGTAAATCTAATTGCAATATTGATCTAAATAAAATACACTCCAGCTGTAGACCTATTATAAATCCATTCATCATTGATACAGATAAAACAAGTAAAATAATTAATTTCAAAAACACAAAATTTAGGAGCGGTTGCACAAGCACACTAAAACAAAGAGAGTTCAAACACTGGCTTAATGCAAACGCTGCTGATCACAAAAGGATGTCTAGCCTAAGAGAGAGGTAATATAGCAAACGGCAACAGTCTATTGAGAATAATTAAAATGTATAAATGGATTAATTTAAAAAGTCAATGTAATCCCCCATTTGTCATTGTAAAAAAGGATTCAAGTGTAGTCGTCAAAAATGTCCAGATGACGACACAAAAAAACCTTGGACTGGATTATGTTTTTGGTTATTAATAGTGCAATGTAATTGTATTCTTATCAGCCACATAGTAATGCACTAATTGTCCTGGTGTTATCATTATTTGACAGGCCATGTTCTAATGGAAAAAAGTTGCGCTTCAACCTCTATTGCAAATTTACACTTATTTTAAAAACTATAGATACTGAGAATCTAAATCTATTAAATAGAATACAATTTTCCTTTAGCGACAACATCACCCGACAGACTGAAAATAATAATGTACTGGTCTTTTCTGGATAGATAGAAGTTATTTTTTACCAATGATAACATGTTCTCTTTTACACAGTGGCGTTGTCTTCAGCCTTATGCAGCAGATGTTTCTGATGCCGTAAGAAATGAAGACCCCAAAGCACCTGAAGACCAGAGATTTAACTGGGCCAACAACAATCCAAGACCTGGAGTCTCCAGTGACAATTACCAATATACAGAAAACGCAGATAACACCCATAAAAAGAAGAAAAAGAAAAACAAAGGAAAGAAGTGGAGAGAAAATTCTGCAAGATACAGGAAGGCCAAGCGTGAAGTAAGATTGTTATACTACTTTTTATTCAAGTTCAGTTGAAATGTCAGATGCCCTTAAAATATTGCACATCTCTTTGACTGGAGTTTATTCCGTGGGGTTAGTTAAGAGACCATTTGTGCTTTAAGGGAGATTTGAACTGTGTGAATGATTACACTCTATGCCACTTTCAGCACCAACTGAATAACTGTCATTTCAAAAAATATCAGTTAAAATATATCCAAATTTGTCAATATGCAGCAGCTGAGTGGCTTATCCTCATCTCACTTTACCAAAGGGAGTGTCTACAGAGCCTACAGAGTGTCTCCTGAAACTGGGCTATTTGACCGCGCCGGGTTAGGGTTATATTGTGGCCATATTATATTGATTAAATTAAGTATATTGATTATGCTACGGAGGGGAAAGTTACCAGAGCGAGCGGTGGAAGAATACAAGTTTCGTAAGCAACCCCAAAACTTCTGCTGGGAAAACGGGTTCAGAGTCCAGGGCACAACGACCCCTGGATCATCCTGTAGAAGTCGTACGAGGGTTCAACGCCCCCGACGCTTAATGTTGAAACAATTTAATTAGAAGCTATGACAATTAGCAAATTTTTATAGGTATCGAAACGTGTTGATATTCATGCAGAAAAAAAGATACTTTCACTAGAAATCCAATTCCAATACACTAAATAAAGTGAGACTTTATACTCAAAGAGGAAATTCTATTATAGTAAATAAGGTTCAAAGTATCTTATTCAAAAGTGTATCAGACAGATATTGCGTCAGTTGTCTTACTTTTGCTGAATGTTTTAGTTTGTAGTTTAGGGGAAAAGTAAATCGGGTGTGTCTCTTGTGTCTCTCTTTAGCCTCGTAAACCGCTCATGTCAAAAGAGTTCAAGGCGCAACATTCTATGGAGGTGGACGGACGTTTGCTTTGCATTTATTTTCTTCGTGGGAAATGCATCAAGGTATGACCAGAGAGCTACTGAAAACAGACGCCCACAATTTGGTCATAACGTTTAAATAATGTTTTTATCTTTCTGAACGTTAGGGTGAAGAGTGCCAATTTGAACATATCGAGGGATACAACGGTCTAATTAAAGCAGCCTGTAAATTTTACATCCAAGGATTTTGCTTAAAGGGGAAGAACTGCCCATACCTGCATGATATCCTTTCACCAAGTGCATGAATTAAGACAACTGCTAATACCGTAGTACAGTACTGTTTCACCCTGGAGAGACAGAAACGACAAATGCTTTGTGTAGAGCATCATTGAATGGCATATCTTTGGCGCTCATTCCCCGGCAGAAGCCAATGCAGTGAGGGGCACGGGCAGATTTGATTAATTGTTACCAGTCAATTATATTAAATACTATACAGACTCTAAAACACAACAAAAATACCTTTTTATAACAAAGACAGTGGCATTATTAAATCAAAAAAGAGAAGAAAGAATAAACACTAAAACATTTTTAGCAATAGTTCACTTTATTCGTATGTAGAAGCCTTCAATCACCATATTTTAACTTTTATTTGGTTGATAATGTATTTCTATGTATTGTCTCACTGTGCAATAGAAATAATCTTTGTCTAGTCATTAATCAATAACTGAAGGTTGCAGCCATATTTAGTGTTTACAGGCTGAGTTATGCTAATCACTGCTGTTACTACCACAGTTAGTTCTACCTTAATTCCAGCTTTACAGACTTTTCCTTGCAAGTTCTTCCACACACAAGGCATCTGCCGACGAGATCAGTGCATGTTTTCCCACGACCCACTGACCGACTTCACCAGGAAGCTCTTGGATGATGTGAGAAACCTTTTTCACATAAAATAAATGTACCTAATAAAAGGGAGTAATAGGTTTTGGATTTGTGTTTACACAGTTTATACAACAGGAAAATGAACGTGTTGAACTGAGAAAGAAAGCAGAAGAAGAGGCTCTTGAGCGTGCTGATAATATGTCTGAAGTGGTGGAGGAAAACAAAACTGTACTGGACATTATCATACCAACTGCCAGGTAAATGTACAGGTTAAAATGATACATGTTTGAACTTTTTGAGTAAATAACAATTACCCCAAGTTCAAGAATAGTCATATCTACACGTAAGTTATGATTGATTGAGTGATTTTGTTTGGCTTGGGTTTGTTTGTTTTTTAGCTTGACAAAAATCTACTTAATTTACATACATACATTTCATGAGAGGAAATTCGTTAATAAAATCAATTTTGGCGTTCTTATTTAGTTTTTAATAATTCAACACTGCCTTTTTTATTTTGTCATTAACTTGGGAGTCTTTGTTCTAGTGTTAATTCTAATGTATACTTGATGCCAATTGTTTTCTAGTTTTGCTTTCTGTTTGATTTAGGCCGAGCTTTTACCAAAGTTCAGCTGTTGAAAAGGAGGCCGTGATATCTGACGAGGAACAACCAGCTGAGGAGGACAATACGCCACAAACGCACAATAATGTGGAGCCTGATGTTTCTTTGTCTTCTGCTGTGGAACAGCCAGGGTCTGTGTGCTACTCTGTGGAAGCCATGCTCGGACCTAAACTCTTCAAACCTTGCCTCTATACCGCCACGAAAAGTCAGGAAGCGCCAGCATCTGAATCAAAAACACCAGATAATCCTTTAGATGTTATAGATTGTCCTTATTCCATTGCCAGTGTCCTTAAATCTTCTATACGTTCGAGTGACCTACATAGTCCGTCCATTGCCCCAGCAGTTGTAGCTTCAAGTGAATCCAATTATAAAGAAACGACCCTAATATTAGATAATAAATATGCTTTTTTCCCAAGCATACAGGAGAAACCACCGTCTTTTTACGACTCTGCTGCTTCTCAATACCACAACAATCAATATGAAAAAACAACATTTTGGGGAAAGTTCAAAGCAAAAGGAGAATTGACAGTAGGGCTTTCGACGCTAGAGGATGAGAAAATCACTACAAAGAAAAGGGAATATATGCCTTTAATAAAAAGTCATTGCCCATCTCAAGTTCAAAAAGACAAATTTGATGAATGTGATTTAAAACTGTCACAATTCAAAGATAAACCCTTTCTGAAAAGTGACACATTTTTAAGCAAACCTTTACCTACAAACCAGGGGACATCAGTTCAGCAAAACCCAAAGGGAAATGACCGCAAAACAAGCCTGAAAAATTTTGACTACAACAAGCAAGAGAGAATAGCATCTCCTTGTGTCAAAACATTGAGATTAAATCGTCTTTTTGGAAGTCTTTCTACAGCTGCGGATTGGACGTCAACTGTTATAAATAGTGTTTGTGGAAACCAAGCTGTCCAAAGTGCCCAAAAATATGAATCAGATGGTGCTGGGCAAAAGTTTCATTCAAGTGAAGAAAAAAAGCAAAGTCTGTTCAGTGGGAATACATCCGAAAACTCAAAAAATGGCTGCAGTAGTAAAAACAAAAGAGAAGAAATTGAAAGGGATGAGATTTCTCCTCCCAAGAAATGTCATCGTCTTTTTGCAAGTCTCACTCCAGACTTCAGTGGCAAACCAGCTGTGCAAAGTGCACGAAAACCCATTTGTCATAGTGAAAAGATCAAATGTGGTTCAAAACAAGCAACAAAGCCAAGTCCAATTCCTAGAAACACATCAGAAAGCACAGGTAATATTAGCAAAAAGTTGGTCTGCACCTCTTCAACTGCCAATTTAAAATGTTCCAAGCAAAAAGAGGACATTGAAAGTGCTAAAACTCCTCCTGCCAAGTCAACATCAACTGTTTGCAATAGTTTTAGTGAAAAACCAAGTCCCCAAAACGATATAGCAAGTAAGACTCCTCCAGCAAAGCCATTTCAAAGTCTCTTTGCAAGTCCCATTCCAGATTCCAATCGGACATCAGCTGTTTGCAAAGGTTTTATTGACAAACGAGCTGTACCAAGTCACAAAAAAGTTGACACGCTCAAAAGTGGTTCAAATAAAGCATCAAAGCCAAGGCAGTTTTCTCACAATAGTTCAGAAAGTAGAAATGATAGCAGCACAAGTAAGCAGACTAAGTTGGTCTCCACCTCTGCAACGGCCAACATATATTGCTCAAACAACGAAGAGGACATTGAATTTGCTAAAACTCCTGCAAAGTCACTCCAACGTCTTTTTACAAGTCTCACTCCACACTCTGATCGAGCATCAACGGTTAGCAATAGTTTGAGTGAAAAAACGGCTTTACAAAGTGCCCAAAAAAGTGAAAAATCAATTGGTGATTGTCAAACTTCCTTTGCTGAGAATACATCTGAAAGCCCAAATAATAGTCATCGTATGCAAGTTGATTTGGCAAGTAGAAATAGTCAAGGGTTGAAAACATCCCCTGCAACGTCCAAATTAAAAGATACAAACACAAAAGAAGACGCAGTGAGTGCGAAGACTCCTCCAGCAAAGCCATTTCAAAGTCTTTTTGCAAGTCTCACTCCAGAATCCAATGCGATAACGACTGTTCGCAAACAATTCAGTGACAAAACAGCTGTACAAAGTTCCCAAAAATGTGAAACGCCGAGTGGGAATACATCAGAAAGCACAAATACTACCACAAAAAATAATCTTAGTGAAAAGGCAGTGTTCAAATGTTCAAAGCAGAAAGAAGACGTTGAACGCGCTAAAACTCCTCCTTCCATGTCAATTCAAAGTATTTTTGCAAGTCTCACTCCAGACTCCGCTCAGACTAGTTTTAGTGACAAACCAGATGTACCAAGTGCCCAAAGAGTTGAAAAATCTAGTTGTGATAGTCAAAAGGTTAACTGCGGTTCAAGTCAAACTTTAAAGCCAATTCCCTTCACTGAGAATACACCAAAAAGCCCAAATAGCGGTTATACTATGCAAGGAGCGAGTACCAAAACACGACGTAACAGCAGTCCAGGGTTGATCACATCTCCTGCAACGTCAAAATTAAAAGGTACAAAGACTCCTCCAGCAAAGCCATTTCAAAGTATTTTTGCAAGTCTCACTCCAGAATCCAATCAGACACCAATCGTTTGCAAAACGGCTGCACCAAGTCCCCGAAAATGTGAAAAATCTATTTGCGCAAAGCTCAATTGTGGCTCAAATCTAGCAACAAAGCGAAGTCCATTTACTGTGAACACATCAGAAAGCACAAATAATATTAGCACAAGTAACCCTAGTAAATTGTTGGTCTGCACCTCTGCATCGGACAGTGTTAATTGCTCAAAGAGAGAAGAGGACAATGGATCAGCCAAAACCCCTGCAAAGCCATTTCAAAGTCTTTTTACAAGTCTCGATCTCGACTCTGATCAAGCATTAAATACGAACAGTAGTTTCAGCGAAAAAACTGCTGTACCGAGGGTGCAAAAAGTTGATAAATCAATTTGTGATGGTCGAGCTTCAACTGTTTGCAATGGTCAAAATTTTGCCTCCGCCTTTGGCTCATCAGATTTAAAAAGTGAAAACCAGGAAGAGGATGTGGAAAGTGTGGAAACTCCTATAAAATCATTTCAAAGTCTTTTTGCAAGTTTAACCCGAACTTTTGGCAAAAACATCAAACCAGATGCTTTAAGTTATGAAAAAGCCAAATGTGATGGTCAAAACTCCACCTCTGATTCAAATCGAGCCAAGTCAACAACACGGCAAAGTCACTTTCCTGAGAATGTATCACAAAGTCCTAATAATGCCAACGGCGGCCGTGGAGATGTCGCTGTGGCTGCGGAAAGTACTGATCGTCTAAGTAACAGCGGTCAGAACTCTGCAGCGTCCAATCTGAAAAGCAAAAACAGAAAAGATGACACAGACGGCAGCGCTAGGGCCATTCAAAGTCTTTTTACATGTCTTACTCCAGAAGTGGATCGGACGTTAACTGTGCAGCCTCAAAAAGTGGAAAAATCCATTTGTGGTAATCAAAAGTTTAAATGTGATTCAAGTCAAAGGCAAAGTCAATATAATGAAAGCGCGACTGGAATCAAGTGTCCAAAGCCATTCTCCTCCTCTGCAATGCGATCAAATTCAAAAGAAGAAAACAGAGACATTGGAAGTGCAAATACTCCTGCCAAATCCTTTCATCATCTGTTTTCAGCCCCTCTCGATGAATCCGCTGCTACAAATGATTCAAAGATGCCCTTTTTGCCTCAGTCTGTGGAGGGTCAACTTTCCAATACCAAGAGAACGAGCTCCCATGCATCAAATACTGAAAATAAACGGACTGGGCAAAGTAGATCTGCAACTGTTAACTCCCCCAATGTGTCTCACGAAACACCAGCAAATCCTCAGCATCAATCTAACAATGGTAGGTGTTTTTAACTGTAGTACGCGGTTACATTTACAGCCTTTTATACATTTGTACTTATTACTAGCATATATTTCAGATACCCTAATTTTACTTTTACTTGAGTCATATATTCAGTTTGAAGTGACAGTACTTTTACCTTTGGTTCCTCTTTTTACTTTAAGTTTAAAAGTGATAAAAGCGTTACGTTGACAATTTTGACATTTAAACATTTGTTTTTCTTGCTCTGCTCCAGATATGAATTACACCTTTTTATTTTTACATGTGATTTTTTTGCTTTACTTTATACTTCTACTTGAGTAATACTCTTTAGAGGCAACAGTACTCATGCTAGGATAGAATATTTGATTACATCACCCACCTCTGTGATAAATGATGAGTATTAGAACTAAGTGTTGTTTCTTTTGTCTCTGCAGGATCTCCCAATTCTATTTTCAAGTCACTTTTTCAGCAGCTGAACCCTTGAGATATAGCAAGGACAACTTCAAATTTGTGTTATGGCGAGAGTTCTATTTGTTGTTTCACAGATTTTTTTGGCATTTTTTAAGAGAGGACAGAATAAAAATAAAATTTTATTTTCACATTATCAAATCACATTTCTACCATCCAGTTGAATTTAAAAATAAAATTTTATTCTGAAAAAAATTCTTGGATTCTTAGAATATATATACATAATTATAGTTATCAATGCAAGACATTGAAAATAACCCTTATTTTACTGAGCGGTATAAAAATGCCTTCAAAAAGATGGCTCCAGCAAAATGTCAATGATGTAAGATAAAAGATGCACCACTGGTGTGCAGCCTGTTCAAAATATTTTTGATTAAATGTTGGCCAACTGCACAATAAAGTAGACTACAAAAAGTGATTGCCTTAATCCTATGAACTTCACCTTTAATGTGGAGTCTTCTGATGGCCTGTATTCATGTTTAACACCCTCACATCCATTGTCATATGTTTTTAAAGTAAACATTCCTTCCATAGGTTTCAGAGATGGATTGCTGCCGTTGCAATGTCATAAACTAACTGTTTAATGGAAGGTGGAACACTCAGAGATCAGACAGAAAGTAGTACCAGACTGACGGCTTCTCAGAAAATGAATCATCCCGTGACCAAACAAGTCACTTTGATATACTTTATTGAGTCTTGACAGGAACGCAAAGTGTGCAATGAATGAAAATGTCTTAATGAACAAGTTTGAATTTGGCCACAGTGATTTAGTCCAACGCTGTAGGAACCACGCCCACCCCGCTGTTATTTTTTTGGATCTCGTTTTTGACGTGGGCCGGCTCGTGAAACAACTTATTAAATAACTTGCTCATTAAATTAAACCTTTTCTTTATAAATATTGTAGATATGTTTTTCCATTAATACTTATAAATAAACTAATAAATACATTTTTTGTCCAGTTTCTTAAAGTATTTTGTATCAAACATACTCATATCTTCCAACAAAGGTTATAATACTTAAACTATGTATGAGGTTCTAAACTGACTGATTTGAGTAACTAAACATGTAGCAAATGGCCACTGTATTTGAACATATATTTTACACGCAACATTTCTATTAACACTTTTGGCACACAGTTTGTGTATGTTTATGACAAAGTAAAATAACATTTGCAATCAAAATGAGTTTTAAATAAAAAAATTACAACAAACCATTTTACTTAAAACCTAACTGTATAGAATATAAAGTACATTACAGCTAAAGGGGAGTTTATAACAGGTCTTCTTTTATTTTACAGCTTCAATAAAATACTATTTAATTAAATTGATTAACTGATACTAAGCTGATTTTTAGACTTTCCTTTTGAAAGTGCCAAATACTAGATGTAATGGTAATTTATATTGCGATCGGCTTCTCAAAGTCATGCAATATTATTATAGACTGTCACAATCTCACAAGTTCATTTGCTTCTTGGTTTAGTTGCAGCAGCAGCAGCAAAACAAAAATGGACAGACTTCATAGATAATTTGTTCCATTTCAGTGCCGACATGAAAAACAAATTTTAAATATGAATACTTAAAACAGACACCAAAGGCTTCTCAAGGCATTTTAAAAGCAAAAACTAGCATACAATTCACAAAAACAAAACTTGTAATAAATATTGTACCATGAGATTTCAATATCGTTACAATCCTAACAGACTAATCCTCTGTAATGACAGAAATAATCTCCTCATTTTGAAGTAAACGTAACTTGGTCCCGCACAGCTTGACACTACAGCTGTTAGCAGTGGTTTTTATAACATAACTTTATTTGAAGTAATTCTCCTCAAAAGTCTCTACACATCAGTAGTGATGTCCTGTTTTTCCAAAAGCTCCTTGACAGACTCATCTTCATCTTCTTTATCTTCTTTTGCCTCATCAGCGCCCTCCTCCTCTTCGATCATGTCTTGCAGTTTTCTCTTAAAGCATCCCAACTGCACATACAAATAACATGGTCATTCTAAGATGGCAAAAACAGAGTAAGTCAGCATTGAAATTCTCTAAAGACGATGAAGCCAAAACCACGGCATCCGACATGTCAATAGTTCTGTGTTAGACTGAGCCAGATGACCTTTATTCAGGCTTCAGGAACCTTGACACACTAAAATGTGTTGCACTGGGTTTATAAATGTAGCAGGAAGTGAAAGGGGAAAGAAGTGACACACTGGAACATTCATGATGGAAGTGAAAGGGGAAAGAAGTGACACACTGGAACATTCATGATGGAAGTGAAAGGTGAAAGAAGTGACACTGGAACATTCATGATTCTCTCTCTTGTCTCTTGTTTCTTTGTTCGACAGATGACGGTGAGCACTTTTTTGCAACAGTCTTACCTTAAACATGATGAAAGTGATGAGAATTAAGAACAGCAGTCCTCCTCCAGCTCCAGTCACGATGATGAGCAGTTTGTCGGGCAAAACGATCAGCTCGATCGGGACTTTACTCTGTTGGAGAAAACTGCATTTTTACTACGTCCTGGTTTTACATTAAGGAGTGACGACTAGAAATGGTCTTACGCCGTGCATTATTCACACTGTTTGATACTCTGGTCGTCTGTGTAGCCCTAGTACTTAACTGCACTCGTAGATGTAACAGAGAGGGACATTTAGTTTTAAAGCTATAAATACGTATATGTGAGCGGTTGTCTTGAAAAGCTCACACGAGTTCATGCAAAAACTACTAAGTATTCAAAGAAGCTGCCTAGAAATATGTGTGAAAAAGAAGAAACTCCCTCCATGTCTTCTCATTTCTGCTAAATTATCAATATCCCTAAAAATCTGTTAATCGACTAAACGACGAAAAGCTTACAGCCCTACGATGGAGATGGAGAAGTTGAACTGATACATGTTTCAAATTTACATACATTTTTTACAAATATGGAAAGTAGGAGGGACTGCAACAAGTTGTAATTTGAATATATATGCACCTGAGAATGTAACTGCTTTGAACGAGAGAAAAGAGAAACGGCACTGAATCGTAGTGAATACATATTTGCAGTTCACATAATAATCTCAGCGCAAGTCTCTCTCTTAATAAAGTTACCGATTTCATGGAGGGATCGATGTCCTTCCAGTAACTGTTGTCATCTGGATCTTCACTATTTCTCTGCCAATAAAAAAGTCATATTCAGATGTGATGCCACATAACTTCACACTTATTCCTTCGATGTAAGTGGCATTAACTCTTGTAAAATCACCTTATGTTGGTAAAAGTCCAGGGAATACTTCTGCTTGTCATATGCGACAAAGAGAAAACTTTCAAATTCAACCTCATCGTAATCACCAGTGTATCGCTTCAGGAAAGGTACATTCTGCAACAAAAGGACTCCAATTATTACAATTATTGATAGTAATTTTTCCAATTATAACCTGTGTCTGTGCTTACGGCTGCACTGAGGTCTTTAAACTGCACTTCTCCAGACAATTCAAACTCTACAGTTGCGGTGGTCAACATAAAAGGGTCACAAACGATGTACTTGCATTCTCGCTCTGGGGTGCAGTACTGTAAAAAATATTGTCAATGTTTAATTATATTTGAAAAATGTAATATTAATCACAACTTACTTTAACATTTTGAGAAGAAGAAGATGATTCACTCTCACTTTCTCTGCACTTGGTTATATTCTGTAAAAGAAAGAGGGGGAAAAGTATGGATTATGAATGCAAATCTTGTAAGTCGACTTGTATTCGGACAGTTTCCCAGTTTACCTGATCGACGAGGACTTGAAAGTTGTTCATTTCAAAGTTTTGTTCGAGTTTTGTTGGGAAAACCAGGGTGACATTTGCAGAAAAATGTCTCCACCCGTAATTATCCACCTGAAAATAGTACAATAAGATCATATTTAAATATTACAAAACTAAATACACAAGACCTGTATCCTGTCAAGAGCGCAGGCCACGTAGTGTACAGTTCCTTTAGAACGGTTACCAGGGTTACGGGGAACTCAGTTTGTGAGACAAAACTTGGACTGCACTTATGACAGAACATGTTGTAAACCACTGCATCTTTAAAGCTTTTCTGTGTTTTTATAGGTTTATGGCAGAATTCTATGGCAGAGTTTTTTGTTTTTTTACAAAATGATAAAACATGTCTAAAAACACTTGTGAAAATGAACGCTCACTCTGTATTTGGTCACCAGTCTTTTGGGGGCAGGTTCCTCAGTGGTGAAATTCATATAGGTGATGCTGTCTTCTCCTCTGAAGCATTTACACAAATGCAATTTAATTTAGGTAGAAATATATAAAACAATATACAAGATAACAATGTTTATACTTACACCAAAAGTGTCATTTTTATTTCAAACTGAACTGGGATGGCTTTGACCAGAGAGCCTTTGCTGGACTTTTGATTATCACTGTGGATATTGTTTTAACAATTAGCAAATAAACTTTTTTTTATATACATTTTGAGTATATTTACCTGTGTCCTGTAATATTCATTGAGAAGGATTCTTTCCACTCATAGTCTCTCAATACATGGAAAACACTCATGAACTTGGCCTTAACAGAAAAAGAATCAAGAGTCAAAAAGTCCAAATGAGGCTCATTGTGAAACTGCAGTTTTGTCACCTGTGACTGGCCACGATAAACAGGAAGACTGACGCCACACGCCGTTCCCTCTTCAATGCCATGGCAACCGTAGAGCGGTTTGGTCTTTGAATCCTGTGTTGTTTTATATGTTGTTGTTGAGTAATAGAGACATATGAGATATGTGTAAATTCACACTTCACTTTCACAAACATCACATTAGGAATAAACTCTGAACTAAAATGGAGCCAGTATCAGCATAAACATGTGCTCTCTCGAATGTAATGCAGTGTTCGAATAATATGGTCGAAACAATCAATAAATATTTAAACTGATCGTTTCAATTTCAGTCACGCAAATAAAAAGCATGAGAGCCGCAGACTTATTAACATTACAATTGATCAGGGTCCTTTATAATCCTGCTCAAATCTGCACATTATTATGAACTAAATTAATATATAACATCATTTTACAATCTCCATTGAAAATAAATAAAATTGAGCTGAACTGCCCCACTAATTTGTCATTTACAATATATTTTGCTTTTTTTCTTTGCCAATGATGGGGATGTTATTTTCATTTGTATATAATTACATACATATAAAGTTTGACAGTTTGACAGTTGTCCTGCACATCAACAAAGGGATTGGTCGCAGGACACAATCAAGGGCATGATTCTTGGTTCTGAGAATTTGTCAAATGTCTCTCACCACTCTTCACCTCCTGCAAACCTGCCGTAATGTCCAACAAAGTTTGAACGTCACCTGTGCAAGACTCATCCTGGAGAAGGAGAGTCCTGGAGGGTGGTAAATCGTGAGGCTGGTGTTGTAAGAGTCTTCACCGCGATTCAACAAAGTCACGCTCACATTGAACTGGTTATGATCCGCCACCAGTAAAGATGGAGATCTAAAAAAGGTAGAAAGAGATTTGCTTTTTATTGGCATTCATGTTCTAGCGTTTGATGATGTCACAATGTTAGATGGAGGGCAGGGGCCTATGAAACTACTGGAGATTCACTGCTTTTGAAAGAAATAGAAACTTCCAAAAATGTTGAAGCTCATCATTTGTTCGAGATTGGTGCCACAAACTTGTCATGATATTTAAACTGACAACAATTGTTTGGGTTGAATAATGGCAACCCTTTTTTATGCTACTTTGAAAAAATAAGTTCAGTTATGTTTATTTATTTTGGCAGAGAAAACATTGAACCATAAACCAAGTCAACCAATCCGTCTGTAATCTTCCCTATGTTGTGATGACTGCAGCCCATTCAAATACAATGGTCTTTATATTGTCACCAGTATACTTACACAAAGTCAAAATCCACTTCAATTTCAGCGATGCAGGTGTCATTGTGACATCTCTTTTCAAAGGGAACCTGTTCAATCAGAGCATTATTTAGCCAGAGTTTAGACGGTTTGTGCAGAGGTATCAGCAAGTCAAAACTAATGCCTTTTAATGCAATTTAATAACTTTACTCAATGTATTTAATGACACAAACGGACACCAAAACCAAACTAAAATATATCTTTCAGTTTTTTTGTATGACAAAAGCATTAACTATTCAATAATCTGTGAAATTATGAGAAGTTCAGACATTTAAGAAGAACATTGGAAACTTTCTAAAGCCACTTGCAATTTTTTTCTCCACCATCATTTTTGGTATTTTCAATGAGTTTAGAAATAAGATGAGCTTTTAGGTTGAAGTATAAGAAATTGACCAAATGTAGTCTATAAATGTGCGTATAGGCCTGTCAAAATATATATTGTTACATAAAACATTACCATAAACAACGATATTGAAACAACTTTATGCACACAATAACCCTGAAGCAGGATTATTCCATTACACCTTTTTTTAATCAACATTAAAATAAAAAACATGAGCTGCAATTGATAAATAGCAGAATGAAGAACAGTTCTTTGTTCCATTCATGACTAATTAACGACCCTCTATAACTCAAATGTTAAGTACTTATGATAATTATGATAAATATTGAGTTCCAGGTATTACTTATTGAAAGACTAGTGGATAATGTTATTATTGTGACAGGCCTATGTATAGAAAATGTTGCTGTATTTTTAGATTTCTTTTTTAACACTTAGGGTTTTACCTCCACAGACGCTTCCTTGTGACTGTCGGTGTTGAGTGCTGCGTCTGCACTCTCACTCTCAACTTGTGAGAAGTTTATGTTAATTTTAATCGGCGACAATGTGTCAGTTACACATTTCTGGAACAAGAACATTCTGATTAGCATCTCTAAGGGTGTGGAAGTTTAATCTTTTAAATGTGTTTTTTCTGCCGACCGGCATGTAAACGGAGCGGTTGAAGCAGGTTTCTCTTTCTCTCAGCTCATAGGTTTCAGTTAGATTTCTTCTTCTTTTTGTGGTAGAATTAAAAAACCCTCTAAACGTAAGTCTCATTGGGTCGACATCCAGAGAGTAAGAGATGTTCAGTCCAGGTTTCACTGCTTCTGCACGGATGAGGTTCAGATGTCAAAAGTAGTTACTGTATTCAATTGTAAGGCTATTCTTACTTGTTTTACCTGCAGAACTTTTGGTTGCCTCTACCATGTCAAAACAGATTTTTAAAGTGACCAGATGTATAAAGTCATCCATGCTGCTTGGGCATTTGATTTTGTCAATATTGATCTCATGAGGTTCAAAGGTAAGACAGGTCGTAACGTTCAGCACAGGCTTGGATCTGCAAGAAGAATATTTTAATATACACATGTTTGGATCATTTTATGTTTTCTTAAGTAACATTTACAAACTTTAAAACAACAGCCGATCCACGTGATCCAACAAGAAGATCAGGCAGACCAGTATTCCCGGCATCAAAACTGCCATCTATGGACTGACCAAAGAACTGCAGTCCAGGATGCACTTTCTCACCCAGGATCCTCTGCAACGACAATGTCAACAAAGTTTTTGAAGCTTTAAATCTTAACACTGACACATCATTGACTCTGTACCTGGCTGTGTGTGCTCCGTATGCCTCTGCTCCGGTCCCCGAGATACAGATACACTGCTCCTGTGTTCTGGTTTTCGAGCGGGGCCCCAACAGCAGCGTCTCGGAGTCCGTCCCCGTTCAAATCAACGACACTGGCAATAGTTGTGCCAAACCGTCCCATGACATTTGCAGTGATGTTAAATAGTTCCTTCAGCTTCAACTGTGAACAAAAAACAAATTATATGTACAATATTCGTATCAGGAGTATTTGCCCACTGTTGGCAGCAATGAATTACAGGTTTAATTATTTACAGGTAGTATGTACTGTCATCTTTCTTTGACAGATGCCTCAATAAACGGTGAATCAAAACTAATAAAACTTGGTTTATGGAGGATTGTAAGCACTTCTTCTGCCATTCTATTTTCTTCTACTCAAACAGGGCTGGGTCATGGAGGCAGCAGTCTGAGCATGGAGGCCCAGACTTCCCTTTCCACACCCTCTTCCTGGTCCCAGGCCAGCCGAGAGACATAGTCCCTGCAGCGTGTCCTGGGTCTTCCCCAAGTCCTCTTCCCCAGGGATGCATCCAGGAGGCATCCGGAACAGATGCCCGAGCCACCTCAGCTGGCTCCTCTCGATATGGAGGAGCAGCGGCTCTACTCCGAGCTCTCCCTGTGTGACTGAGCTCCTCACGCTATCTCTAAGGGAGCGCCCAGCCACAGCGCCCAGAAACTCATTTAGACCGCTTGTATCTGCGATCTTGTCCTTTCGGTCATTACCTGAAGCTCATGACCATAGGTGAGGGTAGGAACCTAGATTGACCGGTAAATCGAGAGCTTTGCCTTTCGACTCAGCTCCCTCTTTACCACAACAGTCCGATGCAACGACTGCATCACTGCAGCCACTGCACCAATGCACCTGTCAATTTCTTTCTACATCCTTCCCTCACTTGAGAACCATGGTCTCAGATTTGGAAATGCCAGATTTTCATCCCAGCTGCTTCATACGCTGCAAACCGTCCCAGTGCATGTTGCAGGTCTGGGTTGTATGAAGCCATCAGGACAACATCATTAACAGCTGAGATGGCCTCAACTCAGACACTCTCCGACTGCTGACTGCACCTACAAATTCTGTCCATAAAAACAATGTATAGAACCAGTGACAAAGGACAGTCAACCTTATGGTGGTGGAGTTTGTGTGTCCAAATGATCCAAGGTGCTATGTTGCTTGGGGCATTATGACCCTGGCAGGGTCTTCCATGGCAAACAGATCCAATGTGATTGATAAGAATAAGAATAGTTAATCCTACCAACTTTTGTTTGTTTTTAAAACAAAGTAGGATTAGGATGGCAGATAGGATAGAGAGGCTGGGGGCATGGACCATGTTCTCCATCTCCATTGTCGATGCAGCAGTTCGTAACTGTGGTTATAAGGTCTTGGTGCCAGTCACAGAGGAAACCCCCAAACCCGGTCGTGGATGCATGTTGCAGGCTGCAAAAGGAGTCTTGTCAGGCCTTGTTGGCTTGTGGCACTTCTGAGGCAGCTGACACGTATCTCCAGGCCATGCGCACCGCAGCTCGGGCTGTTTCGGAGGCCATGGAGGACGACTATTTGTAATAAAGTTAAATAACAAGAAATGTAACTATAAGTTAGTTCTTGAGCTGTTTTGTTTCCTTGTTTTCCCAAGTAATCTATAGTCATTTGTAATCTAATTATTTACTTCAATCACAGTAGATATTGGATTACTTTTAGGAGGAGAAATCGATCTTCAACCTGAAGAATGATGGTTTAATATCAATTGAGCAAGTGAGTGATTGTTTAAGATCTAGCTCCTGGACAGGACTTAATGAAGAATGCATGACATTGTAAAGCGACATTAAGTATTTTATAGTCCAAATGCATTGTATAGTTGTCACCTTATTAGTCAGTCTGTAGATGTAGATCTTGCCCTCAGCTGCACGATGAGACTGGTAATACAGAGGAGCTCCAACAAACAGGAAGTCAGTGTTGCCATCAGAATCCACATCCATAGAGCACACCTCTGCACCAAAGTACGAGCCGTGCTGGACATAAAGACATGAATATACCGGTACTGTAAATACTGTATTACTGTGATAAGGAGATGTCACTCATCATTAGTTGTATTTAAATTGATTCATGCATATTTGAGTAACTGACATTCACATGGCACAAAGTCATTTTTCATCAAAAAAGAAAATGCCTCTAAAAGGAAGCTCTCTGGTTTCCGTGTTGTAACCACAGAAGGCATGTGAAGGCAGTGAAGGCATAATATTACAGGGAGAAAGACATGCACAACTACAAGTTCAAAAGTGTGCACAATCCAATAAAGGCATAAAAAGGTCCGTACAACTCGTCCCCAGGATTTTTACTAAGCATTTGAGGAATGGTCCAGTATGCTGATTTCAGCTGATTTGATGTATCAGATAAATAATGTTTTCCAATGTTGTGCCAACATTTTGACATCACTATCAAGGCCCCTAAATGTAATAAATTCATAGGATTTTGGGGATAATTGTCAACGTCTTTATTTTAACTCAATAGTCTCTTTAAAAAGAAGAATATATCTTTGCTAAATATTGGGGACATTTTTAATATGGCAAATATCTGGCAAAAGATCCCATATATTAACCAATATCACCACTAGCCCATAGATTATCCTACTTAAAAGAATTGTAAACACGTGGTGTGGTCTTCTTGGCACACAGAAAAAAATCTTGGGATTTGTGGAGGCCTCCTAATAAGTTGTATACATGACATACAGTTGTATAGTTACTCACCTGCTCCCCATTGATTCTATGAGCAGGAGTCCACTTGCCGCTCGTGGATGTAAAAAGCACAACTTGTCCCATGTGCTTGTATCTCGGAGCTCCAGAGAAATACAAGGCAGTCTTGTTCTTGTTTCCCACAGACACAGAATAACCTACACCAACCAGACCAAAACAACAGTTGTTTATTATGTTTTGGCTAGATATAATTGGGATTTTTCTGACAAGCATTAGCAATTAGTTTAGCAATGATTTAATTTAATAGCTGAAGAAAGAAAAGAAGACTGAAATCTTTCCCTTACACACATAATGAGAATAGTTTTTTATAATTGTTAATGCAGAGCTTGGGACCAGTACAAATGGTGCATGGGGTTATAATCCAATATAGCTTTAGGGGATATTTCAATTGACTTCTTGACTAAGGAGTCCGTACCCATGTAAGAGTCTTCCTCCAACGTTGAATCCTGAATATGTGTCTCTGTTTCCCCATTGAGCTCATGAAGAGACCCTCTCCACGTCTGAGAGCCAACCGAGCCCAAGAGCAGAGCGTCCTGTCAACACAAACGTCAATGACTTCAGGGTCGGGCTGAATGATTAGTCTCACAAGTATAGCTATTAGTGATTTGATTTGAGATTTATGTTTCAAGATAAAGAGCATTAATATTTGGAAGAAGACAGAAATATAATAAATGTAAGCATTTCTAAACATGTTTGTGGGAGCCAAAATAAAGGAATAACAGGTTTAAAGTATGAGTCTGCAGAGGTAGGTTAAATACAGTAAGTACATCCTTTATAAGTAGCTATTGGCAATTTGCAAATTTTGACCAATTGCAATTTCCATGTGTTGAAGTCCTAATTCATAGGTTCATACTAAAGCTAATGATCTACTTACTTTGCCATAGACAGCACTGAATCCGGTCTGAGACATTTCCTCAGTCAAGCCTCCGGCCAGAACTGCAGTGATGCCTGGAGAAAGTAACTTTAGATACATATATTTTTTGTTTTGTTCAAAGTCAAAGGAAATGTGTATTGTTTTTTAAAAATACCTTCAGTTTGAAATATCTTTTTTTGGAAGTTTTCCAGCACTCCAGTCAGTCCATTGTAGTTCTCAATATGAAATGTGTTACTCTCCTTAGGATCTGATGCAATTTCTCTCAATTTCGTAATATTCACTTCTTTCACCTGTAAATAAAAAACATAAAAAAAACAAAAATAACATTTGATAGAACACTGAAAATGTGAACTGCTGAACAACGACTTGAATTGTTATTTGTAAAGATTCAAACTACAGGGTTTGCGGTTGTTGCAGTTAGTTGTTTGCAGAGGAAATTCTGTTACAGAATTAAGTGCAGTAACCATTCAAATTGCAATTTTGAATCAATTGCAATATATAGTATCTTGCAACCTTAGCACAATGTTACACACAGGTTTGTCACTTACCCCAATGATAAAGCGAATAATGTTCATTGAGTCATATCTGTTAAGAGTCCCTGTTCTGTCCAGGTCACTTGGATCTCCGTCAGTGATCAAAACCAGGACTTTGGTAGCTTCATCTGATGCTCCACTTGAAGTATTCTTCAAATGATGCTTTCTGAAGAAGTAAAACAAGGTAAATATGTCTGACATGTAAACAGCATCAGGACTTCAAGGTGATCTCAAACTCACAGAACAAAATCCAGTGCCGCGTGAGTGTTGGTGAGACCCTTCAATTGTGGTTCTTTCTTAAGCATGCTGCTGGATACATTGTTAGTGTAGTCATTAAAAGTGAAGACTGTCCTCATTCGACTTGAAAACTGCACCGCTGCAAACTAAACAAAAACAAATAATATCTCGTAAATTTGATCAACCACAGAAATTTATTCAAAATGTGATGCTATAGAGCCTGGCCATCTCTTCTTGCAATAAACTTGAAAAATGGTTTCCCTCACTGGCAATTTAAACTAGTTTAATTACCTTTATAGAAGTGTTTTTAAGGCTCAACATGATATCCTCAATGAAATCCTTATTCTTTTCAAATTCTTCTTGTGTCATACTTGTTGATCCATCAAACAGAAAAGCAAGGTCCACGGACTTTTTGGTACAATCTGAAATTATTTTTGTAATTTGGATTAACATTAACAGAAACAATCAAGATCAATAAACATAGTTCTCTGGGAGATGTAAACACACAGACTATTTTTTGGGGGAAAAAAACAAAAAAACGACATGTACATGTAGACTCAGGACACTTTTTAATATATCGAGAATAGAGTTATCACCTTGAAAAGCAGGTTTGAAATCAGATAGCGCCTGAAGTTGTTCAGTGAGATTGTAGCACACACTGTTTATGTAGGAGTTTTCATTACATCTTGTGACCACATTGGGACTGCAAACCTGAAAGAGCATAATTATCTCAGGTACTTACAGTATATTTTAGTTATTGAGATCTTACAGTAAATTGAGGTCGTGTGAGGTCCTTTGCTATTGACAACCCAAAGTGCTTGACGGGTAATTCCTTCTCTCTGACTCGAACAGCTGAAACAAAGTATAATTAGCAAAATGAAATGTCATCTGTTGTATTATTGGTTATAAATATATTATGCATTAGCGGGAGCACACAACAACACTCACTGAAAAGGGGAAGATGATAGACCACGGCCCCAGTGTGCAAGAATCACCGTTTACAGAGTAGGTACATTTGTTCATGTACAATTCTAAGGTTTTGGGAGCGCTATAATCCTTGGTTTGTAGATGTGTGACGTTAGATTATACTGTTACCATGAAGTTTTACAGCATTGTAAAACTTCTCTCAATGTTTTAATATTATTATTGTCCTCATGATGTAAACTATATGCTTCTAAATCCACCTGTCACTCACTTAAACATGGAGCTGCATTCAACACAAACACACTGAATCATTCACTAACCAAACTAGTCAAAGGATAGTCAGATAGCGATTCCATTACATTTCTAATATCACCCTAGACCAGATGATTTCTGAACATTTTTATCTTTACACTGTGTAACTTTTTGGAGGAGGGTCATGAAGATTGCTTTGTTTAAACTGTCCTAATAGCAATAAAAACACACCTGCAATGAGTGTAGTTAACACTTCCCTTCAGACAGACATAAGAGTGAGTGGCAGAGGAACTGATCTGAATGATTGTCAAAATGTATTCACGAAGGGATTACATTCCAAGCAAAACAACGTGTCCATAGAGACCGCTAGGGAAAAGGGTGCCAGATTGGCTGTAGTGCAAACTGTCATTGTGTCTTTGGGCAAGACCCTTCCCCCACCTTGCCTCCAGTGTTGGAGTCCACTGGTGTATGAATGAAAGTGTGTTTGTGAGAGTGAATGTAGGACAACAGATGGAAATGAGCTCACAGCTACAATTCAGTGTACTTACATTGTAGGCTTTATCACTATAGCCCCCACCAAATAAACCAATAATAAGGTACTCTGTTACTCAGAGTAACTTTAACCAGATGAGTTACCAGGTTACCTTTTGGTGTGAACAGAGGCGATGTCCCGTTTTGTTTGCGAGAGAGATAAACTGCACCAGATCCATTCATGTACAGAGGAGCGGTCACTATGATTCTGTGGAGGAGCAATGTTTGAAAGTTAATGCTGAGGAAACAACAATTCTATCAGATCTACAAGATATTAATCCCAGAACTGCCCCTTATTACAGAATACATATGACTATTTTAAAAAAGAATAAAGGAAACGTACCCTTTGCTTTCCTTGGACCCAACCTGTAGCACTTTGAATCCAAAAAAATCATCTGCATTTCCATCATAGACATCAGGCTTCCTCAAGTCAATGTTAAAGGCCAAGGAAAAACTCACTGCTAAAATAAAAAATTATGTACAAAAAATATATATAATGGGAGATTACATTATATAGAGCAGAACTAAGCCCCACTTAAGCCCCACTGTATAACTTTAAAGCCAAAAGATAAGTCTAAAATAAAAGCAACCTTCTATCTCATCTAATTACAGTTTTTGCCACAATGAGTGCAATTCGATTTGCGATTTTAGAGTAAAGACAAGTTCATGATGAATTTTCAATTCATCCAGGAGCAGTGACAAAAATAAGACACATTTAAACAGAAAATGCAAATAAAATACCTTTGTTTTCAGTTCATATACTTCATTCAGTTCATTTATGCCAATGAATACCTATTACACTCAGACTCAAAAACATCGAAATGAAGCCAGAAGTAAAGGATTTTCTTTTTAATTTGCACCTCACATTACATTTTAGCAAAGGGCTTTCTCTCATGCACTGAAGTTGAATTTGCAGTGCACCCTTTTGTGGTTGATAAAGACTTTTCATTTCCTGTACTGTTTGAACAAGAAAAACTAAAATACAATCAAAGATTACAACAGATACTACAAATGCTACATAATTATGAATAGTTCTTACCGGGGCACATATATAACAAGAAGATGAGGCGTTTTTGGTCCATGATTGAGCCCATAGTGCTCGTTTGTAGCTGCTGTAGACGTGTGACTCACATTTCCTGTGTTTTTGCCTGGGCGTTGGCATTACAGGTGGTGTGACACTTCCCATAAGATGCTCTCAGCAAAAGCAGCCAACTTCCTCTTTGAGGGAGGATGTCTTAAGTGCTCGCGCTAACGCTCCGGCCTCTAGCTGGCAGCCCGGTGTAATAGGCCATAGGCTGTAGCCTGTATCGTTCAAGTTCGCTACACCTGTCACAAGACTAAAAAATTACTTCAAATATAAAATTATCATTGTACCATTAGCTCATGACCAAAAGTTCTCCACTCGCATCGCGCCAGTTTTTTTACGGTGATAACTTAAATGCGGAACTATATTCTCAGCCTGATAGCGCAATATCCCTACGCCTGAATCATTCCGCCTCTGAATCAGCCAATCAGGGGAGAGATTACTACAACAACATCAAACATGGCTGCTCCCGTGGAGCGTCATGTTGTCTCTCGAGCCGATAGAAAACACTATGAAAATATGGATTACACGTGCATCACACACATTTCAGCAGTAGAAAAAGAACAAACACAGCCACAGACTGTTGTCCGCTGGAGGAAGCTGGTGACTTGTGCTCGGAAGTGAATAGAAATTGACGGAATAGACCGCGCGTTAGCGGCAGCTGTTTGTGTCACAACAATGACTTCGCCAAACAAAACTATCCTACGTCTTCTGTGGCTTCTTCGGACGGAAATCTTTCTCATTTCTGGAAAGTAACAAGCCAGGCTTTCACCCTACATGCTATAGACGTTTCACCCTACATCTATAGACGTTTCACCCTACATGCTATAGACGTTTCACCCTACATGCTATAGACGTTTCACCCTACATGCTATAGACGTTTCACCCTACATGCTATAGACATTTCACCCTACATGCTATAGACGTTTCACCCTACATGCTATAGACGTTTCACCCTACATGCTATAGACGTTTCATTGACAAGAAACGAATTACTAGTGCTGAAAAGCTTGCGGCAAAACAGTCGGTATGTGGGCAGCATGGAGAGGGTGAGGATGACGCTGAATCTACCACATCAACTCTGCCACCTTCTCCCAAACGACTGAGATCTACCACAGATGTAAAGACAAAATCATCTAAAAAGTCAAGCGATGTACTTCCTGCAGTTTGCATCATTTGCAGAAGGTTGATCGCTGTATCAAAGAGGCTCTCAAGACAAAGAAAGATAAATTGGTCCAAGCTGAAACTTGAACTGCTGGTGAGTAGATTATATACTGATTCTTGCATGTGTGTTTTCTCTTGCTCGTGGTAAATAGGACTAATCACAGTGAAATAAGTTGGCGAAAATATACATAGATAAGATAAGATATTCCTCTATTGTCCCACGTGGGGAAATTTCATTGGTGCAACGCAGGAAGATACAGAGGCAGATACAGAAGAACAGATCACTTATAGGAAGTCTGAAAAACACTTTCAGTAGAAGATCTCCTATAAATAAATAAAAACTCCCATAGACAAATAAATAAATACATAAATACCATTGCATGTGATCACGACAGTAATTGCACATGAATATGTGTCACGACAGCACATAGATTGCACATGAATTTCACAGTAATTGCACATGAATTCCAACAGCAATTGCACATAAGATAATCCTTTATTGTCCCACATGGGGAAATTTCATTGATGCAACGCAGGAAGATCCAGAGGTAGATACAGAAGAAAAGAACAGATCACTATAGGAATATGTGCCTAGTTTATTACATGTAGGTGTAGATGTAATGTACGTAAGACTGTATGATGATGTGAGTTGAATAAAAGGGCAATACAACTTTTGCGATTGTTTACTGATTGTGCTCACCCTTGATTGAAATTCTTTTACTTCTCCTTTACTAGGAAGTTTGGTCAAAGCAGCTGAATAAAGAGCAGATGAATCCATCCTGATGTGTACCAGAGGTAAAGATTGTGTTGCCATTGAAGGCACCTCTATCACAAGAGGTGTTACAAAGAATACTCAAGCTTTCCGACAAAGAAGACAAGTGATGAAAGGTAACATTTTGGTAATCAAATAAAATATATATATTTCCATATATTTAGATAAATTCATAATTTAATTGAAAATTATTGTAATGACTACACGATAATTTTAAAGACGTTTGAATCAAAGCAAATTTCTGTTTGTAGTGAGCTAGTATATTTCAATCACTGACCAATCACTGCATTTCCTTGCTTTATACAGGTTACCTAAAGTCTGGGAGTATGGCGATGCATATACAGCATTCTGTGACACTGTGTCATCCGGACACGACTGATTGAAAATCAGGAAATCCTCAGAAGATGCTCTTGTCCCTGTTCCAGAAATTCATCAAAAAACACCATGGTCATGGAAGTTACCGGTAATTAAATTATTCTTATTGTTTATGAACGAAAACAAGAGACGATCAGATAAACATCACAGCTATGTTTATTCATGAAATTTCATTCAAGATCAAACCAATCCAGTTAGCTACAGGAGTCTACATATTTTCATTCATTTATTTATTTATACAGGGAAAACCCAGTGAGAAAAGTGGTTACCCTGTTAAAACACAACACAAAATAAACAACAAACATAGGATACTAAAACACAAATAAAATAATAATTCTAAAACTAAAACACAAATAAAATAGTAATCTATCAATACTCTAATTTTTACAGATCCGATCTTCTGAAGAAGAGATTACAGCGAGACTTACCACAGCTGAATATTCACAAACCACCAAGAAGAAACCTGAGTGAAATGGTTTCCACAGAGACGACAGGACTTCTCCACCAGGATTTTTCAACTGAAACTGATATGTCAGTTTCTGAGATGTCATGTAGTGATGGAGAAATGGTGCCAGAAAGTGGTAAAGATGCAGCACTGCGAGAGCTCTCAAGGACAGTTTACAGTGCAGGTGTATCACTGAAACAAGCGGTCAAGAGTGCCCCTAGGATGGATGAAACAAGCGGTCAAAAGTGCCCCTAGGATGGATGTAAATCTGCCTCCTACATCAGAGGATCTAAATGTTTCCTCTGCCAGAAAGATTGTGCCAATTGAACTTTATAACTTACTAGCTTGGTGTGTAGGTGCTGGTGATAAATTGACATTGTCTAACATGGTAAATGTATCCGAGGAGGTTGATCTTTGTTTACTGTCAATTTGCCAAGATATATATTTGTCCTCAAAAGGTAAAAATCAAACCAGTGTTGTACTTACACATTTTGACATCAATCATACTTATATCATTCCTCTGTTTGTATGTATATCCTATTCTGCAGAAAGTTTGCCTTATACTAGCTCGAAAGATACACATGTTAATTAACCTGTTTATCACGCTGTAAATACTGCTTTTATGATTGTAATTATTTGTTCATATTGAAAATACATTACATAAAATTATATCCGTTCTATAGAATAAAACCTTTACCAATAGCCTATGTTTTCTTTCTTCAAATGGGCAACTGGTGTTGAAAGGGTTAAAATACTACTTTTAGATTATGTTTTTATAGTGTAGTATGAATCAAGAATAGAGAATTTGTAATTGTTGAAGCATCAGTTGAATACTAAATGTGGAGTAAGAGTTTTCAAGTGCGTAACGATAACATGCAAAATTGTTAAAATTGTTTTTTTTTACTTACGTTTGCACATAAACTGAAGCACCCAGAGTCTCACCACTTTACATCCTCCAAGAAAGTAGTAATGTCTCTGAGAATCTGAATTTCTGAAGTAATCAATCAAAGAATGAAAAAAATAAGAAGGTATGAAGATGGGTGTACAGCCCAATTTGTCACATATTTGGGTAAACTGGCAACTTCGACACCTATTTTCTCAAATACTGGCAGAAATCATGCGGAGAACTTTTTCCCCCAGCTCAAGTACATCTTTGAGATTGGAAAACCACTTTTGAAAAGTAGTCTTGATGTGGTGGAGCGAAATTCATTTTCTAGCCACATTCTGAGTTACAGCCTATGGCCTATAAACGCTCTCTCTTCTTTCTCACACTTATTGTGCTTTATCTCCTATATTTTGTAAATATAGTTAGTATATTTTTCTATTTTACTGTACGATAGGGACACGCGCTGGAATAGTTTTTTAATTCAACTGTTTTTAACTTTTTTCGGCTGGATTTGAGCGTTTTTCGTTGCGTTCGTTGTGTTGTTGTGACGTGAGCTAGCTCCGAGCGAGCCCACCAGCCCCTCCCCCGCGCCCTCCGGCCGCGCTAAAGTACGGCGTGTCGTCGGTACACGTTTATATACACGTTTATATGAAAGAGGAACTTCTCGAACGATCGGGACACGCACTGGAATCGCTTTAAATTAACTTGTTTTGACTTTATTCGGCTGGATTGAGTGTTTTCGTCGTGTCGTTGCGATGTGTCTTGGCTCCGGCCCCGCCCCCCGGCCGGTGCCGTACCGCGTTTCCACAAAGGAGGAACTCATGAAACTGCGGAGAACAGTCGTCTTACCCGGAGATCGTCACGTTATCCCGGCGCAATACTGACCTAACCTAATACTGATGTGCAATTCTGTCATATGTGCAATTGCTGTTGGAATTCATGTGCAATTCATGTGCAATCTATGTGCTGTCGTGACACATATTCATGTGCAATTACTGTCGGGATCACATGCAATGGTATTTATTTATTTATTTATTTATTTGTCTATGGGAGTTTTTATTTATTTATAGGAGATCTTCTACTGAAAGTGTTTTTCAGACTTCCTATAAGTGATCTGTTCTTCTGTATCTACCTCTGTATCTACCTGCGTTGCACCAATGAAATTTCCCCATGTGGGACAATAAAGGATTATCTTATCTTATCTTATCTTATCTTATCTTATTATTCAATGTTTTGTCCATCCAAGTACATTAATCTCAAATTATGAATCAGAGGTTATGCCAAGACAGTTACTCTTACTTGAGTAATTTCTTGGACCAGAGTACTAGAGGAATATTATTCTGTAAGTAATGTTTCACCCTACTCTACCAACATCTGTTCATTATTTGCAGATCCAAAACAAATCTTCCCAAAAATAAACATGCAATGCCATTTTAATCCAGTTTTACATTTAATTATCAAATAGATTTTATAAGAGGGATCAATTATGTCAAATAATTGAATTGACCGATCTGTTGTAAGATACAAAGTTGTACATTGAGAAAAACAATAAAAACATTGTTCTATATGGTTTCCAAACATGACTGTACAAGGGGCATGACACACTTCCCCAAAAGCTCAGAGAAGCTAAGAGTTGCACAATTAGCTGCTGTAATACCTTCAAATTAAACATTTTATGAGTTTGTATGTAGTTAAATCAAATAAATGTTTTGTACAACACTGAGATGTGCTAGTACGTCTTCTTTTGAGCGACTGCAAGTTCAACAAGTGCTTTTGTCAATGGTCAAGCGTAGATAAATTACTATGGATTTTGGTGTCATTTCTGTTTCTGTTTTTTGGTGAAAGTAATTGTTTTCCATCAATAACTGTAGCAATATAATGCTGCTTATGATTATTTTAGGTATGAGTTATTGAGGCGAAAATATATTATAATCAGCTGTTTATGTTATTTTGTGTCTTGGTCAAAACACTTTTAACACATTAGTGGGTAATTTATCAGACGCAGCAACAAAGAATAAAGTCATGTAACCAGGGGAAAGGCAGCTAATGTTTCATGTATTCATCAATCAATATCATATCAAACAACTACATATATTTTTGGGATGGTGTCACGTAAAATCAAGAGAGTAAATACACTGTGATATAACTCTTAAAATATGATAAATAAACATAACCACACTCTGAACGTCGCCCTCTTTCATAAGTGGAGGACTGAATAACATTAAAGTACTTGGACTAGTCGACCTACTACAGTTTCAGTTTGTTGTGCACCCAAGAATTCTGGGAAATGTGGTAAGGACGCTATGCTATGAGCAAGGCTCCACTTATTATGTCACAACTAGAGCTGCAACAACTCATCATATTCATTGAGTCCTTAATTAATGGTTATGAGTAATAAACTATTTTGTGTTTTTGCCTTTAGAACCTTCCATGAGCTGATAGATGACACATTTTTGGCACAACAAAGCAGGAAGGCCACAAAAACAGATGTTTATTTTGTGATTTCATAGAGAAAGTATAACATTTCGTACACAAATCAGTTATTAATATCTTTGGTGCTTCCCTAGTAAAAATGATTAATAAGAATATATATCAATAATATACTGAGCTTTATCTGACAGCTTCTCGTCTCCATTTTTCTGTATCTAATTAAAGATATAGAAAAAGCTAAAATCTTATCAATAAAAAATAAACATTCCCATGGTGTATTTAGTAGAGGTAAACGTATGAGAAAATAGGTGGTAAATACAGTTAAATAAAGAGGAAGTTGAGGTTGTTCTCCACACAAAAAGGTTGAATAGTTTCAATCTCAAAATCTAGCAGCAAACATTTTCAATCTAAATCTAAAAAAAGAAAGAACAAATAATCCCTTTAAATATTTAATGCTTATATTTTAAGACCCTGAAAAATCACACCATTTACTAGCAAACCAAGGCATTAACACAATATAAAGAAAATAAACAGGAAACAGCCTCTGTCCACTTCACTAAGGCACAATCCTTGCTAAGGCCTTGGCATCTTGGATATTTGATCCAAATATCTTACAGCAAATGTATTTTAAAAAAATATATGCACTGAATATTTAAAAGATACATTTTGAATGTTTTTAATTAATAAAAACACAATGAAAGTATACTGCAAAATTAATTGACTCTATTCGACTGAAAACAATTCAAAAATGTTTTTTTCAGGGTAAATACATTCAGAGTTAGAGATTCCCCAGTATTTTAAATTCAAACATTGATTAAAACAATTATCTTCGATACCTGAGTGATAGGTCAATGGATGACCTTAAGAGAGAAGTCCACCACTGGGCAGCCCTGAGTGATGCAGCCCAGTGAGATGACGTCAATGTGGGGAGAGCAGAACTGCTGCAGGGCCTCAGGGCTCACTCCTCCACTGGCCTCAATCAGAACTGACGGGAAGTCCTTTTTGAGTCTCTGAGCAGCAGCATGAAGCTCCTGGAAATAATGTCATGATAATTCATTGGATTTTAAAAGCGCATTGGTACATTGTGTTAATCATTCATTGTAGCTGCTATGACACTGACGTACAGCCACATCTAGACCAAAGGCCCCAGCACCACCAAACCAGATGAACCACAAACTAGCACAAACATTATTATCTTGAAGTTAAACTCTCAAAATGCATTAATCTCTGATTTAGCATCCAAAATGTTAATCTTGTGTTTTTTAGGGGTTGATAGGATAAAAAAGGATATACCTGTGGTTTGAAGTTGTCCAGCATCACTACATCAGCTCCAGCAGCAGCAGCCTCTGAGCCCTCCTCCACAGACCGACATTCAACCTCCACTTTACTGCTGAAGCCACACACGGCTCGAGCTGCTCTCACTGCCTGAGCAATGTAGACACACATGAACAAAGCAATACAATGAAGACACACATTTATGCAGCCATTTAGGTGAAGCTACTCGCTGTTCTTATTCTTTCTCTACACTTTAACAATGACACAGCAACATGGAGCCTATGGAACGTCTTAATACTTTTAAGATCATTGCCATCTTTTTAGATTTTATAATAGGGGCTTTTAATCAGTTCGTACTGTCTGTTATACAAGTTTATTCTTCCTCTACACGGTAACAGTTGCCATAAGGCTAACTTAATGGTATTGGTATTATTATCATCGTATGCATGCGTGGAATGTGTAACAAATTAAGGTATTTCAACTGAATTGTTTAAGGCAGGGGTGGGCAATTATTTTCCTCTGAGGGCCATATTCGAATCCAGGCAAGTAGCGGAGGGCCGGCCCGCGATCATTGGTGTAAAAAAAAACAATTCTAAAAAATGTATCACTTTTCTGTCAAATATAGGCTATTTAATCTATTATTTAATTCATTTCACATCATATTTATTAAGAATACAAGTGCAGATACCTAAGGGCAATATATATATATATATATATATATATATATATTTTTTTTTAATTATTATTATTTTTTTAAATATTACTTGGCATGTTTGGCGGGCCGCAGTTTGCCCACCCCTGGTTTAAGGGCTACAAGATGGATTGGTAAATAAATTGGAAAGCTGGTTTTCCAAATTCTAAATAATAATAATAATAATAATAATTTCCCACTTAAATATTGTTTTGAGTTACTGTTTTGTTTCTACATTACCTCTGTGATGCTCCCTGAGGCCCACACATGGTTGTCTTTGAGCATAACCATCCCACTCAGGTCGTGTCTGTGTGTGGATGCGCCTCCCACCAACATGGCATACTTCTCCACAAGACGGAAACCTGGGGTGGTTTTTCGTGTCCCGGCCACCTCTCCCCTCCAGCCCACTGCAGCCGCCGAGGCCCGGAGGTCCGAGCAGCGTGTGGCGATCCCTGAGGCACGGGCCAGGCAGTTCAGAGCCGGCCTCTCCCCCAAAAGAAGACAGTTTGCTGGGCCTTTCACGACGGCAGTCAGCGTGACGGCATCTGCACCTGCAAATAATAAGAGATGGACAAAACTCTATGTCAAAAACAGTATGCAAGTTTAATGAGGTCTGATGTCTACATGGTGAGTGGCAAGCACTCTTGCCTCACAGCAAAAAGTGATCCCCTCCCCGGTCTCCAGGCTGCCCCAGCGGGATTGAAGGATGCAGAGACTTCATTTCCCTCACAAAGGATCAATAAACATTCTTTAATCTGACATTAAAGCCAAAATAATTCAAACAAGTATTTACTGTTTTAAGCTGATCCAAAATAAAGATTATGGCTGCCATAAACGCTCACATTTTACGGTGCTGTTCTAGCTCTAGACACACATCTAAATGAAATGAGTAGCAGCTCCAAGTTTTGGGAAACTCTTTACTGTATGAGCCGTTATACTCAGGCTTTCATGCAAGCCTACAGGAGCTTCATTTAACCAGAGGGCGGCGCTGAACTGTAACTAACTTCCACTTCCCAAGAGAATTTAGTTAATAGTATTTTGTATCAGCTGGTTAAAAACATCATACCTGGCCCAGACAATGAAATAATCAGATTTGTCATAGAATTTAACATGATTCACCTCTAATGACCATTTTAGAAGAGTTCAATCAGAAAGATAATTTAGCCCTTAATAAGAGGATCACATTTTTGTGTGTCTAGTTTTACATTTTCGATAAAAATAAAAAAAATAGACAGAGTCTGTGTGATACTTTTTTTTTTAATGGCCTTTTACGCTGGCGCCAGAAATATACTCCAAAGGGATCAGCAGTTTGTAGGTGCAGAAGTGTAGAACTCTGCTATTTCGAATTACTTTATGTTGTTTAAGCGTATCAAGATACGCATCTCTGTTTCGATACACTTAATGCCAAAAAGTTCATCACAATATATCACAATATCGATTTATTGAGCACAGCCCTAGTCTGCAGTGCCTTGTTAATTTCAGTCCAATATTTTTGAGCAACAGGACAGTCCCACAACACATGATAATGCTATGTCTCTTGGCACGTCACCATTTCCAAAATGGTCACTTTGACATGGCGTTATGAAAAAACATCACACATTTATCGAACAAAATTCCGTGCAAACATGTGATCTTGTGGTCCTCCAATGGGATGTACATATACTTCTGCTGCGTTCGATTGTCCTCAGAGGTAAAAACTTTGACGAGTATGCTCCGAGTTTGCCTTATTTTCTTGTCAAAATTACCTTCTCTTTCCTATTTGTTTTTAATATAATTAGTAGAGTAGCTGTCCAGCTTATTAATGTAGTTATACTGTATATTCTCCACTTAGTTTTGCTTTTAATTTCCTTATACTTTTGTGCAATGTCAACAGTATATTAGGCATAAAAACCTACTGCATTAGTTCAAATTAGTTTTTTCAAACATCTAAATATGCTCACCGATCCACTCTCCATCCTGGTATTTCCAGTCCACAGAGCAGCCCACCTCCCTGAACACAGCAGTGAAGAAAGGACTTCCCGCCAGGACACTGTTGGGACTTTTACACAGAAGCTTTGCCTCCACTTCTTTAGTTCTCACACACACTCCAGCTGGGTCCAAGTTTGGTGTGTCCTCTGCCAGCCACTCTCGGGCCAAACGTGTGAGAGCATGAGGCGGCAATGAGTGAGATGGGTTTGCAGAAAACATCCTGAGAATCGAGGAAAAAAGATACAACATTTGTAAAAACACTGTAAAGTGATCATAAATCAGGATTAGGGGACAAAAAATAAAATCTCTTTTTTCTTTGTTTCTTTTTTGAGTATCTCTTGATAATGATAGAATCAGAATTAGAAAAGGTTTATTGCCATTGCCAAAAAACAAAATTCACAAACATAGGAACTTGTTTTGGTGATTCGATGCAACATAAAACAATGAACAATGATAAAATGCTGAAACAACCTATATAATCAAAAAGAGCATGTATTAAAGAAAAACTATTTATATCTGCTATATAAAAATAAGCTATCTATGTATACAAAATTGACAGTTAAATTTGCAAATGTAGAGATGATATCATCATATTAACATTATAATATTATATGTCAATCCAACAAAAAATTGTTAAAACATGTCTTTAAACGTATTATTTGAGATTTGTGTGATAAATGTGACATAGCACCATATACCCTTATTTCAAAGTTTACATTTTTATTTTATTTGTATTTTTTGCATTTTTAATACAAACTCAATATTCAAAGTTTGCATATCTTTAAAACAACACTATTAATGACTCAATTTCAATATATGGCCCACCTTACAAATACACTGATTCAAATCATAAACAACATTAGGCCCTTCACAAACGGTAATCATGAATTAAGTATAAAGAATTAGTGCAAATTACAAACTTGTTGTGGGCTAGTTAACAAACTGTAATGAACTTACCTTGACTTGAAGCATAAATAGCACACACAAGCTAGCTGCTAATGCATAGTCTGTTAGCTTTCTTAAAATCGCCACTAGATGGCAGTATTGTTGAAAACGTGCAGAGAACCCGTAAAAACCTTGCAGATCTTTGAAAGCAAATGCCTACAGTGGCATCTGTTTATGCAAAATTATACTTTAACATTATTATTATTTGGAAATCATTTCCAATGTGCAAAATTGATCAAAGTTCGCAGTGAAGTAAAAAAGAAAAGAAAAGTCTAGGTCCATAGGCTATTTTAACACACTGCTCTTATAAAACAAACTATGACAAAGTGAATATTTAAAATCCAAGAAAAAAGTAGTCTATGATACTATAATTGACAGTTTTGGCTTTAATAAAATCAAATTGCATCTCGCTGGACTTACCTATAGCAGAGTTCTCGACTGGTATGGCCCCAAACTCCAAACTGAGCAGCATTCCTGAACACAACTAGAAAATGTGTGGAGTTTGACCCTGAGTCTGTGTGTTGTGTTTGCAGGCCGTGCATGGAGGCATTGATTTGGTTCTTTTAATGGGTTAGTAGATTAGAATCTCAACACGTTACTGGATTGGCTTACCTCTAAAAAGCTATTGTTACATCATGTTATCACCCATTTGAGGTATAGGGCTACTAACCACTGATTTTATGTTTTTTCTTTTTAATAATTGTATTTGTAAGCCTTTTCTTCGTGGATTGTGAATTTAAAATGTATTCTGTTTTTTGTTTTATCTCTTACCTTGTTACTTGAAAAGGCCCATATTTATTTATTATTACGCTATGATATTATACTTAAAAATTTGAGCACCACTGTTGATGATCCTACAACTGAATGACACCATATGTGAGTCTTTAGGTTAAAGTTACAACAGCAGCGGTAAACAAAGTCCAAGAAGCTGTTGCATATGTTTGTTCTGGTAAAGTGTCGGTCATACATTGCTCAACTCTGGTCACGCTGCCACTATTATTCAACTTTGACCTTTATAATGCTGCCAGAAAAAGAAAAAAAAAATGAATATTTAAATCAATCAATAATGCGATGAGGTATGAGTAAATATATTTATCCTGCAATTGTTGGAATTGCAGTGTTGCAAGAGATAGAGAAAAACAGATAAAAACACGAATATCAATTTATCAATAATCAAGCTATAAAGAGTAGCCTGAGACGCAAATTAATTTCGCTTGAAGTGCATATGACAGGTGAGATGACATATTTCACTCAAATGTAGTGAACATGATTATATTTCAGGTTGTACTAAACATTTTTCCTAGTTGGCCGCAGTTTGGTATTTTTTGTAAAGTTTAGGGTTTGGGGTAGAGGCAATTCCACAACGGTTACCATGCAACTGTCACCATATCGCATTTTGGGCCGCCCTTAGATCTGAGCCCGCGTTCTCATTGGCTATTCATGCCGGTCGCCATTCATAAAAATGCCCCCCCCTGATTGTTACGCTCCCTCTGGCCTCTCGCATTGTGCCCGCCCACCGGCGTCACACTTCCGCGGTCCTCCAGCGCCTCACGGCAGGTAAGCGGAGCTCTGTCTCCCTCCTAAATTTTGTGGACTGTCTTCTAATCTTAGACTCCTTTTTGTTAGCACGGACAGTCACCTGTAACCACAGATGCTGGTCACTCACTAAGCGCCCCTCATGTTAAGATCCGCGATCGTCTGACGCGCTTAGGCTCTCGTGTTTAATAGGCTTTGACGCACCTGTTCGCTCTCGCCTCTCCCTCATCGGAGCTCCAAGTCGCGCTCCGAAGTGTAAGTATGCCTGGGTCAGTGGCAAACTAGTGTTAACAACCAAATTCAGTGTTTGATTCCTCCGGTGTCTGTAGGAGCTGCCGCTTTGCCGCTGCCGCGTTGCCGCTGCGCTCGGAGTAACCCGCTTTGCGCAGACTAACATCCTCCTGGTCGGACTGACGGCGCAGGCCGGCGCTTGATTGTGCCCCCACGCTGCCCGATTGTGCTCTCCCGTGGTCTGTACCAGCTCTGCGCTGGGGGTGTCGCGCTAACGCGCATGGGCGCGATATAGACATTTTTCTGCTGCTCTACCTGTATATCCCTTTGCCGTGCCTACACTGGACTCAAATTATGTACCGCTTTTAATACATTTTTCTGTGTTATAGGGGCTGATGGTCTGACACCGTGGTGGTTCCCGCGTTTTGGTTTGGTGTTTTGGCGTTTTCTTATTAGGTTACTGCCCCATTTGTTTTACCTCCACGGCTAAACCTCAGCCCCCCTCCAACGGTCTTGAGTTTATTCGTGTGTGTGTGCGTGTTAGTGGGTGTGCGTGGTGTTGAGTGGTAGCATTTTAGCTTTTAGATTAAATTGTTTAAAAATATTGTCTTGCTTAAAATGTGTTTTAGATTGTTAGCATTATCTATTTAAATAATAAACATGTTGTAATTTATGGATCTGTCTCATCAGTAATCCTTATCTGCGTGCCTTACTAATTTACCCCAGTTTAAATTGGGGTGGCGTTGTTGGACAACTTACCATTCAAACATCAAAACTCGTACTGCCACACAACCATGTTATAAATAAGGCCTAGAATCTATATAAATTACACAACGGTTATGATTTGATGATACATTTGAACTGATAAAACTTTATTTTGATGAATGATCATTCATTCTCAGAAAATTGTGTTAATTGTTTCTGTTAATGGCACATTGCATATTGATATCACAGTGGGATTCTGTTTTAGAACTTACTAGCACTAGTTCCTGTAATTTTTTTTAATTTGTATTGTTTAAAATGTATTCACAAACTGCTACTTAACATATATGATATTTACCACAGGTTCTGTACCACCAAACCAAGTCACGATTTTAAAAAAAAAAAAAAAAAAAAAACTAATTTCTCAGTTTCTTATCTTAAGGTGTGGCCCCATAGTAGCAGTGGCCTAGACTGAGAAAAAGAGCTAAACGTCTGGTTATAGAGTCATAGCTGTCCTGTTTATCAGCACTAGACGTTTGCTATTTAAAAAAAAATCCCCACAGACTTTGCAAAGGCCCCTTGATTCCCCCCTGTCTGACGCCCCTGTGGCTTATAATGTTATTTTTTGTTATCTAAATAAAAGGTGTTTTTTCATAGGCCTATAGAAGTTTGTGTAGTACTTGGACATGGGAAGTGTCACTCATCTACACACATATAACACTATATAAATCTACAAATCACCACCAGATGGTGTCTTTTAGATTATTTCGACATTATATCCTTTGCCTGGTGAGTTGGCTGTAATTGATGTCACAGCAGCAGACGGAGGACAAGCGACATGTTTCTGTGTTGATTGTGAGCCATGTATGCTATACGTCTGGTGGTGATTTGTAGATGTATATAGTTTTATATGTGTGTAGATGAGGGACACTTCCCAGGTCCAAGTATTACATATCATATATCACATATATGTTGAAGCAGATCATTTATATTGGTGTTTAGAGCCATTATCAACCAAAAATCTGCACTAGGCCTAAAAATTCCTTTGATATAAATATGAATGTAAAGGTATATAATGTAGAGGCAAAGAGAGATAAGGGGCCCAACACCTAGGCCCAGGGGTGGAAGTCAACTCATTACTTAAGTAAAGTAATTAATAAAGTGAAGTTAAAGGAAAAAAGTCAGTAATCTGAAGAATGTGCTAAAAGATAACCCCTCAAACCATACAGAAAGTATTTTTCAGACCTTTTCAAAAATGTAGTGGTCGAAATAACATATTTCTGCTCTCAATTGTGAAGTTAAAAGTGTCCACTTTAAAGTCTGGAATGTTCTCTCAGCCTGTGGTTACCCTGCTTGGGCTCTTAATCAATTTAAGAGAGCCAAAAACAGGACTAAATGGACAAAAAGGAAACAGAACCAAGAAGGAATGGAGTCTCTATCCCGTATGACACTGGACTGTCTGAAAAACTACAAAGGATTTTGTTTGTTTTTGTTAAACAAGGCAACACTTAGGACAAAAACTGGTTCATCCAGACGACTACTCAAAAATAGAGCAATAAGGAAAATAGAGGAAAGTTGTAAAGAGCGCTACATAGGTGAGACTAAACAGCCACTCCATTAATTTGATTTGTTCATACAGGGAAATTCCAATGAGAAAAGTTCCCTTTTTTCATGGGTATCCGGTTAAAACACAACACAGAATAAATAACAAACAAACTCAGGATATCCAAACACTCAATAAAATTAACAAATAAAAAACACATTTACACACTATGAGATAAAATTATATAAAACACTGGCATTGCAGGTAGTCCTTGACCAGTGCTTTAAGATCGTTAAAAGGCATACAATTGTTTAATTTAAAAAGAGCAAAGTTGCTTCACAAGAGGCTTCATCAGCACAGAAGGCACGCTAATTCAGGAGTACAGAGTGTCTTCATCTTAAATCCACAAATAACTCCTTTGAGGACGGTGAGGTGAAGATTCTAAGTAGGAGAAGATAGATAGATATATAGATATATATAGATATATAGATATATAGATATATATAGATATGTAGATATATAGATATAGATAGATATAGATATATAGATAGATATATAGATAGATATAGATATATAGAGATATAGAGATATATAGAGATAGATAGAGATAGATAGAGATAGAGATAGAGATAAATAGATAGATATAGATATAAATAGATAGATATAGATAGATGGATAGAGATAGATGGATAGAGATAGATAGATAGAGATATAGAGATAGATATAGATATAGATAGCTATAGATAGATAGAGATAGAGAGAGATAGATAGAGATAGATAGATAGAGATAGATAGATGGATAGAGATAGATAGAGATATAGAGATAGATATAGATATAAATAGATAGATATAGATAGATAGATAGAGATAGATGGATAGAGATAGATAGAGATATAGAGATAGATATAAATAGATAGATATAGAGAGATAGAGATAGAGATAGATAGATAGAGATAGATAGAGATAGATAGATAGCGATAGATGGATAGAGATAGATAGAGATAGATAGATAGAGATATAGAGATAGATATAGATAGATAGAGATAGAGATAGAGATAGATATAGAGATAGAGATAGATATAAATAGATAGATATAGATAGATAGATAGAGATAGAGATATATATATATATATATATATATATATATATATATATATATATATAGATATATAGATATAGATAGATATAGATATATAGATAGATATAGATATATAGATATATAGATATAGATATAGAGATAGATATAGAGATAGATAGATGGATAGAGATAGATAGAGATATAGAGATAGATATAGATATATATAGATAGAGATAGATATAGAGATAGATATAAATAGATAGATATAAATAGATAGATATAGATAGATAGATAGATATAGATAGATAGAGATAGAGATAGAGATATATATAGATATATATAGATATATATATATAGATATAGATATATAGATATATATCTATAGATATATATCTATAGATATATATATATATACACACACATTCATTTGTGACAATCATATTCACTAAATATTTATATACAGTTTTCACAAAGGAATGTATTTGTCTATTGTTGCAATAGGCGTTTATTGCCCACCAGGGCATCAGTTAAATATCCTGAACCATTTGTCATTGTATTTTTACAGATGAACCATGAAGTCAAACAGAAAAAGCACAATGACAGGAAGAGCACAGGTTACTTATGTCCACTCGAGTTTCCTCCCAAAGCCACACGCACTGACGTCACTGCAGCGCGCCCCCGACCTCCCCGGGCACGCGCCTCCTCCTCCTGCACTTCTTTGAACATCCACAGAACCAGGAAGTGAAAGTGTACACATGGAGGGTGTGTCCTTCCCTCCCAACGCTCCTGCGTGTTTTATTTTTAAAAGAGCAGTCCTCCTCCGCGCTTAAAGTCATCATGGGGGACTCGGCTAGGACCAAGCGGCGGGAGCAGCTCAAGCGATGGTCCGGCTCCCACACGGACAAAACCTCGGCGCTGCCCCGGAGGCGGTGGAGGGGCGACGCCGAGGACGCAGCTGCACCAGACCCGGAGGCCAAGCACTGCGAGGAGCCAACAAACGAGCTAGAGTCCGCCGGGGAAGCAGAGCCTACCAGCCCGCTCACCAAGAGACGGTAAGATCGGGCGTTTTTCAATAGTTTTCCAGCAATGCAATCTTTTCAACAACAGAACAGGCTGCTATGTGGCGTTTTTTGCAGGCTAAAAATGAGCATTGTGCGTGGGTTTGTGAAGCGTGTAGGCTGCAGCGGAATAACAAGCACTCACACAATTGTCAAGTGCTATTTTCACAAACAAGAATAGCGACAGTGTTTTGAAGCTTTGGTCGTTGCATAACTTCCTCATCATGGAAAATGTGTCAAAAGTAACAGCTTAAATGTAGCTAGCCAGTAGATTGTGTTACAGTGTCACATTTTTGTCACAATGCTGTCATTGTGAGTCATCCTAGAATGCCGCCACAGTTTTCTGATAATTTTCACGTTATTATTGTAGATTATTACTGTAATTACCATGTCATAACTTAAACACAACAAGGCTGGCTCATCTGTTCACAGTGCACTCTGCCTAAAGCCCATAGTGGCTCTCAAGTCACAATTAAGTTTAACTTCAACATAGATAATGATTTAGACTTGATATAATTATTGATACTCAAGGAAAATTACACACATTATATATTACATCTTAATATCAAAAAGCACAACGTAAATGGTAATACAATTCAAAATATTGATAGTTGCAATACTTACAATACTAAGTAAGTCAAATATGGTACAAATTGTATATGAACAACATAAAATATAGTAAATATAAAATGTATCTTGACTATGTAGGCTATAAGAGATGTGGTAAGGCAAGTGCACAGAAGAAGATGGAAGCTTTGTCATAATTTATAGTTCTCTGCATGAGACAGGCAATGTAAAGGACTGGAAATCTATTTGAAATTGAAGTGAGTAAATAATTGATGTGTGTGTGATAGCCGAAACAACCTAAAACCCTAGTACCCTAAAACGTTTTTCTTTAGAAAGCGCGTGAGATTCGACCGAGCGGCTGAGTTCTTGGCGACATGTGCCAGTGGAGACACCGACGAGGCTCGAGTGATGCTGACCGAGGCTCGACTGACAAACCGAGAAGATGGACAGGACATCACCAACTGTTCAAATGCAGATGGTATAACAGCTCTCCACCAGGTACAGCACTTTCACATCACATGGGCTTTCAAAGTACCACTCGAAATCTACCACTCGAAACTAGCTTCAAATTGTATCCCATCAACACAAGGCTTTGTTCACACTTCTTCCTTTTGGTTTGGTCCTAGTTTGGCTCTTTTTTTTTTTTGTCCTGGTTTTGTCCACATCTTGCCCCGTTTTAGTCCCAGTTCAATCTTAGTTGATGTGTGCTTATAAGCAGTAATACATGTACCAAAAATATGTATTTAGTTTTGAGGCACTGAATTGTGGTCCAGTTAAGTTGTTCAGAATACAGTTAGTTTCCTAAAAATCAAAGGAATACACGTTGGTTTGCAGTTGGTTAAAAACCCCTCCTGATACATGCGTTTGCGTCTTCTCTAATTAGTGATGAATACATTGTAATGCGGGTATTTATTATTCTGTAACTAAAAACATTTTACAAGTATTTCTCCCAAGCCTAAACATGAACAAAGATAATCCTCCAAACAGGTATTACTGACCTATCTCAACATCTTCTTTAGAGTCCTGGAGCGCTGCCCTGCTGTTGCTCATGGCTCATGTAAAAAATACATTTGTCGAACCCCTAAACTGGGACAGGCCTCAATTACAACTAGAAATTCTACTATATCACAACTTAAATTGTGCAAATGCGCTAATGCAAGTGACACCCATACCACATTTTGAATCCCACTGTAAATACATTTATAATATCTTGTTTTCTCTGTCCAAAGGCCTGCATAGATGGCAGCATGGAGATAGTGACGTTCCTGTTGGAGAACGGCGCCAGCGTGAACCAGGTGGACAGTGAGGGATGGACTCCGCTGCACGTGGCTGCGTCCTGCGGTCATTCAGAGATAGCAGAGTATGTCCTGACCTTTCTATATAATCACATTATGGTTACATATCTTTGGAATTAAACGGACCAAACGAAAGACAGCTGGATAAAGACAGATATTTAATAGCCTCTAGATTTAAGTTAGTGAAATAGTGAGAGGAAATCAGGATGGGCAGCAGGGACAGACATTTGGCAAACGGTTGGAGTCCATATTCAAACTCTGCCAAGACGCGCTGTAGTCGCGGTTGTCACTCTATGTGCTGCGTGCTTGACCGACCAATCTGTACTACACAACTACATTATTTCACACATAACAAAAAAAGTACTGTATCCCACTGATGCTTTAATCTTGCATGTAAATATACATTTTACTCACAAAAGCATGTCATATTTCAGAAATGTGTACATTTACTTTGTCATTGTGAAGTCTAAATTTGGAACGTACTCATCAATTACCTTATGATGTTTATCCTCAGTGTTTATTCCTAGTACTTATAATTCATTATTTATAATATTAATGATGATAAGACAAATTCAAATAACTTCAACACCAACACAAATTGATATACTTGATCTCGCTGATATTCCATTTTTTCCTCCTTTTAATAACTATTCATATTTAGGTTGACATTATGGCCATTGATTACCTTTCAAATACATTTTTCATAATATTCTCGACTAGAGCTGCAACAAATATTTGACTACTTGCGAGTACCGTAGTCGTCAATAAATAATCAACAATAATTGTAGTTGTATTTTGATACAATCTGATCTGGACAATACAGACTCTAAAATACATACAATGCAACAACATTATTAAATCAAAATGTCAAAAAATAATAATAATTTTAAAAAACCCAAAACAAATTATACACTGTAAATATTCTCTATGTAGAAGCCTTCAGTCACCATATTTCAACCTTTTATTTGGTTGATAATGTATTTTAAAAAGTCTCAACGTACAAGAGAAATACTGTAATTTTTTGAGAAGTTGACAATCAAAATAACAATTCCTGACTAGTTGACTAATAAAATAATCTATTCAATTCTTTTGTGTTGGTTTTGTTTTGGTCATGTGTTTTGGTCTCGTACACGCTGTTCCCATGCAGCCCTGACTTGTCGAGTCTTAATATGAAGCCTATACTCCACACACTATAGCCTCTTCTGTTCGAGTAGCACAACAGCTGCCTAATAAAGGGCCCATTGGCTCTGTGGGGACGTCACAATACTGCATGGGTGCCAGGGTATTTCTGCATTTAACAATACTAACATTGTTGTCGCGTCTGGCAGGACAACAACTAAGCTAAGAGTAGGCTGGCTTGGCTCCGAGATGCATGTAAGGCAATTGATTAAAGAATTAATGTATGTTTTTGGCTGGTGTTTTCAGGGAAAGCTCAGTATTGCAATGGATTAGAACTTTCCTATTATAGGTGTGGTAAAGCCTTGTTGTAGCTTCATGATCTTTGTTTATGGACGTTGTCGTAGGTACCTTCTGCAGCACGATGCCTGTCTGTCAGCGGTGAACTGTGATGGGGATGTTCCTTTGGACATCGCATTGGATGAAACCACAGAGTCCCTCATACAGAAATTCACTGTTAAACAAGGTGAGGTTGTATGTATGTTTAGCTTAGTGGGTTTAATTAGAACATATGTCACAAAATACAAGTAACAGGTTTGTTTACAGATGTGTGTTCTTTAGGCGAAGTGGGTTGAACATCAAAATTTGAGATCCTGTTTTTTCAGTGCTGATACTGATACTTTGGGACTGGAAATTGCATGTGTTTTCTCAGTTATACACACACAAACCTATTTGGATAAGTTTGATTGTTTATGTTCTAAGTTTTAATTACTGCAGAACACTTTCCCTGTGTGATTATGAGACATTCTGGCCACTACAGCCATTAAATATAGTCTTCTAACATCAAGTTGTACAGGATATTGCAAGATATTGGTTTGACCGATAATCTGGATAATTGATCCTGCAAAATAAAACTGTTTTGGATCATAGCTGATATCTTTTACCAGTATCAGTTTATCTCTGTATTTGACTACAGGTGGGCGATGCATCAAGAAATTGTTAATATTGCATTAATATTTGTTTTGGAAATATGCAAAATTAGATTGTCCATTAAAATTTGTAAAAATGAACCCAATAAAGAGAAACCTACAGTACAATGTTACAAACTAGAACATAACAGTGATATTTTTTCCCTTTTGTGGTTAATGTTGGGGTCATTTCTGTTTTGTCTAATACTTGGAGCCTCAGCAAAGACATTTACAGGCACATGTTGGCACGTCTTGTAGCAGAATAAAGATAAACACTTATTGTTAATCTAGCACCAAGGTTCTCAGTATGTGCAAGTTTTATACTGCTTAGTTTGATTTGTAGAAAATTGTACACAAACGTATTTATTTTCAATGTCTTATCTGACATTGTTAATTATACGAAAAGCGTGTTTTGAATAAATAATACACATTTGAAGTATTTTGAGGTGAATGCACTTTACACCGGCTCATTGTAACGTATTTCAGTTTTCTAACTATGTTTTACACTGATTTGCATGTTTTTTTTATAAAGCATATAACAATAGTTTATGTCGCTCTTATGTCGCTATTACCTTTCCGTCATCTATAGTAATGATTCATTCAGAGCTGTTTGTCAGTGAATGTCGTTTGCTCAATTAATGATCAGGTGTGGACTTGGAGGCGGCCAAACGAGTGGAGGAGGAGCAGATCATGACGGACGCTCGATCCTGGCTCACGGAGGGACCACCGACCGACGTACGACACCCCAAAACCGGAGCCACGCCTCTGCACGTGGCCGCGGCTAAAGGCTATCTGGAGGCTCTCAAGTAAGGCTCAGATTTGTTCTGTTACTTTTACTGTTTTGGTTTTCTCTTGTAGTGTGTTTTAGACTGCATTCAACACCCGTTTGATTCATAATAATGAAGTCCGTTCTAGTCCTGGTTTAGTCCTGGTCTATTAGTTTAGTTTGGGCTTTATTTCCAGTTTAGTCCCATTTTTGTATGTGGTGATTGTGCAAGTGTGAATCCATGTCAACTTTTTGTGTGAATACCATTTTAATTATTTTATACAATAGTAAAAGTATGGTTACGTTCACACTTTTTTGGTTCTGGTTTGAGCCTAGTTTGATTGTAATGTAAACTTGGTAAACTCCAGTGCATCCTTTTTCTGCTCCATTCAGTACTGTATAAAGTATTTTCATGTAGTCTTCCAGTCATATTTTAGCTTGGTTAGTTAAGTTTAGGTAAATCTGGGTTTAGTTCTGATAGTGTCTTCGTTAACTCTTGTCGTAATTTGGTCCTAAATTGAGCCTATTCAGTCCTGATATAGGTGGGTGTATGCAACCTGAAAAAGTTTCATCCTGGTTTAGTCCCAATTTTGGAGTGGTGAATGTGAACGCACCCTATCTCTTGTAAAGTGTTGTCATACTGTCTAATTCAGTATCCTCAGGAGCCTCTTTGCTCTTGCCTCCCAAGAAGGAGATCATGGGTTTGATTCCCCGGCCCAGACAAGATCTCTCTGGGTGGAGTCTGCATGTTCTCCCCGTGTTACCGTGGGTTCTCGCCGGGTTCTCCGGCTCCTCCAACTGTCCAAAGACATGCATGTGTTAGGCAAAGTTGGCAACTCTAAAATTTGGCCCTAGTGAATGAATGTGAGAGTGAATGTTTGTCTGTCTGTGTGTCTATGTCTATGTGTTAACCCTGCGACGAGTTGGCCACTGTCCAGGGTGTGCCCCACCTAAGGCCCAAAGTCACTGGGATAGGCTCCAGTCACCCGCAACCCCTAACGGGAAAAGTGCTAGAAAATTAATGAATCATTTGTAGAAAGATAACCAATACCTGCTCCAATATTTTTCTGGATTTTACCTTCTATCATTCTCAGTGAATCTAGTTATTTATGATTGTGATGGATTGTGCATTCACACTTGTCGTTATTTGGTTCTAAATTGAGTCCATTTTAGCCCTGATGTGAACTTGTTTAGGTCCTGTTCTAGTTGTTGTTTAGTCCTAAACTAAGATAAGATAAGATAAGATATTCCTTTATTGTCCCACATGGGGAAATTTCATTGGTGCAACGCAGATAGATACAGAGGTAGATACAGAAGAACAGATCACTTATAGGAAGTCTGAAAAACACTTTCAGTAGAAGATCTCCTATAAATAAATAAAAACTCCCATAGACAAATAAATAAATACATAAGTACCATTGCATGTGATCATGACAGTAATTGCACATGAATATGTGTCACAACAGCACATAGATTGCACATGAATTTCACAGTAATTGCACATGAATTGCACATGAATTCCAACAGCAATTGCACATATGACAGAAGTATTAGGTTAGGTCATATTGCGAGTGTTCAGTACTAACAGTGTTTGTTATAAAGTCTGACAGCAGCAGGAAGGAAAGACCTACGGAACCTTTCCTTCACACAGCGAGGGTGGATCAGTCTCTCACTGAAGCTGCTCTCCAGAGCGGACAGAGTGTCCTGCAGGGGGCGACACTCATGGTCCAGCATAGATGTGAATCTAGCCAGGACCCTTCTGTCCCCCACCTCATGCACCGAGTCCAGAGCACAGCCCAGGACGGAGCTGGACTTCTTGATGACTCTGTCCAGCTTCCTCCTCTCCCTCTCTGTGATGCTGCTGCTCCAGCAGGCCACACCGTACAGGAGGGCCGATGCCACCACAGAGTCGTAGAAGGTCTTCAGGAGTGGCCCTGTCACTCCAAAAGACCTGAGTCTCCTCAGGAGGTAGAGCCGACTCTGGCTCTTCCTGTACAGTGCGTCTGTGTTATGAGTCCAGTCCAGTTTGTGGTTCAGATGAACACCCAGGTACTTGTATGAGTCCACTCTCTCAATGCCCCGTCCCTGGATGTTCACTGGTGAGGGGGCAGTGGGGTGGCGTCTGCGGAAATCCACCACCATCTCCTTGGTCTTCCCCGCGTTGATGAGGAGGTGGTTCCGCTGACACCAGTCCACAAAGTCCTGCGCCAGTCCTCTGTACTCCGCGTCATCGTCGTCCGTGATGAGTCCGATGATGGCAGAGTAGTCAGAGAACTTCTGCAGGACACAGCTGTCCGTGTCATGTCTGAAGTCTGCATTAAACTAGTCTGGGTTTATTGTCGGGTTTAGTCTGGGTTTAGTCCCAGTTCTGATGTGGTGATTGTGCAGGATGTGCAAATACAAATATTCCCCAAACTAATCCTTATTTAAAACTTTAAGAATGACTGCTTTATCCCACTGTCCTTTGCAGAATATTGTGTCAGTGTGGACTGGATGTGTCGGCCACAGACAATGACGGCTGGACGCCTCTCCACGCGGCGGCGCATTGGGGCCAAAGTGAGGCCTGTCAGATATTGGCCGAACAGCTGTGCAACATGGAGGCGCGCAGCAACTCCGTAAGACCCATCATGTGCAGGTTTACAATTCAATTGAAAGTAGTTTTGATGTTTTACTTTACAAATTTGCAGGGCCAGACACCGTTTGATGTCTCCGATGAAAGTGTTGAAGAGCTCCTTAATGAGTTATCACAGAAACAAGCCAGTGTAAGAGTTTTACACCTTTTCATGTTATTCTATGTACGGAGTAGGCTTCCTGTCAAAAATGAACTTCGATTGTTACTGGAAGGCTGCTCCATGATATTGATTGCATATAGATAAATGGGTAGATTACAACCATAATTGACAATTATTATCTGCAATATCTCATGAGTAGATATGTAGGGCCTAAATACTTTTAATATGAATTTGCATTTTTTTTAATAATAACATTTAAATAAAACATTTCTGGCCGCACCACAATAATAATAAAAAGTCCTAATCCACTGTTTTCGCTACTGTTTAGCACATATTGTGCACTCTTTGTGTCTGAATAACAAGACTAGCAAACTCATAAGACATAAAACTTACGGACATTCATGCACAAATCAATCGTTGCTCTTTGGGAGAAAGATTATTTGCTGTGGTGACACCAGGAAGGAAACACAAGAGAAAAAAACAAACTAATTTGTATAGAATTAATTGTTTCGTGGCTGATATTCGCATGTTTTTACAGTGGCGTAAGGAGCAGTCCACATTGGATAGACAAAATCAACAAGGCTCCACTACGGCAAACGCACAAAACAAACGGCGGCGGTGAGTTAAGATAATATTGATTTTTTTTTTTTTTTTTTTTTCTTGTAACATAAACTTGGTCGAGTGGTTATGGCACAGCACGCGTATGCCAGGCTCCAAGTGCAGCCGGCCGCAGTGTCGTGACTCCCGACTATTTACTGCATGTCCTCCCTTCTCTCTCATTCTCAATTTCACGCTGTCTATCCTGTCTAATAAGGCCTACAGGCAAAGATCTTGAAAAAAAAAAAATCTTTTGATGACTTGTCTTTCATTTGTTCCTGTAGGAGCTCTGTTTGCAGGATGAGCAGCAAAGACAAGATGAATGTACAGGACCAGTCTAAAGAGAGAGGCGTGTCTGGAGACGAGTTCAGTGAGGAGAAGGAGAGCAGCCCCGGTCAGTATTTATTTGATGCATTTTCTCCTTCAAAACAAGTTTAATTTGTGGATAAAATAATAATTGATGTACTTGGGCTTTGATTGTTTCAGAAAGCTCTGTAGTGTCCAGTCCAGACACAGAGAGCATGACAACTTCGACTGTTAGTCCTGCTGACAAGGTAAGACATAAAATACTACAGTAGTGTTTTTAAAAGTAATCTCCCTTATGAAACAGTAAAATTGGGTTTACACTTGTCCTGTGGTTTGTCCATGTTTAGATCCGGATTTAGTCCATAAAACACCTGATCAAATCCCTTTTTAAGTTCCAATTTGAACGCAAGTCCAAGGATAATGGTCTATGAATAATAATCAATAATAAGGTCGAAAGGAGAAGATTTATGGATCGTAAAAGAGGACACGAAGTTAGGGTTAAAATGATTATGCTAGACCAGAAATGTGATCCGATCCATATTGTTGTATCCAGACCCCGGAGGAGAATGATGAAGAGGAGAAGGAGCAAGACGACAAGGCAAACCGCACAGCACGAGTTCAACCCACTCCTCAAACGAAAGACTCCCCGGCCGACAGCCCCAACACTCCCAGCTCCGATCGGCGAAAGTAAGGAACACTCACTAGGATGAGTCCCCCGTCAGAGCGGTCAGATCCACTGGCCCGCAGGTTGGCGGTGCGATCGCAGCTGCTTCATGTGAATACTGCCGTTGTGTCCTTGGGCAAGACACTTAACCCAATTCGCCCCCAGTGTCTGCGTACATCTGGAGTGTGAATGGGTGACTGGTTCCTTGATGTAAAGCGCTTTGAGTACCTTGACGGTAGAAAAGCGCTATATAAATGTGACCATTTACAATGAATCAAGCAATAAATCGTTCAATCAATTACCGGTAAGCTCTATTTCAGACTCATGGGGATCCATTTAGAACATTTAAAACAGCATGTATAGATTAAAAGGGTGTCAAGGCCCTAAAAATCTAAATTTCAACATACATTTTAGCTGGTCCTCATCTGTTAAAAATTGTTACAAAGCCATTCAAACTGAATAATATTAATGAAAGATAACGTGTGCAAGTTTTATATCAGTTGATTTATTGTGATGTAGGTGAAATGTTTTAAGTTTTCCCTCAATTTTCAATTAAAAGGGCTGTACTTGATTTTTACTGTTTTGAAACGTGACTAACAGAACTAGTTCCTGTACCCGATTTTTTGCATGTAATATAAAGCGTTTTATCGTCTGCAAATGTTAGTTAGCTTTACCCGGGAAGACATATCTTGCTTTTGGCTCAGAAATA
>NW_027316056.1:13319376-13354376 GCF_026437365.1 Eucyclogobius newberryi
TTATATGGTCAGAGCTAAACCCTTAGTAAATCATTGCACTTTCACATTTAAGATAATAGCTCCTGTTTTTAACCTCCTCTCAATGCTAAAAAACATTTTCTAAGCTCAGACGGGCTTACCAATTATACATAATATTTTAGATCTGAGAGTAAAATACTATTACGTATTTGAAAAAGTTAGAATAATGCATATTGTTATGATAAAATAAACACACACCACATCAAATTGGAACTAAACCCGGACCTAAACCAGAGACTAGAACAGGATTAAACTGAGCTTGAACGAGGACCAAACCAGGACAAGTGTGAGCGCACCCTGTGACCACAGTTTGAGACGCACCGGTGCACATCTGTATTATCACTGTGTTGTAACACTGAAAACAGCAGTGTGGTAATGTTAGCGCTGCCTGATGCTCTCAAGCCCCGACACGCTGCAGACTGAAGTGAGATTCACATAAGGACTTCCTGTGATTATTTCGGTTACAGTTCAGCCCCCGTATTTTTGAATTACTTTAAATGAGTAATCCAGACGAGTTTTGCTTCTTTTTTTGTATTTATAGGGGAATGATTGTGGACTACAAACTTTGCTTCATATTTGACCCACGAACAAATCTAATAAATGCTGTTCTAAACGCAACAGAATGTTTTTCCCTAACCCTTCGCCCAAAACGTTGCAATGTGAATAAAATCACTGGTGCTGCAAGTGAAATGAAGTGGGCATTTTGTGAAAGTACATGAAGTATATGAGTGCACAAGGGCGCAGGGGAGGTAAACAATAGAATTGGGACAGTCCGCACTTCCTGATGTTGAGAATGCGGTAAAGAAAAACAGCAATGTAAACATCTGTCAAGTGTGGTAAACTGCAGTTGAATTCATTACAAAGCCACAGCTCAGTTTAGTTTGTATCATCAGTTGAATTGGCCTCAAACAAATGAGAAGAGGCTTAATGTTTTTACAGTGTTGTTGCTGGACAGTCGCAGATTTATTTAAAGTACGTATAATCACTCTTAAGACATTCCTTTCCATTTTTTCTACTCTCGATGCTAAGGCAGAAGTGCTGTGTCATTTGAAAACATTACAGTGAAATGCATTGTGGGCAATGTACTTGCCTGAAGTCCACATCTCTCCACACTTGCTGGAAAAGTGGAGAGACGCCCGAGGTAAAGTGCGGATCAAAACCTTCTAAAGAATTGGGACAAACTTCAGCGGCTCGTCGTGAACGTGCATATGAAGTGTGCAAGTGCGAGTATTAGGCCCTCTTTTCCCAGCACATATCACATGTAACAGTGTTGATTACTAAATTATCTATTGACCATTGAAAGAATTGATAACGAATGCCAAATTAATCATGTCTATTCTTTCACTTCACATCCAAATGCATTTTATTTTTATTTTTTTGTAGTTGCTTTTTATAGATATGATTTTGTGATTGAACCAAACCATTTCCTCTGGCTTCAGACACTGACCCGGTGAAGCCCGAGGAGCCTGAAACGGAGAAGAAGCTGGAAATCCGACGGAGGCGAGGGAGGAAAGAGAGACGCTCCACCGGGATCGTTCAGACGGGAGGAGAGGTACGACAAGTCATCACTGGAGTTTTAGGAGGAATAGACAAGAATTTAGCTCAGAGCCACAGAGCAAAAAGCAGAAGTCAGAGAAAGGCTGCAAAACCAGTTTTTAACCAGCTTTAGTTATTCATTTATGGGTTAAGTCTGTTTTAAGAGGTCATACATTTTTTTTATTGTAAATTTAAATAGCTTTTTGTGGCGGTCTAAAGCATGCTAGCGTACTAAACAGGTGAAACTATCCAGGAACTAAAATGGAACTAAAGCAAACTGAAATGCCAGGCTAATCGCACTGAAACCCCTTTACAAACCAGGATTAAGCCCAATGTAAACTGTTGAGGATTTCTGGATGTAAATCAAATCATCATGGACTATACCAGGTCAAAAAACTGGGCAAAACTATGACTAGTTCTAAACAAGGATCAACCCAAAGAGGACGAAAACATAAGGAAATGAACACACACTAGCCCATATCCTCTGCACCAGTAATGCCTTTACATAGTTTCATGATTCCTAAAGAACTACATGAAAATTAGCCTTCGTATAAAGACAATACTGTATGTGGCCACAGTGACAAACGCATTATTGTAACTTTTACGTGACCTTTTCAACCGTTGCGTTTCCAGAATGACGACGACGACGACGACGACGACGACGACGACGCTCAACCCGAGGAAACCAATGGGGACAGCACAATACAGTGAGTGAATTTGAAACAAGACACGGCCTGCATCATTTTATGGCCTCTGGGGCTGAAGATGATTAAAAAATACCTGCATGCAAACTTTGAAGGAATTTGACTCGACCAAAAATTATATCCGTATGATTAATGTTTAAATGTACGAAAAAGGCTGCAAGCAATCATCAGAGGAATTGTGACTATAAATGATTGTTATTGGCTATTTTAATAATTGTTTAATAGTTTCTGAAGTATAAACGGACTATAATTAGTGAAATTTCCTTGGAAAACGAATTTAATTGCAAAGACCGCACCTTGTCGACTACTAAAATATTGCTAATTGCTGCCATAATGTACAATAACCTGAAACAATGTTGCTTTGCTTGTAACAAAGTATTGTATTTTTTTAGAGGGAACAGATTTGACGACTCATCTGCTGACTATAGGACGGTATGTAGCACTGACAATCTTACAAAGGAAATGTGATATATCTGTGTGTACTGGAACACTTCCATGTACTTGTGTAACTTGTGTGTGTTTGTGTCGCCCCCTAGCTGTACTTCAAGCTGCTGCAGGAGAACCTGTCTTTAAAGGACCGGCTGCAGGAGACGGAGCTGCTGCTGAGTCAGAACAAAGTGGAGCTGGAGCGACTGCGACAGGTTGGGCCGGTTTGAAGCTGTTTCTAACCTTTGACTTCACCTTTTGTGAACAGAGGAACCAGCTGTGCATTTGAACACTTTGCAGTTTACCGTACTTCTCGGGCTGTACAGTGCTCCTGAATAAAAGCTGCCTGTGCAAAATGTATGAAGAACGTCACAATATAAAATGTTATGTTATGATAATTGTGGGGGGATTTATGATATAATGATTATTCACAACTATTGACTCCATGGCTAAACAAAAGTTAATTCTTGACTTTTCTTTCATTCATCCTGTCTAGAGTATACCATGCCTGTAGTATGGGGGAAGTATAGGTAAACAGACATTTTTAGCCATAAATTGTCTTCTAAAATGGTCACAATTATATATATTTTTTTTCATTTTTCTGTTTATACTGTGGCCCGATTATCTTCACATTCCTACTCCCCACTGTTGCCTGCAGAGGGCACAGGAACTATTCTGGCTGCTTTCTGTGCATTGTAATAAGGACTGAGTTACTATATTTACCTGCAAGTAAGTAAGTATAGATATAGATATAGATATAGATAGGATATATCTATATCTATCTCTATCTCTCTCTCTATCTCTCTATCTCTCTATCTCTCTATCTCTCTCTATCTCTCTCTATCTCTCTCTATCTCTCTCTATCTCTCTCTATCTCTCTCTATCTCTCTCTATCTCTCTATCTCTCTATATCTCTATCTCTCTCTATCTCTCTATCTCTCTATCCCTCTATCCCTCTCTATCTCTCTATCTATCTCTATCTCTCTCTATCTCTCTATCTCTCTCTCTATCTCTCTATCTCTCTCTATCTCTCTCTATCTCTCTCTATCTCTCTCTATCTCTCTCTATCTCTCTCTATCTCTCTCTATCTCTCTCTATCTCTCTCTATCTCTCTATATCTCTATATCTCTATCTCTCTCTATCTCTCTCTATCTCTCTATCTCTCTATCCCTCTATCCCTCTCTATCTCTCTATCTATCTCTATCTCTATCTCTCTCTCTATCTCTCTATCTCTCTCTCTATCTCTCTATCTCTCTATATCTATCTCTCTATATCTATCTCTATATCTATCTGAGTTCCCAGACTTGATTCACAGATTGAGAATAACTCTTGGATGAGAGTCCATTTGTTCTACAATGGAACACTCCTGGACGAATGAGGGATTACACCGACTTGGATGCTATGGCGTCTTAAAAGAGACAGTTTTCTCCCCAGCTGTTTTTTTTGTAGTATTTGCACTCACACATTTGCATAATACCAGCTCATGTTTCTCTTGCATGTTATGCCTATATATAGTTTACATTATTGCTCTTTTCAACATCACATCACATTTCAACAACAGCAAGACTTTAAAATCAATGCTTGTTTTATTTGTGGCAGAGTCGAGACGGAACTACTGACCGCCCGGCACTGCTGGAGCTGGAGAGATTCGTAAGTTACACATTTTCAATCAAATATACCGTATTTAAGTCACACCTTTTTTCATAGTTTTGGCCGGGGTGCGACTTATATTTATATTTATACTTACACTTCGTAGCGACTTATGTGATATTATTTGTTATTTTCACACTTGCAACCACATTTCATCCTCCAGTGCAACTTGTTATGTTTTTTTCTTCTCTATTATGCATTTTTTGGCTGGTGCGACTTATAGTCCAGAAAATTTAAATGAAATGTCCATATTACTGTACAATATATGAAAAAGAATATGTGTATCAAACATGATACAATCTGAACATGTGTGTTATTGTTGTTCAACCCTCATTTCACCCTGGAGAGGTGGACAGAGAGGACAGTTTAGCAAGCTTTATTACGTAGGTCATTTGGTGCTCAGACCCCGGCAGAAGACATTGCGATTATGGGTGCGCCATAATGTGATTGTGTTTAAATGTCTCCCCCCGGGGTCTGGAGACTGGTGGTGGTGGACATGATGAGAGGTTAGAGACGATGATTGGGATGAGAGGGATGCAGAGGAGGAAGAGGAGGGGAGGTGGTGGGTCGCAGTACGGTCTGAAGCGATCGAGCCAGCTGCATGGGGGTTTAAATGCGCTGATTGGGAGCGGAGGAGGTGCGCCGCGCCGCGGGGGAGGAGTACCTTGGATGCGTTGATTGAGGCTGAGAGCAGGTGGCCCTGGTGTAGCAGTGGACGTGGATGGGTGGAGTTAGGTCTTCCAGGCTGAATTTACACAGGCTTCATTAGCGATGTCGCTGTTTTTCCTTGGCCGTGGCTGCAGAGCCGCGGCGCGGTCAAATAGCCCAGCAGTTTCAGGAGCCGTACAACCAAGATAAATTTGAATGTATATACAAAAAAATATACATTTTACAGCTGTATGAAAGTCAATCCATACAAGATGCATTTGATTTGTAAAGGTTACACAGAAAATGGTAACTGCATTTCTACATTTCACAGGAGAAGTTGACTCTGCAGCGGAGAGCAGTCGAAATGGAAGATGAACTCAAGGTAATCATAAATAAAGCATTCGTCTTTGGGGTGTGTGTGTAAATCCAGACTTGTAGTAGCTGTGTGTTTGTGTTGTGCTGCTTTAGCTCAGCCCAACAAACGCAAATTGTATCTATGATAATTGATCCACAGTCTAACGGCCTCTGCAGCTCAGTCAATAATGCACTGTAGTAACGGCTAAAGCGTCGTTTCAGGACCAAATATTTTATCAGCCATCCCTGTTAACTGTTTGTTTTGCTAGAATTGGTGTTATTGATTTAGGACTAGTAAGGTCAAATTAAGCACTTATTATATGTTTTTTTTTTTTTTTTAGTTTTGTGTCCGTGCAGCATTCTGTTTTGTAACATGTGATCTCTAAATAAAGTGAATTTGGCTTTAGAGCTGGTGAAAATCGGCAGAAAAGAATGCCATGAATAGTTAACATTGATCATTAGGTATTGGTATTTTTTATTGGGCAGGAAGAGCAGAAACCTATTTATTTGGATAAGTAAAATGTTGAAGTATTAAAAAGAAAATATTATATAAAAAAGACTAACATTAAAATTGGAGAGGGAGAGTAAACAGCTAAAAATGTGGTCGACTAAGACAAAAATTGACCAATTAATCAACTAAACGACTAGTTAGGCTCAATTTAAAGAGACGAAAGAGCACTGAATTAAGTTTACACTGCCCCTACAATAATTACGTATATGCAAAGGGCTGTCATTAAGAAGACCTTACTCCAGGGGTGTCCAAACTTTTTTCACAGAGGGCTGCATTTTGAAACTTAAACGGGGCAGAGGGCCACAAACAACTTGCCAATGTCGAATTTGTTGAATGACAAAGTGAATCATTCGAAAATTTTGCATTTGACGTAATTGTGATGAGCCTCCACACCTTTAATTAGACTTGAAACATTAATAATAGGCTGGTATAACATCCATATGCCTGAATATTCCCAATTTCACAATAAAATGTACTACTTTTTGTTGTTTGGGCCGACATAGCAGGAAGCTGGAGGGCCACCAAAAATTGGTCTGAGGGCCGCATTTGGCCCCCGGGCCCTAGTTTGGACACGCCTGCCTTACTCAAACCATAATAAAAAAAAGAAATAATTTGCATCTTCCACACTTTATCTCTCTTTAGATTTTGGGAGACTTGAAAGCCGACAACCAGAGACTCAAAGACGAAAACGCGGCGCTTATTCGAGTGATCAGCAAACTTTCCAGATGAACCACTGACAGTATGTAACGATAACCAGAAACGACAAGAACAGAGCTGGAGTCAAGAGCACATCCAACTGAAACAACTGGAATCGATCCGGGTTTTATCCTGCGTTTGGGCCTTTGTAAACTTCTAATGTGTTTTGGCAGATCTACTGTAAAACAAGCTCCACTGGAACTGCTGTGGACTGATGGGATGTTGATATTGACATCTACTTTTATATTTTTATTGTCTTTTTAAATGGGATATTTTGATGCGCTTTAGTTGCCACAGTGTGAATCTGTATTAAGAGATTTTAAAGCCATGCATGTGTTGGTCGGTCATTTTGTGGCCTGTTGCTGGAGGAACTAAACATGATGTTATAATAAGATTTGATTATTTTAATAGAACGTTAACCCTGTGACGAGCCTAAAATCCCTGGGACAGGCTCTAGTCACTCACGACCTCTCATGGGAACAAGCGGTAGAAAATGAATTCATATTTAATTTCAAATAAGTTTATTTTAATCATGAGTTCCACAGCCAATTCTTTGTTTGAAGCAGAGTTCACACTTTGGAGTTAGAAATATCACTTTTTTGTGTGTATTGTATTTTTTATATTTTTTATTTGCTTTTAGTAAGACCAATGTAAATTGATCGATTAATACAAGTTGGAAAAAAGTTGTTTTGTCATATGGCCCAGCCTTAGAAATGTAAAGTATTTTATAGAAAATAGGACAAAACTGCAACTTTTTCTTCTTCATCTGGCTGTGAAACATAATTACTTTTAATAATTTATGTAAACATTTTTTAAATACATTTTCTTGGTTTTGGAAAATACATGATTTTTCCAAAAGGTTTCAAAATATTTGTTTCAAATTCTTTTTAGAATATAACATTTTAACTTTTTATGAATATTTCCAGTTTCTTGAGCTCCATGGTAAAGATCATTTTGAGTTTTTTCCAAATTGATTTAAGACAAAGCACATTTATACAGTACATATATTTTGTGAATGACTTGTGTGATTTCTAAAGATTTGAGAAAAGAAAATGTGTTTGATTATAAAACGCCAGTTGCCTTTGCATTGATTTATCCCGAACTAACCTTTAATCCTCCAGCAACAGGCCTCTGGTGGCTTTAAGTGACGGGCTTAATGTGCCAAAAAAAATCCTGTTTTTTTGGGAGTCCTTTTGGGAAAAACGTTCAAGTGGTCAGTATTGCTTCTCAGGACTAGATCTGGACTGTTAACCATGGACCAAACGCTGCATGCTCATCTCTCCCCAGTGCTTTGAATGTTTATTTAAATTGTATTATATTTATGTACAAAAATACATGTCCAAGTGTAAAGCTTCTTATTAAGTCATGAACGGACAGTCGTGGGTGCTAAGGGAATTTTATTGATAGTTTGTTGCCATCATCTCGTGTTTCGATGGAGATTGCGTGCGCTAAATACTTTGTGCTGTAAGTAGATGTACATTTGCGTGGTCGCTCTGGAAAGCATCGTCCCTTTGTGAATATCACCGTTTTACAACACAACAGGCCAAAATGGGTCCAGTTTGAACGTTTACAGCAATTGTAACAGAAAAACTCCCTGCATGTCAAGTTGTTTTATGATGCTGTGCCTTTAACATTTGTAGGTGTTGGCCTAACTTTTCTATTTGCTTTAGAAGAGTATCACTGTTTGTTGAGTATAAAATATAGAATTAACCTCTTGGCTACATTGCTCTGTCATTTTTCTTTAATTGTTTATTCTTTTTTTGGTGTCATTTATTATTTTAATCCTTGGATAATTACATGGGCAATTCAACAGACAGACGGACAGACATCTATGCGTTTATTTACATTTATTACTTTATTTAAAGATGCGCTATCACGTTTTCTGCACCGGTTTGTCCCCATGGCTTTGCCCTTCTTGAACCTTGAGAATGTTCCACAGTTTGGCCTTAAACTTCTGCCTTTTTTTTATTACCAAAACATTTTAATACATGGAAATTGCACCCTTACTGTGAGCAGAATCACCTCTCCCAAGACCTGTATTAAGCCTGTATTTAAGAGATAAATAAGGTTAATGCCATACTGTGGAACATTCCTGGGAGAAGAGCTGGTAGCAGATCATCCTCCAGTAAACGTACATACAATTACATTACACACTATTCTGTTTTTTTTTATTTTATATTTACAGCGCTCCATTGTGGCTGTTAGAATTAATCTGAGATATCAACATGTATAAGTTCTATAATGTGTTACACCCGTGCATTGTCAGTGGTGCAAAGTAACAAAAGTACATTTCTACAGTGGATATGTTTCACTTTTACTTCATTACATTTGAGAGCAGGTATCAGTACCTTCTACAAAACTACATTTTTAACGGGACTAAAAAGTACAAAATACTGAGATGGCTTTAGGGGTTATTTTCTGCACGTTCATATTGTCGACCGCTCAAAGTTGGGACGTTTAACTAACAAAATATGCAAACTTTTGACACTTTATATCTGTCTCTTTACATTTTGCTCCTGTATCAGTACATTCAGTTACGCAACAAAACTGCATACTTCTTTCACATTTCATACACAAGAAAACATCGAGGCCATTCTTGAGTAAAACCTTTATTGACAGATGACGTCTGAATATACAACCCCACCGACATGCCAGCGTTTCATACAAACTGTACAACATGAGGAATGCAATGGAGCCGGAAAACACAACATCAGCAAAAGAGTTACATCCATGTGTTCGGGTACAGTACACGATTCAACGTTTTCAACTTTAGTCTTTCAAATCCACTTCACCTTGACTTTCTTGGTCAAAAGGCAAAAAGCCATGGTCAGTTTTCAGTCTTTGAGTGTTACAGACACTATAAAGGTCTTCAGCAGCAAATAGTGTCGGATTCGGCCTCTTCCTGTGCTTTCTCTCTGTGCTTAAACTTTCTTCTTACAAAACACCACCTCCGTCTTAATCAGCGATGAATACGGGGCTGAACAGATGCGCCTCAAAGTAAGAATATCATGCAGAAGTCCATTCATGTTGTAGTTCAAAGTAAAATACAGGTCTTGGTAGACAAAAAGTGAAATATTTTAAGCTTTTGGATCATTGGGAAATTGTTTTATAAAGACGTGTACGTCGAGTATATCTAATTAAAAATCATAAAAACAGAATTTTCAAGTGTATGGTATGAATTTTGACGTCGGTAAAATGTCTAACAAATGACATTAAAATATTTCACATTTGTTGTACTCCTCCAGATAAAACAAAATATGGCGTTTAATTTGTACAATAATGTAACTTTTCCACAATATTTTAACTCGCTGACCTGTCCCTGTTCTGTGTAAATGGCGTGCTTAAGGCAAAAGGGGAACAAACCATCATTTACAAACGATTATTAACCAAAAACGATAAGGCCTCAAAAATGAAATGTTAACACTGGGTTTGATTGATCCGTTTTTGTAATCGAGCACATTCAGACTGGTGTATATTCAGCTTTGTCAGGGCCGTCTGTTAAATATGTCTCCTCCAACAGGGCTACACGGGGTTTTATTGGTTGGTAGTGAGAGTTAAGCCCTTTATTTACAGACGACTTGAGAGCAGTTTTGTTCATACACAACCAACGCTGCTGAAAGTCGTGTGAAGGTGCTGAGGGAGCGAAAATACGAAAATTAGACGGATTGTTGATTATTGCTCTAATACAAAAATGACATTAAAAAAAACTAGGTAATCATTTACTCTTAAGTGCATTTTCTTCAGTGGTAATCGTGGCTCACCAATTGAACTTCTAACCTTCTACTTTCTGCTACGTCGCACTCATTATCATTATTCAATGTATTATTATTATTATTTGTCATTATTTAATTTATGATTTAAATAACCACGATTATATTTTTTTCTGTAATCATCAACCCTACTCAGTAATGGCTAAAATCAGGGCGGATGATAAGGTGGTCTAGGGCCCAGAATGAAACCCTCTTTGTTATATTCTAACAAAATGGAAAACACAATTCAAGTAAGTTTTGAAACCATTGCAATACTTGGTAAAGATTTATTTCCTTTATGCTTTTGTCTGGTTAATTTTTAGAACTGACGTATCAGAATATGCTCAATTGCCTTGTTGATTGCACTTACCTATGGACATATTTAACTGCTTTTAATCAAATCTGATCTATATTGTGGGTTTGGCAGGATCTGTAGCCACGTTCTAATTATTTCAGCATGTCAGTGACGTGGCTTTTGGGAGACAAAACATTGACATAATTTAGACGCGTTCAAATGTGACATATATATGAAGTTAGAGAGATAAATTGGGCTTTTCGCTTCAACTACATTCAAAAGTGTGTATCCTAAATATGTTGAGTAGTGTCACTTGTTGATACAAATAAGTGAATTTCAAAGTGTTTCTATTTCAAACCGCAACCCTCAGCACTTTGCACGACGAGGCGAGCCATTTCTGCAGAGTTCCTGTCGACATTTAAACATGGTACAGTAAAGGCAGCTATACTTGGGACGGCAAGGGGCGCTTCTGAGCAGCTCTGAATGACTTGTTAGTATACAAGGCAGGTGTTGGTACATCTATATCAAAAGTCAGCTGATAAGTGGGCAAGGAAGCATGGAATAAGTAGCGAAGGAATGCTATTATTTTCAATAGGTTGCATTTACGTCATAGAATTTGATAAGAATTCAGATGGAGGGCAAATATTACTCAATGGAATGGCAGCATTTTTTTTTTATAATAATCCAAACATTATTTGTTTTTAATCTGGAGTCTCTCTAGTTTCTACAAGACAATGTGATTCAATTATAGCACCATTCATTGAAATGCAATTAATACAATTAATTAGGAGAGCAAATACCTTATTTAGTTTCATGTGGATAGGCCCAATAATTACAGTTCAAAACCATAAACCAGACCAAAATATTTGCCTTGTAAGCAGCAAATGTTACAATAGAATCTGGTTTGGGAGATAATTTGTTTGATCAGATGTTTAACTTTAATTGCTTTTTTTGTTTAACTTGAAAAAAAGTTTTAATTGCTTTAATTCTCAACGTCAACGTTTTGCAGTATATGTTTTTGCAGTTTAGAAATGATGAAACAATATTTTAAATCCACTCCATGCATATATTTTCAGGCCCCCAAAATTCAGACACAGTATTTAAAATGCAAAAATCTGATGAAACAAATTATCTTCCATAATCCTGACCTACCCCCCATCTGAATTTAAAACCATAGACTTAAAAATCACTTGAACACAACCTGTCACCGTAGAAGGGCAAAGTGTCTGTGGCGGGGCATGCACACTTAAAGCCATGTGCATACAGTCACAACATACAAACACTGATACACGTATTATATAAAAAGGCAAACAAAAGTTGATTGTACACTTGCTTGTTCCACTGTACTTCATACGGGGAGAGGAAGACGACGTCATTCTGGGAGGTGGAAGGTGGGGTTAATCTCTTCAAGCCGCACAAATGGAAAATAAAACAAGTAATAAAAATATTGCGGTGTCAAATGAACGGGAGACGATGACATAAGGTGCTACACGATGGCACAGTTTAGTAGTGAAGGAATAACAAACCGAACAAAGGCAGGACTGTGCACATTACAGGCACATCACAATTAAGAATCTTATGGAAATGTTTAATAATGTAATGGAACTAGTGAATGTTAGTGAGAGTGAGATTATTCACGTAAACATATTTTAATTGTGGTGATAATGTTACTTTAGCTAAAAGGCCAGTAATAAAGTTTGTTTTTTCAATCCAGTAATCGACAGAGTTTTTCAACCAGTTTTAAACCGGGAAAAAAGGTAATCTGAGGTAGGCCTGTCACGTAATTAATGTATCGACTAATTGTTCATTATATGACAGACGGAACAATATCTTTTAGGGCTCAATATTTATCGTGTGTACTATTCTAGTTAAAGAATTTTTGTCACCTTTTTTATAATAAAGATTTGAGGATAGAATATGCCACTTCTGAGGCTTATTGTAGACACTAACAAATTGTTTACTTACTTTTATTTATTTAATAATTTGTTTCCACTCATTTCCTTTTAACAAACCTTTGATCAAAAGTTTTAATGGAATGATCCTACTTTAGTGTTATTGAGTCAGTTAGAGTAGTTTCTGTATAATTGTTTATTGTGATATTTTCCTTAACAATATATCACACTATTGTGACACGGAGGATATATGAAATGTATTATTATTCAAACGTTCACATGTCTTCTAATTGGGGCTGGACAAATATAAAATTTAATGCTGACTATTAATGATAAAAGGATTTTTTGAATGATAAAATGGTTGGAAGCATTCTACTTTGTGTTATTGTTATAAATAAATCATCTTTTGCCCCATATCATTTCCTTTACTTGTGACGTGCCTGTAAAAGCCGTGACTGAACGGACGAAGTAGAAAACTGCTACTGCTGCTGCTGCCAACAGAAGGGGACCATGCCGAGAGGAGAGACAGCGAGGCACAAAACTATAAGGCCAGAAGACTCTAGAATGCACAACGAGAAAGAAACAAAGAAGGCAAAAATGGCCGACACTGCAGGGGCTTGTGGGTAATCCAAGTGTTTTCAGTCAGTCCAGTCCTTCTTGATGACCAGGTTCCACTCCCAGGACAGGTGGTCGTGTTTGTCGTCGTCGGTGAATTTGGACTTGATGTTGTAGTTCCCCCGGGCCAGGACGCCTTTAGGAGTCTCGTCTATCTTTGTCAGAAAGTCATATTCATTTTCGCGAGGTCCATAGCTGCCCACCATGTAGTCCGACTTGTCAACTGAGAGAACACAGAAGACAGAGACAGATAGAGAAGGTGAAAGTCATTTTTTGGGGCTAATTTTGCTTCAAAGTTGCACTGTGTAACTTTTCTGGTGTGGATTCTGCCACCTGTTTGTCTCCAGTTTATTCTAGCTTCAGTTTATGTTTTTATTGCTGAAAAATACCTTGAATAACATGAATTCATACTGTGGGCAAGGCCGCCTCTCCGCTGATCTGGCCTGTAACGTCTCTATCCAGACAAGCAAAGTCAAGAATCGTGAATATTCACAATACGTAAGAACTAAAACGTAATAATCATGACAATTTTAGAAGCTAAATTCATTATTTAGCGAGCGCGAGAGAGAGAGAGAGAGAGAGAGAGAGAGAGAGAGAGAGAGAGAGAGAGAGAGAGAGAGAGAGAGAGAGAGAGAGAGAGACAGACAGACAGACAGACAGACAGACAGACAGACAGACAGACAGACAGACAGACAGACAGACAGACAGACAGACAGACAGACAGACAGACAGACAGACAGACAGACAGACAGACAGACAGACAGACAGACAGACAGACAGACAGACAGACAGACAGACAGACAGACAGACAGACAGACAGAAGCTCCTCCCCCAGGAAAGTTACACAGTGCACCTTTAAATTACTAAGAGAATAACTCACTTTTGATTCCTTTCCTGAAGGTCTGCTGAACATACTTGAGGCCTGACACGATCTCTCTGTTTACCTGAAAACAACAGAAATGAATAGTGTGTCGTGTACAATACTAATAACACAGCAAGAAAATAACACAAGAAAATATTCAAAAGTTGAAGCCGGGACAATTCTCCGGCAATTCACGCATTTTATTTATCATTTGACACAAAATGAAATGAATATATTATATATCATTCTGTTAAATTAAGGCTACTTCTGCATATATTGTGCAGACTTCCTGTAATTTTCAACTTTTGTTCAACTTTCCTTCACAAACTGCCACTTGACTGATTTAAAAACTATGAATTTACCGCCGGTGCCTTCCAACCAAACAAAGTAAAAGATAATATAAGATAATCCTTTATTGTCCACACATGGGGAAATTTCATTGTTGCAACGCAGGTAGATACAGAGGAAAGGACAGACAACTTGTAGGAAGTTCAAAAAACACTCTAAACACTCTTAATAGAATAACTCTTATAAACAAAACCTCCCACAGACAAAACCTCCCATCTCCCAACAAGGAATGGAGGGGAAAAACAAACAAAGACAAAAATAAGACAAAAACAAAATATAATATAAAATAAAATAAAAACAGCTTAGCGTAAGACAAGACAATACCAATAACAACAACAATGGCAAAATAAACACTCCACTCTCATCAGCTATATGCACCTGAATGTGAAAACACGTCATGTGCAGTTTAATGTGTGTTAGAGTTTATATCATGACACCTCCAGCCTGGTATTTCCATTGATTCGTGTCCCAATGTTACACTCCTTGTTGAATCGCTACACATTCAGTTAAACCCACACAGTAAATCATCTGACAAACGTATGCAGCCTGTATCTGAACAGGAAATGCAACAACCTTTTCAGCTCCAACTCTGATATTGATACTTTGGGATCGACAGACACTTTTTTACCAACGACACCAGTGCACAGACTGAAACCTAACAAACAAAACTGATCCGATGTGTTTATGTGTTCATTTATCCTTCAAATAACAGCTTGAGACGTTCTGAGACAACAAAGGCCAGTATTGCATTAATGAAGCCTGCGTAAATTCAGCCTGGAAGACCTAACTCCATCCATCTATGTCAAGGCCTCCATGGAAGGACCCCTCTCCCCAGCGCCATCATCGCACTCAAGCGGGCGTGGCCTGTCCGTCTGTGAGAGTCAGATCCCTCACTTCACCATGGACTCTCCCAGGTTTCTGCGCTTATCCCAAAGAGGTTATGCAGTTTTTCCCGACAAAGAAGTAGGGTGAAAGGTCAGGGGGCGTCTGTACCATGGCCCTCGCACCTGCTCCTCATCCCCAATCAACGCTCTCAAGTGACTCCTCCCTGCTCTCAATCAGCACCAGGCGGTCGCATTTAAGCCCTCAGGCAGATGGCTCGACCGCTTCAAACTGTTCTGCGACCACCGCCTCCCCAGCTCCTCCTCTACATCCCCCTCATCCTCTACCTTCTCTTCACATCTACCACCACCAGTCTCCAGGCTCCGGGGGGAGACATCTAATACAAATAGATCATGGAGTGCCCATGATCGCAACGTCTTCCGCCGGGGTCTGAGCGCCAAATAACTCAGGAATAAAGCTTGCTTAACAGTCCATTCTCGTGGTCTCTTTGTCTCTCCAGGGTGAATTACATTTGGCTGAACTGATATTTAAGAACCGACACTCGATGGGTAAGAGCCAAAACCAGTATCTGTATCTGTGCCTTCCTAATCTGATTCCATGGAAAACAGAAGATCTCGGACTTCCTGATCTTGTTGCAACAGATGTTCAGAAATCAGAATGAATAAACAGCAAACAGAAGCACATTCTTAATTAAAGTTCACTGTAGAACACTTGACACTGGAATGAACGGCGACAGGGAAATGAACTTCTCTGCAAGTTTAAAGTCCGTATACTGTATGCTTACTAACGAGCGCATAGACAAACCAACTTAACTTGAATAATGGCCGTTCAACGTGGCTGACTAATCTGTAGAAAGGAAAACGTTTCCTCTAGATTTCCTGAATTCAACATCATAAAGAGCTCTAAATCACTGTTTATTTTCTTTGTAATTGTGATTAACTTTTCCGTTGGTGGAAAGTACGTGAAAGTATTCTGTTCTCTTGTATGTTTAGATTTCTGTATCCAAAAACACAAGGACATCTCCGAACAAGAAGCCACAAAAGTGAAACTGCATCAATATCTTAAACATAAAACTAAAAGAACAACAATAATGGTACAGTACACTGAAGGATTTAGACTCTGACAGTATTTTTCCAAAAGACATTTAACTAAAACAGAGTGTGGGTTATATTATTCTTTACATAATCACAATTACAAATTGAACCTTGTTTAGAGCTGCAATGTTTTCTGTATTCTTCTCTCCTCCATTTGGATACAATATGAGTTAAAATATGACTTTAAAACCTCTTTTCTAGTCCATAGCAATTTGTAGTCTGTTTATACCAAAAAATTAGCAATTAAATAATTAATCGGATTGATCACTGCACCAACAAGAATTATTTAGTCTTCTGGTTTAACTTTAGATACAGTTTTTACAATAAACTAGAGTTATCAAGAAGTTTACTGAACATTTATTAAAACATTGTATTCATCATGAGAATTTTAGAAACAAAATGACATTTCAATTATCAAAAAAGTAAATATATACATTGCTGTTGTCATTATTAACTGTACTTTTTCCATCAGAAAGTCAATGTACATTAAAGTGAATTAACAATTTCACTTTTACTCGGGTAATAATGGTGAATATTGTTACATTTCCTCTCATAACCCTAACACTAAAACGACTGCTCTCGACTTTGTGCTTGTGTCGTACCTTGAAGCTGATCTTGATCTGGTACTCGACGCCCTCCTTCAGGACAAAGTGCTCCTTCTTGAAGGCCTCCAGGTCTCCTACAGCGTCCCACAGAAACACAGTGTACAGAGCAAGGATCAGATTTCTGCCTCTGAAATAGACTCACTTACACATACTACATCCTCCATATGTTTCACCTCTTCCACCTCAATGTGTCTTTGTTTGCAGATTACACTAGGTCAAGTTTCATGATAAATACATGAATGTTTTATCTCTTCTCTTTTAAAAGGACATTTTACAATGATTGTTTCCCTCATCTGCCTGAAGAGTGGGTCCAGCTCGACTCCGACGGTCCCTCATCTGCCTGAAGAGTGGGTCCAGCTCGCCTCCGACGGTCCCTCATCTGCCTGAAGAGTGGGTCCAGCTCGCCTCAGACGGTCCCTCATCTGCCTGAAGAGTGGGTCCAGTTCGCCTCAGTCGGTCCCTCATCTGAAGAGTGGGTCCAGCTCCAGTCTCCTTGTGTCCGTCTGTCCGTCTGTGAGAGTCGGATCTCTCCTTCACTGGAACTCCTCCAGGTTTCTACGCTTTTTTCCCAAAGAGGTTTTTTTGTAGTTTTTCCTGGCCGAGAAGGAGAGTCTAAGGACAGAGGACCCTGGGACATCGTCCCTCGCCACCACAGACATTGTCTGACTCCATCGCCACCACAGACATTGTTGATTCATTTCTCCCTGTGGCCCTCAGAGGCAACTGTTGTTGTGATTTTGGGCCTTACAAAAATAAATTGATTTGATGATTTGATTTGATGTTTGTATTGTGATTTTAATGCATCTTATTCTGTTCTGTACGTGTACAAATTGTGCTCTACAAATAAATGTATTGTAATATCCTTTTTTATTTGATTTGTCGGATGATTGTTGCATTTAATATTTCATTTGTTGTTATATTCAAAGCTACATTTCCATATTTCTTCTTTTTTTCCATGTTTTTGTGTGTCACAGCTGGCCATAAGTTGAACAGATCATACATTTTAACCCGGCCATATGTGCACGTTGTCTCCATGGAGATGTTATGCTTTGTCAGGAATGTTTCACAGTATGGTATAAAAATGACGTGTGTTTCATTTATACAGTCCAACAATTCTTGGTTATATGGTGTCACTCGCTTGTTTCCATGGAGATTGCTACATTTTACACCAAACTGTGGAACGTTCCAGCCAAAGCCAAGAGCCATGGAAAAAATAAGGTTGTGGTATTAATTGTACATTCAAATCAGATTCAGATCTGTTCTTTTCTTCTGTATCTACCTCTGTATCTACCTGCGTTGCACCAATGAAATTTCCCCATGTGGGACAATAAAGGAATATCTTATCTTATCTTAAAATCTGAACTGAATCAACATTAATAACTCTCTATACGGGTCAAAGGGATTGTTAAGTTTTACATCTTTTTTTGTTTCATATTGTCTTTTTTACGCTCAGATTTGAATTAGAACACATTATTTGATCATTCATGTCTACCTGTAAATTGATCTCTAGAGGAAAACCAGACTTCACTGATTGTTTTTGTGCATTTTTAAATAAAAAAAACAACAACTTTGTTCAAGTCCCTGGAGCAGTTTAAAATCACCAAACTGCCATTATAATGAACAGGGCTGGACCTGGAAGTAAGAGTGACGACATTATCACATAACAACCCCATAATATTGAGTGGTTTGATGTAATAATAACACCTGATATCTTGCACCTGTCTGACCCGGGTACATGATGTAACACACCATGTAACAAACTGTAATACGTAGGGTTTGGGTCAGAAGGTTTGTGACATGTTATAGGTTATTACCAATTTCAAAATAAAGTGTTATCAATCTTTCCTAGATTTTAAAGCGTAAATCATATTGTGACACACTTCTGAATATAACTGTGCTCACACTCTTTAGTAGACGAGTTCAACTTAGTGTTATCTAGCTGCGTTTTGTTAACAACGCACCTGGACATTATTTTACCGTAGTGTCTAATGTGTTTATGGAAAAATGCATGACAGCTTTATGGGACAGAGGAAAGTGGGCGGGCTTTTTTTTTCTTTTTTTTTTTTAACGGGACACGGTGTTCTGGGGCAGCTGCAGAAAAGCGGTCGGGGTCCAGACTGAGAATAACATTTCTTTTATGCTTTGACCTCTTTCACTCACACGTTTGACAAGACTGAACTCAAAAAGAGAGAGATGCGGCAGAGGAAGAGCCTATGTAATCTAAAAGCAGAAGAGTTTTCTATTCTGTAAAACTGGACAAACACATGTCCATTGTTTAAAACACAACAATTCAGAACTCCACTGTGCTTTTTATAATATGTTGCATGTGGACATCTTATGATTACAAGTGTTTTATTGAACTATTGACTTAATGGCTGTAAATTACTATAAAGGCAAGGCTAAAATTTCAAGCAAAAATAGAACTTTTCCAGCATTTGGCATGTTAAAATCAAGCCCTGGTTATAATTACCACCACACTTGATATTTTAATATTTACATAGTAGATTTGAACGATAAAGTGAACAAATTGCCAAACAATTATTTAAAGCGTCTTTTGAAGTTGCAGTCTACTTTTTTTTGGACAGGCAGTGTATAATTACCCTTATAAAAAGTACAAACATAATATAAAGTGCTTCTCTTAATATTAAATCAGAAAATCTGCTCATCGAAGGAAATATCTTGGTAATTTCAGAACGGGAGCACAAAAGCATAAACAGACTTTATTCCAATAACAATACATTCAGCATTATCATGTGAGCTTTAGACAGTAACAAAAGGGCTTTGTTTTTAAAGCTCTCAGGCATTTTAACCCTCCGCTCCTCCTGCCAGGTGCTTTGGATGTGCCAGGTTGGTGCTGTAGCTTTAAGGAGAGACAGAGGGGTAAATTCTGGCCTGGGCTACTTTACCACCGCAGGCATGAGTCAAGTTTATCTATAACGCACATTTACAAAACAGCCATCACTGCCTCAAAGTGCTGTACAGAATATATTAGTTCACAATAATAATAAAAATACATTGTTAAAATATATAGATAAAATAAATCAAAGAATGGGCATTTTTGATTCAACTCGCCAATGCAAAAAAGGGTGTTTTTAAAAGAGATTTGAAATTCTCAACATAAGTGTCTTTTCTAGACCCCGGGAAGAATATTAACATAAGTAATATCTAATGGAGAGCGTAAATAAATAACATTAAAATAGATTATAATGCTCAGAGGGAGGGAATTCCACCGTTTGGGAGCTGGGGTTAATCTGGCCAGTTACACCGGTAAAAACATTGGGGTGATCTTTTCTTTGCCATTGCTGCACCTAAACTGTCGCTGTTTAAGTCCAGGTTAAAAACTCACCTCAGTCTGACTTTTAACACCGAGCACTGTGCCACTTTTAATCATGTTTAAGTCTTTTATTTGGTCGTTCACGTTGTATTGTGTCTGTTTTTTTGTAGATGTCCCACCGTTCTGCAAAGCACTTTGGTCTTCTCTGTGCAAAATTAATAAACGTGATTTAATTGATTGAAAAAACAGAACTATTCACAATTATCTGTCCCTTGTGTTGTGATTGCAGCTACATAGGTTGCAGTAAATGTTGTGTTACCTGTGAGGTCGAGCACCAGTGGGTTCGGAGCTCCTTCGCACATCAGAGACATGCGCGTCACCGTCACATTAGGACCAGTCACATCTGAGATAAAAGCACAGCAAAGGTTTCAGTATCAACAGACCAGACATAATGTGTTCTCTGCTACTATGTTCTTTTGTGTACAGATTATAAGGTAATTCTCTTTTGTAACCTAGGAATGAATAGTGATTTGTGCACTGCCTGTGACGTGTGAAGAACACAGGAACCAGGCCATCTGCGCTGTAGTCAGGACACTTCTGCATTAATTATACTCCAGTCTATTCTTAGAAGACACTTTCTTCATTTGAAAAAATCACAAGGATTTTCCAACAGAAAGTATTCCAGGGTTTTAGAGAGTCTTGACAATTAAACAAAAAAACATTTAGCTGAATTTCTCATGTTACACTTTGTATCTTCACATTTATATCTCACATTTTATGAACTTAAAGTAATTAATGTAAAAAGGCAATTCTTCTCTGTTTAAAGTCCATAGAAAATGCACGAAATAGGTAGTGGTCCCTACCCAATTTGCACTGAGAAAAATTTGTTTACAAGATACTCATGCATTACTCAGAGGCGGAGAAATACTATTGAAACGATAAGATAAAACACAAGCAGAAAAGTCTTGATTCAGTTTTCCTTCAGTTAGATGAAATGTAGATGAAAAACTACATTCACATACAGATAATCCCAAAAATATACTACTACAGTAATAAAATAAAAACCTGTCTTCTCATGGACTGCTCTTTGTGTGATCGTTTTTTACCGACAGAGGCGGGGCCGGGCCCCAGCAGCGTCTCCTTGTACTTGCGCAGGCTCTCGTCGTCCTTGTCCAGCTCGTGGATCTCCTGCACCGTCTTCTGAGCCGGAGGTTTGTAGTTCACAGACTCCGGCTCGTCGTTCTCTGCAGCGATGGCAGCCAGCTGCTCTGGAGTCACTTCATCCTCAGCCATTTCTGCAACAACAACAAAAGGGTATTTTCATCAAACTGGTGGGGAGTTTAAATTGTAACGTAATATTAGTCTATCTTTCGCTGTTGTTATAACATGTGTAATAACATTGGTTTATGCCGAGCCTCTGAGTATTGGACCACAACAAGGAGCGACACAGTTGTCTGTTGGAGATCAAATAAAACGAGTGAGTAAAGTAAAGCTATCATTATTAGTTGGTGCTGACTTCTGTAACTGATCTATGCTGAGATAAACAGATTTAGGATTATAGTATGTAATACATGCCATTTCATTGTGGATCAAGACATTCTTTATTAAATAATCTATACCATTTATACACTGTTGTGCTGTTGAAGACACTCAATGATGCGTCAAAGAAGCACAAAAGGAAGGAACCAGGAGCAATCCATGATTGATAATTGATTGATGGAGCGCTTTAAATGTAATTTAAACTGTCGCTGCAAGGTCTGCAGCCAATATCTAACAGTAAATAAGTGTAAGAGTATGACCAAACAAGAAAGAATTAGTGAAGTTATATATATATATATATATATATATATATATGTATATAAGATAAGATAATCCTTTGTTGTTCCACATGGGGAAATTTCATTGATGCAACGCAGGTAGATACAGAGGTAGATACAGAAGAAAAGAACAGATAACTTATAGGAAGGCTGATAAAATAAATAAATAAATAAATACCATTGCATGTAATCACGACAGTAATTGCACATGAATATGTGTCACGACAGTAGTTGCACATGAATTGCACAGTAATATATGTGCAATGTATATGTGTGTGTGTGCGTGCCTGCGTGTGTGTGTGTGTGCGCGCGTGCGTGCCTGCGTGTGTGTGTACATATATATAGTTTTTAAATAGTTAAATAATTTATTTTACAACGGATAAAGCAGCTCTGAAGATGCTGAAAACACATTTACTCCAAAAAGGTGACATGTCTATTACGTTCTCAGCGCTGGTTTTGGATCTTGTGAGTGTAGAAAACCTTTGACGACCACAGACTACTGTGCCTACAGCGTCCAGTCAACACAAAGAGGCACTGCACATCACATGAGCGAGGGATGTTCTGTTTGGGGATGAGAGGGGGAGTAAGAGGGGCAAGGGAGGGGCCAGGGTGAGGCTCAAGTTTGGGTCAGACAGAAGCGACCGCTGCTTCTGATATGACAAATATGAGCGTCCAGCCATGAGTACTAAACCCAAACTGATGGAAAGTATAAGCAACACTGTTAAGGCAAATTCTTATCACGTAACATGTATTATAGAACAAAGTCAAAATAACAGGGGGACAGTTCAAAAGACGTAGTATCAGTGGTCAAAATCAGCAGACAAATTATGGTACGTACAGCGTATTTGAATGTTGTGTTTCAATTGTTAATAAAGTAGTCAATATTAGACCCGCTTTTTTCTATTTGTTTGAATGAAATCATTGTTTTGAGTAGCAGCCCAACTATAACTTCAAAAGGGGAGCCACACATCTATTAAGCCTCTGTTTTAAGCAATACAGTGCGATGTGTTGTCTTCTCGCACCAAGAAAGCCAGCAAAACATCTCGAAGCATTTGACTGCACTCTTTCTTCTCCTCTAAAATGATCATTACTGTTTTCATACAGTGTGTTTGCATTGTGATTTCAATGCACCTTTCTTACTCTCTAAAGCATATTCATATATGTATTATACTCCAAATAAATAATTGCTTTGCCAATAAACTCAAAGTCAAACGCTTTGGATTGGATAATACATGAAAGACAATAATGACAACAATATCGATCCAAATAAATTGTTAATAATGCTTCTGTGGACTGTCAAGGCATTGAATGTTATAATAAAGTATGAGGAATTACTTCATACAAATAGTAATCACATACTAATCGTAATTTAAATCATTTGTTAGAGTTTTTCACTTCAAAGACAAGGCGATTAGAATCTGTGCCCTGGAAAAGCAGCAGCAGTAATAACAACAACAACGGCTCATTTATTTGAACATGATCCACTAAATGTTTTATTAACGCTGATGTGAGAGGCCTTTTGTCTGTACTGTGCAGCGCATGCGTGGTTTCCCAGAGGCAGGGTCGTCCCGGTGACGAGGTGCATCAGTGAAACTCGACGACACACAAAAGCAGGAAGAGCCGTGTTTATGCCCACGACAATCACATGAACTTCATGTACAAGCAACATCACTATTGTCCCCCCGAAACACACACAGACTATTACAGACAACAACTGGGTGTTTTTATGAGACTAAAATGTCAAACTCGATTTCGATGCCAAGGAAAATCCCCAATATTGACAAAGTGATAATAAAGTAATACATAATTCTTAGACAATAGTTTTGGTTTATTTTCTATTGTTACCAAAAATGAACCGTATAACAAGATAACATGAGATAAGATGTATCCTTTACTTTATAATGCATTTGTTGTTATATTTGGACACATTTTGGTGACATTTTTAAGTGATGGACCCATTTGAATCATGTTTACCTTAAGCGTTGTGCAGAGTTGTTAAGGTCAGCCAATCATTGTAGTTATGTATTAAAAGTTAATGCTGGGTTTCAGGGGACATCACAACAAGCAAGGGCAATAATATTTGATAAAGAGTTCAAGAGTCCAGTATCCAGCAGCAGAGGTCAGGTGAATGTTCCTTTTGGAGGATTCTTATTGGAATAATCAACATCAACAGGGAAAATCTGGCTCTTGTCCCAGATCTGAGAATATGACATCATCACATTCACGAATCGAAAAACCACCAATTACAAAATAACTACTATTTACTATAAAACAAATATGTTAAAAAATTGGTTAGGGCAAACAGTGATACACGAGGTCCTTTAGGTGGTACATGGACATCTCTTCAGTTCTTCTGTTTTGGTTGGTTTTAGTAAAAAAAAAAAACGGCAATTTGCTTTGCTCTTCCTTGAGTAAATTCTTAGGTAAAACTACTGTGGACGTGGTGTATTCCTAATAAAGACCTGGTTTAGCCCTAATTTGGCCCAGTCCTGTTATAGACTTGATTTAGATCTGGTGGTACTTGGAAAGCCAAATCTTTTCTTCAGAGGTACTTTGAGAAAAAAGTTAAAGAACCACTGGCTTAAGGTTTTCCATCAAGTTTAGAAGTCAAATGTATCACTTGTTTTAAGAAAAAAAACGTATTAATTTCAAACAAATATTAACATTGACTGAATCTGGTGAATAGACCCTGAAATATCAACCTTAACACTTGTCACAAATAGACCTAGGACTGAGGAGAAACTACTGATAGCTTTCACTCAAGAGCTCTTCCATTAAAGCTATTTTAGCAGCGCTGACTTCCTTCTGTCAAACACACAGTCATTAGCCTGACTCTAGTTTACTTTAGAAAACCACAGCCGCAACTAAAGGCTTCGTCTGCTGCTTTCCACCACAACTCTCAGGAAACACGGCCAACAAGTGTGTGCATGGCCAATGTTTTATGAAGAACTGGGGTTGCCAGATTTTCAGAAAGCAACAAGAAACCAAGCCTTTGAAAAACAGCCCCAAACAAGTGACTCAAACCCCACAAAAAGACCGAAAAAGACCCCAAAACACAACTAATTTAACATTGTGTGTCACCGCTAAACAAGAGATGTGCATATATTTTATAGGAACTTGCATAAATAACAACTAAAAAACATGTGTATGTCCGTATTTCAGTCATTAATGGGGCTAAAAATTTGCAAGCGACTTTCCAAAAACAAAAGCCCAAAGTCGATATAAAGAATCAGACTTGGCCACTCTGTGAAGGTCCAGACTGTGTAAAGATCCCCTCTTCTGTTTTTAAGGTCTATTACGCAGCTACAGACAAATACTGTAGGTCTGATAAGTGTATTGTATTGGTCTAATGTTTCCCATCATGCACTTCTACTGCTGAGACGATCCTTCTTACAGTTTCGAGGTCATTGTTCATTGATTTTTCATAAACTACAGAATGTCAATATATTTTCTCTGCGGATTATGCCTATTTATAAATCATTGTTACCATTAAATATGTTCTTTAAAGTTTCTTTACAGGGAAGTTAAAGATGTGTTGCATATAGATGTGAAGGTATGTATTTTATGAGTAACATCTTAGAGAGAGAGCGCCACTGCATTTACGACTCAAGCCAAAGAACATAGGTGTAAACACTCTTGTATTGGAAAGAAGTAGAGACAGAAAACCTCTAGTGTAATCTCCCAAACAAGACTTTAAGTGATATTTTGTGGTTCTTTATATGGCCCATTCATGTTTTGTGCAATACTTTAACCTAAACCAAGACATTTACAGTCACGTTTTTGCACATTTCTGATGGAAATGTAGCTTGAATGACGTTACAGAGATAAAGAAAATAAATATTGCCCATGCCAGTAAAGAAGGATGAGGGTCTTGATACAGGGGGCCCTTAATGTAATGGAGTTGCATGTTTCCATATAAACCTACAACAGGCACAATCTGCAAATCCTCTTTTGTTTCTGGATCACGACTGCTCCTGACAGCCCAGCGTCACTGGAGGATGTATCAAACACAGAGCGACGACAGAGAGTCTACGGCAATCCTGTGTCATCCCACCAACATCAGCATCACAGTAACAGGCCTGTAAAAACTCTACACTAACACTTCCAACTCCTGGTTTACTATAAAGAGCTCATGGACTTCAAGACCGGCCCATAAAGGAAAGAATGTGTTCAACTCAGGACAATGGAGTGGTCTCGGCGCATGTCCAAGCACAAGCGACGGAACCAGTGAAATGTCCTTTTCCATTGGCTTCAACCTGTGACATTTGAAGGACAGTGGAACAATGTTTCTTGAATTCTTTGTGTAGAAAAAAGGACGCCGTCAAACCCACATTTAAATAGGGATTTCAAGACCATTTTAGAAGCCAATGTCAGTTGATTCAGTTCAGTCTATGCACTAAAAAGTAAACCTGAATGTAAAAAGCTTTTATATCTGGTTCTGTTAACTCACATATGATTAGTAACACATTAATAACTTTACTTTATCATCCAGAAATGTTGATTTCATAAATACCAGAGGAATTGTGATCTATAAACCAATTTGAATGAGAACATTATGCATTTGATTTAATTTAAATTGTGTAATTCATTCTCACAATACTCATAACACTAACATTTTATATTGTGACAGCTCTACATTTAGACAAAAAAGGGTTTATAAATGATTTACCCAGCGAAACCAACATCCATTTGGGTAAATTCAAGGCATTTGATCTGAAAATGCAACCTAATTAATTGCACAACATTGAATTACACACATACTTCACAGCTCTTGCTTGTGTCAGGCTGCAGAAGTGTAGCGTTATGTAACTGCTGGCTTCATAAACAGTATTAGCCTTTTGGGATGACAAATTAGTCTTCTTTTCCTTCCAGCAAGACGTGGAGACAATAGACTTGTCCAGCTAAACCCGGATGATATTCACATACTTGAGCACATGACTGATTTGAACTTAAAATCTTTGTCCCAGTTGTATTCCAAGCCAAAAAAACAGAAATGCTCCAGTGGTGATGTGCATGACTTGTCCAATATTTATGAGTGATGTTCAGTTTGCTCCCAACAAAAGCTCAACATTAACACATGACCCTGCACACGGATGTCTAGACAGCACCCCACCCAAATGTGAGGGCACCACTGTTCTCCCACAGGCCTACAACTCAAAAAGAGAAAGTCACCACACGCTCAGCTGGGCTTTACATTGATTTTCTCCACAATCAGATGATGACTAAGCGGGTGATGCCGTCAGCAGATTGTCAGGATGCTGCGTTAGGTCATCTTCTGGGAAAAAAAGGCAGTTGTATCACTTCCAAGCGACACTGAATGTTCTAGAAATCCAACACAATCTGGTCACAGAGCGGCTGTCTTTGCATTATAACGCGTTTGACAAGAGTAAAACGCACCACAATTTTAGTACTTGAAATGGGATACGCCACGGTGACGCCCGGGCAAGGTAACAAAGGAACCGAAATTTGCATTTTAACAGAGAACCGGCATTCCAAGTGTCAAGTCTGCAGAAAAAGCAACAGCAGTTTAACGGCTGCAAAAGTTAAAATCACGCACAGACAACACCTCGTTACAAACACGATTGACTTTATATATTTAACGACTGCTGCAGGGGGGGACAGGAGCCAAAGTGCTTTTTTTTAGTACAATCAGGCTAATCATTTCCAGCGGCTAACATTAGCATCAAGTTCCATCATCCAAGGATGGAAAACGGTGCTATGGCACGGGGCCCGGTCCTGTGGATACGGCGCGATCAGACGTGCCCGGGATAAAGACACCTACCTCCGGGTTGGTGCAGCTGTGATTTCGGCGCTGTGGAAGTGCGTGAGCCGCTCCTCTTGACAGTGGAAGTATGGCGAATAACGGAACGGCGCCGCCCCGTGTGTGCCAAGCGCGTAACCCGTTTCCGGGAGCTCCGTGCGCGTCATTCCGCACGTGGGAGCCCCACTCACGGCCCCACTGCGTCTCCCCTCCACAAGGATCTGTCTCATGTTAACCTTTACGTTTAATTGTGTTGTATTAGCCCCAATTTTAGTTCAAATACAAGTGGTCTGCACGTCCTTGTTTGGTTTAAATTAACACTATTGACCTTTACTTCAATTTCAAGGAGTGATTATACCAACAACTTCTAATTAACTTAGACTATTACAGATGGCGTGCAAGGTGTGCAGAAAAATCAGCTTTAACTAGATTAAAGACTAAAAGCACGTTTTTACTTTTGACAACAAAAAATAATAATCAGATGGACGATGTTTATATACAACACATTTTATGAGCAAAAAATATTAAAAAGTACATGATTCACAAAGACAATGGTGTTTATGATTCCATACAGCCCTGCTTCACAACGCTTTGAGAAAAATAATGTCAAAGGCAATAAGCATTATTTTATCAACAGTAAAGAGCTTGTAAACGGGAGAAATAAAACATCAATGAAAACCATTAATACAATATTTGTGGTGCACATAAAATAGATTTACACCCTATGTACAAAAATGTAAGTCCCCCAAATAAAATGCTAAAAAAGTCAGATGTAAAAACTTTTTGCAGATTCTCCTGAGCGAGTTTAGCTGGTGTCCATCTGGAACTTGGAAAAAATGCACGTTAAAAACCACTCTCTCCGACAGAGTTATAAAATTGATGGTGTCACATATTTTAGTTCAGTTTACCTTGGAATTGTACTCGTCCAACTGTGCATCCAGCTCTTCTGCTGAAAGCTGTGGTTTTTTCTCACCACGTCCTCGGCCGCCGCCTCCACCACCACCTTCACGACGACCTCCTCCTCCACCACCACCTCGCCGCCTTTCAGGCCGCTCAAACTTGGCCTGCCCGAGTCTGCTTCGGTCAAATCCTCTGAAGAATATAAAGGTTTTATTAAGAAACTCTCCTAACAGAAACAAGTGACATGATTCATTTGCTTTTATGCTCAATCCATTGCAAGTACAGTAGTATGAACCAAACAAAAAAAACAACAACTATTAGCACCTTTCCTCAACTTACCCTGTTGCAACTCGTTCCTCTTGTACCTCCGCCATATGCTGGATTTTCATTGGTCGGCCTAAAACAATTGGTTGAACATTGAATTACAAATACTTGCACCATATGATGCACTTTTGTACATGTTCAAAGTAGAACTCACCGTCCAGTGGCACACCATTGTACTGTTTCAATGCTTTTAAAGCATCTGCTCTATTTATAAAGATGACATCTGCAGTTCCTTTACTTCTTCCAGATTGGTCATAATGTACTGATGCCCTTTTCAGCTCCCCAAAGTCAGCGAAAAGCTCCTGTAACACAATTTCCAAACCTTAATACACTTGATATAATTAAAAGAAAAAAACAAGAGCAACGGGTGATTATGTTACCGTGATATCTGATTCAGAAACCCCAAAGTCTAGATTGGAGATGAGCAGCTTGCAGCCGCTGTCTGCAGCCCTGCCAGCAGAGACTTGTCTCCTCGAAACACCAACACTAACACTTTCTTCAAATTTGTCGTGCTGCCATTTGTCCGGAAGTTCTCTGGGCTGTGGAAGACAAGAACATTAGCATTGAGTATCACAATGAATGCACCTGAAAAATCCACTCTAAAACGAAGACAAAGAAAGGAACACCAAGGACATAACTTGAGAATGCAGAAATCCAGCAGATGATATTAACTGGGTAAACCGATTAGAGTTCCAATGGTCTAAAAAAAAGGGGACGTTATATTTTGACTAATTGATGTAATTTTTAAAATGTTCATGTTACGTATGAACAGAAACAAGGTAAACAAAACACTCCAAACCAATAATGGCTTTCTGCACAACACGCCGCCATTTTGGTTTAGCAACCCACCTCGTTTTCTTTCATGTTCATACGTTCAGTAAATCATCCCCAAACTCAACCATATGATATAATATGATCCCAATTGGTTTAGGAGAAAGTATTATATTCTTTAAACGCGAGATCTTGTTCCTAGTTGCTCCTTTAGGACGTATGAACACATTAAACTTATTTTCGACACAAAACAAAACTACATATACAGGTTCCTTCAGTTAGATTCTTACCCTTGTGTACGGCGCGGGCCTGTTGTTGTTCCGCCTGAAAGTGTTGTTGGGTCTGGCGCCGGTTCGCCCTGAACTTCCCCGCAGTGGGGCTTTGGACGATCCTCGGCGGCCACCTCCAGAGCCGCCTCCTTTCTTATTGAGCTTGATGATGTCGTCTAAAGACATGTTTATTTTGTCGGACATCGTCGCGTTGAGAGTTTCACGAAGACTTGAAGTTGAACAATGAAGTTTTCGGTCAACAGAAAAATCCTTTATGAGCGTCGGTGGCGCGATGTTGAAAGAGACGGACGTGACGTAGAAAGTCACGTGATCGCGCCTCTTTTTTCCCGTTTCTCATTTGAATACTTTTATTTCAGTAATCATGTGGTAATACAACTTTAGACAAATAACGAGCTGCACCAAACTATATTTAAAAACAAAATTTATATAATAATATATAAATATAAATATATACGAATCACAACTAGAAAGAACCGCCATCTTGTGGTCATCATACACAATTGCATTTGACTAAAATAAAATCCCATATATACATACATTTCCTAAATATCGTATTATAAAATATGGTTCTTTGACAATAAGATTAATTTATTGTGGTAAATATACAATCTTGGATGTTTAACAACCGTATTTGTCATTGTTTATTTCGTTGGTGTTGTACTTCCTGCAGAGGGCAGGGCTCAAAGCTTAAACTCAATGTTTAGCCTTTTTTCCCTCAAAGAAGAAACTTCACACCACGCAAACACATTTCAAAACATGATATTGTCTAAAATGTATCCCGATTTGGATTCAGCGCTTCCAATTTAGATGTATTAATTAGTTGTATTTCGTTGGCTGTTCACGTTTCGTGGGGTAAGTAAACAAGGACACAAAGCTTGACTAGTAGCTAGCTCTCTGTGACTAGCTTACACCATTGATAACACTTCACTTGCTGGTTAAGGTAGAAGTCTGAAGGTTTTTGTGCTACTTCTTCTGGACAGATTTGAATCAAACACAATGAAAGTAAAGATCCGACAGTGGAGCGGCGTGGCTTCGTGGTTGTGGGTGGCAAATGATGAAAACTGTGGCATTTGCAGGATGTCTTTCAATGGCTGCTGCCCAGATTGTGAGTATTTTCAGCTTTTTATTTCCTTGAATGAATGGACAGTTTGTAGTTGGATGCGCAGCAACTCTTTTAGCTTTAGATTGTACCTGTGTTTGTTCCTGTGAGGAATTATTTGCAGTGGTGACCAACAAAATACACAGTGCATCCAGTGTAGAACAAATACAAATAAAATCAAGTATAAATAACCAGAAATATTGCTCTGTGTGTGAAATGGCTTAACAATTGCTTACACAGCTGGTGTTTCTGAAACGCTCCAAATGATTTATTGACAATAGTACATCTGTGTCTATTTCAAACACATGAAAACTTTAAGACAAAAACTGATACATCCAAAAGACAAACTCGGACACAAACACAGTAATTTGTCTACCGTTTCTCATTAATTGAAGAATGCATTGAGCGTTACATGGGTGAAACCAAACAGCCACAGAAACAGGCTTTATTTGTCAGGAAAGATAATCCATCTTTGAACAGAATTGGGGGTTTAAGGTACAATTCACGTCAACACCAAACAAAGAAACAATAGAGCTAATCAGAGTATGCTAATAAAAGTTAGATGGCCCGTTAGGGGCTTGAATGATTATGCTAAATATGACTCAAGTAACTGTTTACACCTTAGAGCAGGGGTGTCAAACCATTTTGGGTCAAATTTCAACGCTCAGGCTTGGTTACGGGCCGAACATAACGTAAAAATAAAACTATAAAGCGATTAGAAATAAATAAAAAGCTTTTATAGCCTAGTAATAATTCTATACGGACACTGTTGCACAAATCTGCAGCAGGGGAAAGACCATATTCATGCATCAGCCGCAAGAACAGGAGTATAGACTTGGGCTTTGACAATTCTCTCTTAAAAGCTGAATGTAAATTCACAAAAAATTAGTTCAGAATGAGAAAAAGGTTTATTGCCATTGCCCATGAACAAACTTCACAAACACAGGAACTTGCTTTGGTGATAGGCACATAGGCTTGTTATGTACACAAAATGTACAGTTACATTTACAGATACAGTGTGGTAAGTGAGTTAAAATGACAGGGGTTAAGAAGTGTTCATGAGTCCAACAGCAGTGGGAAAGAAAGTGTTGGATGGATGGACCGTAGCCTCCTGCCTGAGGGGAGTGGCTAAAATAGTCCATGTCCAGGGTGACAATGGTCGGTGGTGATCCAACCTGTTCATTTTAGAGAGTATTAGGGAGTTTTAGGGACTTGTAAATTCCAAGTTGTAATAAAGCAAAAATGTCCAGGCTGAATCCATATAAAAGTCTTTATTTTTGGGGTAATTTTTTGAATGACTGATTTGACTGGAAATAAGAGGGTTAGAGCTTTATTTTTTATGTAACAACATGGTAAGCATCTTGCGAGTTCCCTTTTTATAGAATAATTGACAAAATGATATAAATAAAGGAAAAAGTCCAACATGGAACACATTAAGAGCAAGGAGTTTAATATTTTTGGCGGGTCGGATCAAAACGTCTGGGGGGCCGGATGCGCATGTTTGACACCCCTGCCTTAGAGGAACAACAGATACTAGTTTGTGTTGCAGCTCCTCCCTTCAGAGAGAACTGGGGCCATGAACATCAGAACTGAAGAAGCTACTTGGATGAATGGCAAAACATATTATTAACTCTTACAACTTGACACAATTTTCTTTTGGGACACAATTATTATTAAAACTTAACTAAAAGTTAAGGGCACCTGTTCATGTCTGTTGCAGTGCATGTAATCAGTATTTCCTTGATAATAATATTTAGGCGTGGACTACGGTATGTTGACTAAAATTAGTATCTATGTATTTTTGCATTATCTCAATAACAATATTCAGGCCATATTTTAACAGTGCATTAGCAATGAGCTATAATGTGTCTGTAATTGTCTTGGTTACGGTTCAGGTTTTGCACAAAGCATGAATGGACTGTAAATTTAACCACTAAAGTGCAGAAATATCACTTTATATCCTTTTTAGAGACGATTGTGATATTATACACTTTCCTCTAATAATAATACATGTTATTTGTATAGAACAGCAAATTCAAGACAATTTATAAAATAAAACTATAGATAAAAATAATGAATCCAATAAATAATTTGGATGAATTTAAAGGTTTAAAGCAGTTCTATACAGATGGGTCTTGAGGTTTTTCTTGAAGGTTTTTTAGTGCAATCTTGGAGCTGTTGAGAGTTTCAGTGCGGGCAGTGATCTTTTAGCCTCTTTAATCAACTGTATCAATGTGAAATAGGCCTGATAATATTTTTGATTTATTTTCTAGGTAAAGTCCCGGGAGACGACTGTCCACTGGTCTGGGGTCAGTGCTCTCACTGCTTCCACATGCACTGCATCCTGAAGTGGCTGAACTCGCAGCAGGTCCAGCAGCAGTGTCCCATGTGCAGACAGGAGTGGAAGTTCAAAGAATGATGCAGAGAAGTGGGCTGATAGCGTATCGTCTGTAAATATCACTGTATTTCATTATTTGCTTGTGGATTATGTTTTATTAAAAATACCTAAACATGATTTGTTTTCTCTCATGCAAATGGAATTACAGGGGCAACACTCCGCCCAAGTTAAAATATGATTTTAAAATAATCAAACTATTTTAATAATTATAATATTTATTTATATTAAAAAATATAAAAAAGTGTATTACAAAAAGGAATGGTAGATAATATCAAAGTCAAAACCAAACTCATGCTTACATCTTGGTACATTGAAAAGACATTTATGGTACTAGTTATGACAGCCAACAGCATTTCAGACTTGCTGCTATTGATGCTATTTTTAGCTCAGAAAAAGGAGCTAATGAGCACAACAGCATTACTTTTCACAACATTCAAAGCAAGTCCTACATAACATTCTGACCAATACCAGCTACAGATGCCATGGTAGAGCCACTGCAGTGTTCAAATATCTGGGACTGTACCCTTCGGAGGTTATGAAGCTCTTTAGTCAGCAGATGTCCCGCCTCTCACATGACCAGCCTTTAGCCATCTGCTTTTCCACCACAATTTTCTGAATTCTTGATTGAAAAAACTTCAAAATCCTGATACTGATCAGTTGTGGCTCCGTCCGTCCATTTCTGCCATACGTTTTCAGAACTTGGCAGTGGTTTTCAACACAAATTTAAAGTACTTTTTGAGTCATTTTCAGTCATTTGTGGAGATGCCAAAAAGCTCCAGCAGCTCCTTACTATCTGGGTCAATCAGATCTTCTGGTTTCTCTCCGCAGTCGTTTTCAAGGTCCCGATCCGCTCCCAGAGACAGAAGGTACCTGCACAAAACAAAATCCCCAGTAATGTCAGTATGCGTGAGGTGCAGGAGTGCAAAGGGTCGACCAGCTTTTCTTACTGCTGTGACGTACGCTAAACTACACATGCTGACCCAGTGTGAAAAGTGAAACGTAATGCCCTTTTCAGTGTTTTAAAATAAGTTTGTGCATGACATAGTGTAAGTCCTGCTAAAAATGGACTGAGGTTAAAAAGATAAAATAATCCACACTTTGTTAAGGCTAAAGAATGTTAATGGTTCTAAACACATTATCCTTTATTATAATGTAATAACCATAAGAAAGGATGGAAGAAAGGACGCAATTACCATCATAATTAATTTCCTCCACAATTATGTTCCTGTTTTATTCTGCTATTAAACCCTGAAGTTTAGATCAGCACAAATGTCCTGAAATGCATGCGATTCTATTATCAGTTTGTCAGTTCATGTAGACATGTTTCAGTCTTTTGTCAACTCTCTTACTAAAACAATAAATGTAGATATTCTATGTTTAGAGTCTGTAGTTTTATTGCAGTCTGTACCTAGTGTTATTCTGAATATTGCTGGATAATCTTGTATGCTTTCTTTTGTGATACAGTAGGTTCTGGGCCTAAACGGTGCCCCCTGAAATGCTCACCGTGCGATGTGGGGGTA
>NW_027316056.1:13359376-13399376 GCF_026437365.1 Eucyclogobius newberryi
TCCAACAAAAAACTAGCATTTTTTTGTCGTGTAGATATTCATATTTATGGTATCTTATCTTATGTATTCCATTATGATAACACCAGTATTCAGAATTGTGTTCAAGTAAAATACAGGGAATTTGTCACCTTCTAACTAAAATAAGCTGTGAAAAGATTTGTGGTTACATTTGCATAGCAACCATTAAACCCCTTGACATTGTCTGCTGTATATTTGGCACAACGACAGCTTTAGGGCTGCAGACAGCTGAGGCTGGAGCTGCAGAGGCAGCACAATGCTGCACGTGCAGCTCTTAACAGGAGCTCGTGTCTCTGTAAAGCCCAGTAAAACACCACCAGCTGCACAAAGCATTAGTGAGGCGAGCAGAGGACAGCCCAGTATCTGGGATAGGGACGTGTTCACTCCCCAATGAGGGGAAAAGTGCAAGTGAAAATGATCCACAGTAAATCTTCAGGATTATCAGATTTGACAAGAAAACATCTCCTTTTAAGTTGTGTGTTGCAATTAGATTTAAAAAAAAAAAAAAAGCATTACATTGTTAAATACTTGCATATTTAGTTTTTTGCAGATGACTCTTAACTGCAACTTTTGAGCTGCTCATTTTAATTAAGTAAACATTATCCTTGTTCTGCTAGTTTGTTTTCCCTTCTGCCAATGTTTTTTTACAGCACACTATTTGAGAAGAGGTTAAATTGAATAAAATGTCAATATATTTTGCAGTATTATTCAATATAGGAATAATATAATGAACATTGGAAAATGCAATTTGGTTGTTTACATTTTCCAAAGAAATGACCAAAAGAAAAATCTGTCAGACTTGTACTAAAATCTGAACTTTGAGAACTTCTAAACGGCAGTTAAGCTTAGACCTCTGCTTGTCGTTAAGTTGTTGGTATGGCAAGATTTCCCGCAAAAGCTTGTTAACATTTTGTATTTGTTTACACATATCAGTAACACGTATGACCATGAAACTTCTAAGGTTACGGTAGTATTTTAAAAGACCTGATGCCATCAACCCCAAAAGAGTAAACAAGGAACTGTGAAACCTCAACTGTTTACAGAGGAGTGCTGAATATAAGATGGATGATTTGATTATTAAAGATGGAGATATTTAGCTCATAATTTACCACTGCCATAACAGAATCTGTTGAGACTTTTGACTTTATCATTTATTAGTAATGATTTGTTTTAAAAGCCACTTTTACTCCCACATTGTTGAAAATCAAGGGATTAGAGAAGTGGCTTTGCTCTGGCCTCCATTTCATATAGAATCATTTTATTTTTGATTTTCTGGCCCAAAGGCATCATTTGACAGGACAGCTCTAGTGTGACATTTTGAGGGCGGGTAGAGACATTCGGCAAACATTTGTGGTTTAAGGAGTTGCAGGTCTTTGGTTGTTGTGGATTTACCGGTAAGAACCTGAAGAGTTTTGTGTTCTTTTTCAATTGATTTGAGTAATAAATGTAATCATGATCACAATTCAATTAATTGTACAGCCTTAGACAATAGAAGGATGCTTTTATATTAGTTACACTTACGTCTTCCAAATCGTCGTCGTCTCCCGCTGGGGCTCCTCCGTCTTTGCCTCCGCTCTCCAAGAACTTACTGAAGCCCTCTAGTGTTCGCTCGCCATTGTAGTCAATCGCCTGAGCACAAAAGGCACACGTTTAAGCTAAATAAGACAACAAGAAACTTAATTTGTAAATAAATGGGATGGAATTTAAGATATAATAAGTAATTTGTCCCACAATGGGGAAATTCCAGAGTTGCAACACAGATTAGGAACAGAGAAATTTAAAAAAAATTGGGAATACTGAATGTGAACATGTGACAGAGGGAAAGAAACCAGACCAAAGGTGTCAAGGTGAAAGAGACTCAATACTCTAAGCCTCCGCTTTTAAAAAAGGCTGTTTAATCACTTGTCCACAAATGGGTCAGGTCAGAGTGAAAATGTCAGCCAAAAAATTTAACAAAAATGGTAAAAAAAACATCTTTATAAATCGAATTCAAGAGATTTCAATCATTCGTGTGAAAAAATGTAATGGCTTTAGTTGCTAAAAAAAAAAAAAAAAATTGTTCAACTGTTCCATCACTTTTTAGCCCAGTTATTTTGCAATCTGCATCATAAATCTGACAATAACACGACCACACTAGATCCACACACACACGCTTGATTGGGCAAAAAGTGTAATGTGAAGTCGTTTGTTCAAGTTTCTTCACGTGCTTCATCAAGCCACGAATGAAACCTCATATTTGCAAACTGATACTTTCCTCACAACTTTAAAGACAAACCTGCCAATTAAAGTCAAGCAGCGACTCAAATGACCATTCCTTAAGTATGAGGCGATCTTTTATTCAGAAAGCCTTTATTTGTCCACACAATGGGGAAATTCCAGTGTGCAGAACAGATCACTTATAGAAAACTCTTAATAGAAAATAATGCGACATAAGCAGCCAGAATAAACACTTTTACATAAATGGTCCCTTTAATTGAAGTATAGAATGATTTGAAACGCTTTAACTTTGCTTCCAAACTTATTATAATTTGAGTTCCAACCCTCATATTTGACCTGTATTTTAGGCTGTAGTTCAAACAAGAAATTCACCTTGCGGTCGTCCCCGGCAGGGAAGAATTTGAGAGTGGGGAAGCTGTGCACTTTGACTGAGTCGATCTCGTTGGCTGTGGAGTCCATTTTGGCAACAACGATGTCTTCGTTGTCCTTGAATTTCTCTCCCAGTTTATCCCAGATTGGAGTCAGCTGTTTGCAGTGTCCGCACCAGGGAGCATCTGAAAACAGAAATAAGAAACGTTAGACGATTCTATAGTGTTAGACAATTTTATAATACCATAATGTGTAAAACCCATGAAGTATGTGTATAATGTAGTGTATAATGGGCCAAGGGAACATAGGATTTAGTACCACAATAACAGAAGCTTGCAACATTTACAGACAAAGTGAAGGAGTGGGAAGAAAAATGTAAAAGTTCCCACTGTATTTCAAAATCCATCTAATCTGGGACAATGCGGTGTATTAGACAAACGTAAATATGACGAATTATAGCTATAAAAGCTCATTTACATCTGCAGTACAATAAAACATGCACATTTGGAGACTAGTACAACACAAGGACATGTTCAAAAAAAAGGTACATTTTAAGGTCTTGATCACATGGTTTGATTTTAGCCAGTTTAGTTTTAAAGTAGAGAAATGTTTATTTTAAAATATGGTTCATCTTTATCTTATTTACTTTAACGTGATGGGTCTCCAACTGTAGGCATGTTAAACTATATTCCTTCTCACTAATATGTAATTATTGTAAACTAAAAGTCATATTTTCCTGCCATAACGTTGAAATAAATCCAATCAATAACTATTCGGGGCTCTAATTGTTAAATGGTACATGAACCTTGGAGACTTCAGCTCAGTCATGCATGATCTGGCAGCCGGTCGACACTGGTGCGACCGCTCACGTGCAGACAGCTTCTGGACTTACGCCACGGTGTATGTTCCCGCTATAGGCTGCATTTTCACAGCAGCCATGGAAACTTACTCCAACTATAGTTCCATGTGGATCACCATAAGATAATCCTGTAGCTATTTTTGACCAGATCGTTGAAAATTAGAGCAGTGCCAGGATGGAAAGGCTTATTTTTTTACACTGGCTTGCTAATAATATTCTGACCAAGGTAATTATAGGTTTATTACAGATTTAGAGGTAATAAAGGGTGCTTACAGAATTCAACAAAGACGTTCTTGGTTGGGTTGAATACCACCTCCTCGAAGTTCTTTCCGACCAGGACTTTGACTGGGGTTTTGTCCCAGTCGTCGGGGATGTCTTGGCTCATGAGGTGAGGCTGAAAGAAGACAGAAAAGCATGATTTAATGTGTACCTCATTAATTAGGTCTAGTTTACCATTTGATTTTCCTCATAAACTCAAAATACATAAGGTTCATACAATAACGCCTTTTTATAGCCAATTTTAAAGACACAATAAGCAACTAATCTTGTCTCACATTTTGCATCGGTTTTCATAGTAAAACATCCAAAACAGTTTAATTGTAATATCTACATCATGATATTCCTTAAGTTTTAAATACTTCTAGTCCAAGTTAAGGATTAGTAGGTATTAACAAAGATCTCCATATTAGAGTATCCCGATACTTATAGCCTGACAATATTCAACAGAAATGTTTTAAAAACGCGTCTTTAAACATAATAGCTGAGGTTTAATTTTCAGACAAATGTGAAATGTCGATAATGAATAATGTAAAAGGGTCTGAACCAGAACTTTCCCATGTATTAAAGCATAATCTGTTTTGCCCCAGTACAGACTTATAGTAAATGCACTTGTTCAGGTCAAAATGAGACCAGTGCCTTTTCTGATTATAGAGTTTTATTCCGCTGTTAGCATGCTAATGTTTGTTAGCATACTGCAACGTTTAAAACCTAGTGCCGTTTTTCATGTGTATAGCCTCCTAGAACTCTTGTATGGAATGCTTTATTAAAGTCTCCTTGTTATTTTGGGCTGATTGGGACCTGAGGTGTATAAAGATGGATAATTGTATTTTAGAAAAATGTGCACATATGGATGATATTAGTTTCATGTTTTAATCATTTTGATAGAACACAAGTCACAATTGAATAATTTACAAAAAACATTTAGTGTCTGAAGACAGCAACATTTGGGTGTGGGAAGGAAAAAAAAACGTTAAACTAAAACAATCTAAACTCTTAAAAACGTGTTACTTCTAAGAGGCAGTATATAAATCAGTGGTCTAAACAATCCAAAATGTGTAGTACACATAGTGTACCATGTTTTTGTAGATTTTTTTATGATGTTCTCTATATTCACATTTTGCATATCTTCAAAACAACCCATTTTATAGCCTAGTTTAAAACGCTTTACCCAAAACCATTTACAATTAATACTTTGCATGCATTCACCTTGAGTTTTCCCTCTGTGAAGCGTATGCAGAACTCCGTGATGCCCTCGGCTGTGATGGCGTTGCTTTCGGGCTTGTACTTGGTCATCTCGTCCTCCAGAGTGATGAGGCGGATGGCGGGACACTCTTCTTTCTTCAGACCGAAAAACTCCAGGATCCTCTGGTTATCGTCCACGTCGCTGTCAATAAAGATGAACAGGATCTGCAGGAGAAGGTCCACGTTAAATGTTGTCGACAAGATCTCGATAGTCAATACCTCAATGACTAAATCTCCTTTTAAGAATGGAATTATTTAAACACTAAATGAAAGCCAACTATTTCATATTAGATTTGTGGTCTTTTACTAGTTCCGATACTAGATTTAGCATTACTAGCATCAGATTTTTTATTTAGAACCCGGTCTAGTCCAGGTTTAGTCACTTGCACAAATTTGTGCAAATTCTCTTTTGCTTTCCATATCAAGTGCCGTGGACGGCGCGCAGGCAAAGTACTTCGGCGCTCGCACGGACGGTGCCGTGGTGCTTTTCGCAGGCGGCGCGCGCGGTTATCTTAATACCTGGCAGTATCTTTTCAGCATAGCGGGGGCCGCCGCCGCATGGCGGACCGCCAAGCCAAAACCCCTCAGTGAGAACACTGCCTTTTTTACAATACTTATAAAAGACAAATTGGTCCGTGTGGGCAAGTCGATACAAATAAAGTAAATTTGACTTGCCTTTCCCTTGAACCCTGTTGCGGCCTTCTTGAACTCATCCATCTTGTCCTTGAAGTCTGAGGCAGCTTTGGGCAGGAACATAAGGATGTGGGACTTAATTTCACCTCCAAAGATTTTGGGAGCAGTCTGTGGTAAAGGAAACACACATATAAAGAATTAAAAGATTCACAGTCACATAATGTCGACTACAAAGTAAGGCTAGGCAACACAACAAAAAAGTCCAATTTATTCCTCACAAATCTCCATTATTATTATTATTATTGACATGACTATTTGTCAATTCTGTCAGTAAAAGCATAGACTTCTTGATTAAACGAATTCCAAGCTAACCATTAAGGATGGGAAGCAATTGGATCTAGTTTAATATTTGATTACGGTAATTGCAAAGCTCTGGTGGAATTCTACCGACAGGTGTAGATCTCCTGCTACAAGAACACAATAGCCTTTAGTAGTACTCGTTACCACTTAAAGTAGAAGTGAACGTATAGTTTCAGAAAAGTTATTCCAAGAAGTAAGTATTGAAGTAACAGTTCTGTTAGGAGGAGTTAGTAGGAGTGGTTCCTCTTCTAACATGATTACATCTAAAGTGGCAAAATCTTTATATTGACAATATTGAATATTGGCGCATCTTGCACCACTTCAGATTTAATTTAATTTTTCTAGTTTTTGAAATCAGTCCTTTCAAAAACTGATTGAAAAAGATTGTTTAACATTTAATATTTTGTCTTGAGCGCAATTTCTTGGGCCACTACTTCTAGTTTTATAATATTAGAGTATATTTCTGGATACCCACCTCCGATAGTAACCTGGATTTCTTGCAGCACATTTTGTACACAAATTCAACGTTCTTATTACTGTAACAAATTGCATGCTAAAAGTACATTCAAAATGAAAATCCAAGAATCCAAGGCAAACATATTGGTAAAAGAATTCATCATGCTGAATAATGGAAACCCTGGTGCAGAGTTGCTCCAGTACCTGCTCAGTGAACTCGATGACCAGAGGCAGCTGGTTGGCCTTGACAAAAGCCAGGAGGTTTTCTTTAGACATCTCTCCAGCAAAAGTATTGCGCCCCTCGTCGAACTGGAAACAAGAGGGAAACAAACAAGATACAATTATCCAGTCAGCTGTTGCATGCGTCTCATAATCTGCCTGTGAACGTCGCATAGATTTACCAGAGATAACTTTATACCGCTCTGATTGCCCTGTTGACATATGGACAGGGGTGAGGTTTTTTTTATTTTATTTTTTAATAGCTGCACTTCCTGGCACATAATGGAGAAATGATCTTTGCCAGTGGCTCAGGGCCCCCTCCCATGCACTTCAAGCCCTTAACACCGGTGGCAGTAAAGGGTTCAAGTGGACAGTTGTTTATTAAGAGCGAGCCAACAGGGTTTAGCCGCTGCGTGCCAGTGGCTAAGGTTACTGTAATCAGGGGTTAAACTAAAGATCAGGTTTAAACAGCAGCATGCAAAAAAGAAACAATAGACATAAGGTTACATTTGTGACAATAAGCTGAGTTTCTGACCATGGAAGCAAGTGCACCAGATGGTAATGGTTGGGGAATTAATTCATAAGCAAATGCACGCATTAATATGTAGTGTTCTTTTTGGAAGGAAACTAGTTTTATTTTGGTGGGGACACCAATATCTATTCAAAATGTGACAATTAGATTAGTAATTTATAAACAAAAATATTCAGTTTGCAGTGGACATTTAGGAGCAGATCCAAGAGTATTAACATTTGACAGAAATATGAATGACAAAAAAAAGGAATAAATAAATATTAACACTGGAGCAATGTTAAATTGCAGAGGCCTTACATGACTTTGTAGTCTAATTCTCATTGACCAGAAACCTTTGACCCTTTTTGACACAAGTCAACCAAGATGCTCAGTTCTCTGCAATAAAAAGAACCTTTGACCAGCTTCTAGAAACATGGTTAATATATTTAGATAATAGAACTAGTATTTCCTTGACATAATATACGCCACGAGACAAGCCAGAGCTTTACACATGGGTTTAAGAGGAGTCACGTTTTGGACGCAGCCACAACTACCTGAATAGACAAGCAACAAATTGGCTTCCAAAATAATCTTGATATTTGTTGGATTATCCAAATACCTATAATCAAAAGATGACAATCTGCCTCATCTGTTGAGATTCAAGCATCACAAGAATGCCAATGGACTGAAAAGGTAACCACAAACAACACGAAATACAACTTTTACGTTTAACCCCTTCAGTTTAGGGCCTATTTTTTCAAAAACGCCTAAAGAAATGAGCCCCATTTAAAACTGAAGCTATTCCTGAACCCTCTGAAGCACAAACTATTGGCTGGAGCATTTGTGAAGCTGAGACTCTAGTCCAGTCTAGATTTTCTTTGTTAAATATATGAATGAGTAAAGCTGGTGTCTGGAGGGATCTACTGATTGAGACTAAATGAGCATCTGTTGTTTTTTTTATTTGTGGGTTTGGAGTACAAACAGACCCCGATTCTTCCCAGAATGATTGATTTGACTGGAAATATGAGCATATCAAGCAGCTTGAGAGTTCCCTTGTTAGTGGACAAAATGGAATAAATAATAAAAATGTCTAACATAAAGGGGTGAAAAAATGCAAGCTGAAAGACAGCTGGTCATCTTGCACATTATACTGCTTCCTAAATCAAATCAACATGTTTGCGTAAGAGCTCAGAGCCAACGACAGACATGTTTCAGTCACCCCAGACGAGCTCAAATTAGCTCAGACACTGTTCGGTCAACAGAGTCACATTACAAAGATTTAAATCACGAGTATGATTTCAGCCGCCAACAATAAACATGTAATTGTATCTTTCGTACGATCCTGGTATGTAACAAGCTGCTACAAGTATTACTCCTACCTTTTTGAACAGGACGACACCATCCTCTGTCACTTCAAACTTTGAGTAAACTGCGTCGTCAGAAGTGGAGGCGAACGGGATGTCATCGATGGCCTCAGCTGCTTTCTCAAAGGCCTGGGCATCAGCAGACTTGGGATCCTACAAAGAAAAACGTCCATTAAGGTAAGATAAGATAAGATAATCCTTTATTGTCCACACATGGGGAAATTTCATTGCTGGCAATGAAATTAAATTGCTGACAATTTAAGTCAAGAGATTCAGTCTTGCATCATTGTGCAAATGGATGGGATCTTTTGAGTAACGTTCTAGTTTAATAATGCGTTTACTTGCATCTTTATTATCTAAAGTGTGTATAGTACCGGTAAAATAAATACATTTTTGAGTTTTGATGATTGTGAGCGGAAATATTTAGATTTTACAATTAGTCAAGATTATTGGCTAAATTAAAGAAAACCCGAGTGGATTTTGTTCCAGCTTCAGTGAGAAGAAAATGTGTTAATTATAACAATTAACTTGCCAACCATTTAATAAAGAAGATTCTTTTTGAGAATAAAACTTAGTGGCCACAAACAGGCTAGATAATAGAAGTTCAAGCTGATCCACCCCTCACTTGGAGCTCTTATCAGTCATTAGTGAGACAAGCTCAATGGTAACACTGAGGGGAGGGGCTTGAGGGGCGTTCTTTACTTCATGTCAACAATAAACAGCTTTGTGAAGGACACAAACAGCAAGAACGGGTAGGATTATGCTCCGGACACCACCAGTCTCCAGCACCTGCGCTCAAACTCGTTTCTCCAGCCTTTGCCTATTTCAATTACTCCCACGCCCTTTGGCTCAGGCCTAATAAAGCTGCGTAGCGTTAAAGCCCTTTTCTTTTATTAGTGTGACGCCCTTACCTTGAAGAATCCAATGACTGCGACTTCACTGTCAGCGATGAGAGACTCTGCTCCAGTGACTCCGTCCACCACAGCGACAGCGGGGCCCGTGCGCTTCTTCAGCCAGTTCACCATGTCATCAGCCTGTCTGCCCGCTGCAACAGGCAGAATCACCATTTCATAAGAGACACGAGTCCGCTTCTTTACATTAGGACCAAGTTTAAACTGAATACCCCAAATAAGTGAAAGTGTTAAAATTATATGTTAGTAACAAAACCGAAAAGGGAAAAACCTACAATAGAGCTGCAATGATTAGTCGATTTAGGGTGACAGACTATACACAAAGTCATATTTTCATTACCATCTTTCTAGAAGCCTCAGTCTCCATATTTCAATCTTTATTTGGTTGCTAATGCGTGTAAAAAGTCTGACTTTTTTTGTACAATCAATTGCACCTCCAGACAAAAAATAAATACAAATTTAATGACATTATTCCAACCTAGACTATAAAAGAATCTTTAAACATGAAAAACAAAGTAAAATCAAAGTGTACACTTCTAGAATTACTCACTCAACCCCACCCCTAAATATCCCCGACTTCAGTGAAATTCACGTGCAATCATGTCACATTCATGTGCATATAACTGATGTAAATGGAGTGTTTATTTTATCATTATTAGTATTATTTTGTCTTACGCTAGCTATTTTTATTTTATTTCATCTTCATTTCCCCCCTCCATTCCTTATTAAAAAAATGGGAGGTTCTGTCTAGGAGTTTGTTTATAAGAGTTCTTCTATTAAGAGTGCTTTTTAAACTTCCTATAAGTTGTCTGTCCTTTTCCTCTGTATCTACCTGCGTTGCAACAATGAAATTTCCCCATGTGTGGACAATAAAGGAATATCTCATCTTATTTTAAAATGTGTTTACCAATGATTCATTGGGTAGATATATTGGTGTTTTAACTACAAGAAAATCCTATATAACATATTGCTTCCATGTTCATGAATAATAAGTGCCAGGAACAAAAGAGCTGCTGCTGCTGCTTCCCATCAGCCCCCCTATTCCCAAATAGAGCTGTCCCACCGCAGCCTGGACGACGTGAAAACCTGCACATCTCTGCTCCACACTACCAGAAGCATGAGGAGAACGTGCCCAGACTGCTCCGCCCAAAACAAGACTAGCTGAAACCTGATTGGCCAAGGGCCGACACAGATCAAATTACCAGGATGCAAAAAAAAAAAAAAAAAAAAAAAAAAAAAAAAAAAAAGAGTCAGGCTCACTTTTAGAAGTGTACCATCTATGCAGTATGGCTCTGCACTAGCATCGATGGGGATGCTTACTCACTATTGTATCAGTTTGTCAAAAGAGGGGATGGGAAAAGCTTTACGACATTTCAACCTTGCAGTCGAATGCATTTCCATTTTATTTTTTAATAATAACTGCAATAGAAGGATTTAGGAGGAAGACCAAATGTGCTTTTTACAATCTTGTACAACTCCTAGCAATTACGTTTGAGCAAGAGAGAGAATAAAGTCTAAAGAATAAGGTCTAAAGAATAAAGCCCAAGATGTACAACTAGAGTAGGTGGTGATAATGCAACACTACGATACCATCCACCATAAAACACAGAAGAAATTAAGGATTTCTAAGTTCGGCCATAGTGCCAGCAATCAAGATCAATCATACAGTGACATTTCTTCTCACAATAATCTGAACACTAAAAGTAGAGATCACTATACTAGCATATAAAGTTAGTGTTTTGACCACATTAAAGAGCAAACAAAACAAGATATTTTATGGAAACTAAACGCGCCCCTTACCCGAGTACTCTTTGGGTGAAGCCTTGTCTCCTCCTTTGAAGAACTTGATGGTGGGATAGCCTCTGACGCCGTACTCCTGAGCCAGTTCGGCCTCTTCTGTGGCGTCCACTTTGCCCAAGCGGATTTCCGAGCCCTCGGCCTTCAGCATCCCGGCTGCCTTGGCGAACTCTGGGGCCAGGGCCTTGCAGTGACCGCACCATGGAGCATCTGAGGGGGACAATGACGAGTTATGAAGTGACAACGAACTGAAATTAGGCCCGAGCGAGTTTGTCTAAATATCCAAATGTGATTTTTTTTTGTAGACAAACACTGCAAAATGCAGTTAGATTTGCGATGTTTGTTTTAATAGGTGGGTTCGGTCAAAGCGGGCCGTGTCCAAGAGCATCAAAATGTGAGAAAAGATAGAAGACAAGTAGTATGAATGATAAATTGTAGTCAGCAACGTAGAGAATACGAGCTAGATTTACCAACAAAGCCAGTATTAGTAAATTCACAAACTAGGCAACATACTAAAGAGAAATTTGGAATGGTAGAAATGGATACCGTATAATAGTTAATGGTTTGCTGTCGAGCTCATGAACACAAAACATCTATTTAATTCTAATCAAACACCTTATTTATGCAGGTTTTTTAATTCCATCATGGTTTACCTTAGCATCTTACCGTTTTTACATTTCCAATCTGTGATATAGTAATAAACACTTAAAAAAGGGGCATGGTAGCCAACGATGATGCCTTTAAAATGGAGGCACATGACTGACACTGCACATCAGGGACACGTCTCATTACGTTGGGAGGTGGCGCCACAATTGAGAAAAAGCTTCCTTGTTCCCTCCAGTGTAACACAACAGAGGCGCGTGCAAGTTTGGAGTTCTCCACAAGTACACGTCAACCTTAAAGTCCACACAAACTGTCCAGTGGGTCCCGCCCAGTGTCCCACCCGGGGCCTCCACATTGGATGAACTCGCCCCCGGCCTTTCCAACACTCACTGCGGGTCAAACCATCCTGACGGGGCAGTAAAACAAGCATGACTCTAGGGTAAAAAAAATAAAATTAAAAATAAATCACTAAATTCTTGGATAATGGCGCACTGGCCTGTCCAAAGCGCTCCAAAAAGTGAAACAACAGACTTCTGAAACGGAATTGTGAAACGTAATCGAAAAGGAAAACGCACCGATCATGCGTGAAAATCACAAACACTTTCACACAAACGACCACAACTAAAACAGCCCATCTTCAAACTAAAATATATTAAAAACTAAAACATATGTGCGCAAATTGACGGATCGAAGAGACCCGGACTCAGGTGCGCAGGTAAAACACGTCAGGGGCCAGTGCAGACGCGTGCGGAGCCGCCTGTAACGCGATCAAAGCCGGGGCCCTTAACTCGACATGAATGAACTTGGGGTCCACACGGTTCACTGGCGTCGACGCGTTTGCAGGGTCCATTTTACAGTGAGAGGGAGGGGGGGAAAGGCCATGGAAATAAAAAAGTAGGGAGACGCGCGCGCACCGGGAAGCGCATATGTTAATCAATTATAATGGCGTTTGACGTGATCTAGAGCCGTTGCCAGGCGTTTGAGACGTGGACACCGCGCGGCAGGACACACGGCGTGATTAGGTTTTTGTCAAGCGGAGCGGCAACTTGTGTCAAAGTTTTGGTGCTAACGCGTAGCTACACCGGAGATGCGAGAACAACACTGGTCACTGTCTGGACGGTTTTGACACGCGTTACAAGTGAAAATACTCACAGAATTCGACGAGGATGTTCGGGTGAGCCTGGAGGGCCTCGTCGAAGTTACTTTTCTTCAGCACCAGGACGTCTTCCTCCTCGGTGATCTCGGCTCGGGCTACGGCCAGCGCGCACAGCAGGGCAAACTTCCACATCGTAACGCCGGGGGTTTTCTTACACACGCGGAGACGGGAACAGCGGGGCCGTGCAGCAGCGGGGGGGAGGACGAAGCGGCAGATGAGGCGCTGGCGGCGGTGTTTTAGGTGGTTTTAAGGCCGGGAGAGTAGCTGGTGTTTTGTGTCTACCGCTACTAACGTGGCAGTGTAGCGCAGGAAGCGGAGGTCAGCGGCGGTGCGCATGCGCATTTATCAGGCCCAAAGCAGTTCGTGTTGAAATGTGACTGGACCGCGGCGCGCGCCACCTGGAAGTGAAAGCAGCCGCCTCCGTCACCGCCCCTTGCGGTCGCCATGGTGACCCCGCACCCGGCTCCGCGCCGACACGGGACCGTGAAATAATCAGTCACGCAGATTAAACTGGAAATAAAACATGCAGTCGGAGCCGATGTCATGGCTTGGAATGGAGATGTTTTAAATCCAGATGCGATAAGACAAAATGCGCCCTTAATTAGGCTACTACATGTTTATTTATTGATTTTATGTACGTTATTTGAGAATGTACATAAATGCTGCATCCACAAAACTAAATTATGTGGACACTGTCGCTCCCACGTCACAATAGTCAATAACAAAGATTTAATTTTGCTTGTAAATATGGCAGAATTAGCCACAAGGCTATTTTTCATCTGTAGTCTCAGGACAGCTGTTACTTTCATTCTAACTGTAATTTAAGAAAAATACAATAAAGCAATGACTTTACATAGAAGTTAGAAATATTTGACTATTTATTTACTATTTAAAAATATGTTGATGGCCCTCATGCAATCAGCTACTGATTACAGGGATTTAAATAGAAAAAATAACAAATAGTCTACATTCATACTGATTTAAGGTCAGTTTAAGGTCAGTTTGCTCTCAACAGAAGCCTAGAAACAACAACATTGTCCTATCTGCACCTAAATATATTGTATTATTTTATTGAATGACACTTTACATGGGACATTGTAACTTCAAGGGGCATTTGTTCCAAATGCATTATTCTCCCTTAGGGACACATCACCCCAAAGTAGCATCTTGGAACACAAAACAAGAATTTGACAGATTCTAGTGAACAATTTGTTTATATCTATTTCTAAACCTGATTTATTAAAGTTGTAATCACAAAAAAGACCTGCCTCTGATCATATTTCAATCAATAGAGAAACTGAAGCCTCAGAAGAACAAAATATGACAAATCAAGGTGGTTTCAAGTGTGATATTTGAACCTGGATTAAACACATTTACTATTGCATTTTACATTTGTATTTAAAAGGACACCACGACAGACATTTCTGATGATGAGAAAGTCCAGATTTTTTATTTTACAGTCATGTTGATACACAATAGTTTTTCATTTTACCTACAGCCCTAAATTTGACTACAAAGAATATTTCTCCATCGTTTTTGATAGAAAAAGCAAACATTTATACCCTGGAAATTAAAAGTGTAGTTTTTAAGACTTAAAATGATTAACATTTCAATTTGATGTTGCTCATTTTTAATTGCCTGACCAGCCGTTCCCAACACGTTTTGACAGACTTTTTTGCAAAACCGGAATGTGGGAGGGACTGGCTGGTCAGGTAACATTTAATGATAATGATGAGGAAACTAACAAGACGTCAATTTCTGCCCAAGTCTTGAACCAAACACAGTCTATAAGCAAATGTGTCCATTTTGTGTTTGCTCCATGAGTCATATGAACCCTTATCAATGTTTACTTGCAGCATTTGTAATCATTATTCAGTAAATTACTTCAGGGCTGTGCTATTTACTTTTCTTTGAATCATTATTATGTGAAAACACTGGAACTGAAGGCTGTGTCATTGTGAACCAAAGATTGTGCAGTTATATTTGGTCTGTAAAGCATGAAAATAATAAATGAGCGTAATAGTCGTGTGGCTTGTGTGTCCTGTTTCTATTGGCTGACAGAGCTGACAGTTTGTTACTGTGTCACAGTTTGACCTCACCAGTTACACGGCCATGGTGAAATACAGTACTGTTGTTAAAGTAGCCCACACCAAAGCCTTTTGTATCAAGTTTTTTATCTTTTACAGTTGGGATTGTATCACTTTTACACTTGGTACGGGTGGGTTTTATTTTAGTAAACAGTCTGGAATGCAATTTTTACTCCAAAAGTAACACATGGAATCAAACTTTAACTTGCTGCGTCCACTATATTTTGTTAAAAGTGAAAAAAATGAAAGAAGTGTGTGTTGTCATTGTTTTCCATACCTCTTTAATTATACTGGTGCAATGGTAACACTATAGCTCATATTGTATGTGGTTTGCCGATGTGGTTTCGAATACAAATGACTTGATCTTAACACTGTGAGCCTCGTTAATTCAGAACAGAAAGAACAGCAAGGCCACCAGCTCCACATGGACTAAAGATTATGGAAATGAATCAAAGTGTACTCTGAAAACTACAATGACTTGCTTTATAGAGGTTTTGGGTTCCGATATCGATTTTTTAAATGCTGCTACTGATAGCCAATATTGTTTTCTGGCTGGTTTTGCCGTTGATCAACATTTGCAAATACTGATATTAAGATTTCACCCATAACAAGGCCTGCAAACTAAGTCAAGTTATAGTAAAGTTCAGAAAAAATATCATTGCCAAATATATCTGTGGAAACTCAACGATAATAATTAGTTTGCCATAAGCTGTTCTGTCACTAATCACTAATAACCCATTCCTAAAACAACAGTAATTATTTCCAAATAGCCAGGGTTAAAAAATCCATCTAGTATTTGTGTATAAAAGACAAAAGAAAACTGAAACTACATAGGCTTGTGCATGTGAGCGTACCTGAATAAAAAGTAATAGTCATTATTCTAGTCAGTAGCTTACATTACACGTCAATTTCCAGTCGTTTCCATGCCAACAGTGTTCTTGGCTCCTCTGCATCAGGACGATCAATTAGTGGAGGCCTGAACATGACGTGGCTTGTAATAAATGTAATCAAGGGCAATGATGTCGTGGCCAGGCTTGTTTAGAAAAAAATAGTAAAAGCTGTAGTTAGAAGAATGACTCACAGGGAAAAGAAACCACATTATCATATACATAAATTGATTAGAAAATATCTAGGCCTATTTCTAACTATTGTACTCAAAAATGTTATGTTGACCTCGTATAAATATGAGCTGTTATGTCACCTTTTTCCATTTCAATGTTTTTTTAACGTTAAATGTTTGTTACGTGACTATTGCCTCACAAACACATCCAAAAGTGTCTGATAACTGTTCATATTTTAACCACAAGAGTGTGTGAAGTCGTACAAACAGTCTGAGTGGTTCTGTGTGTCATCTGAGTAGTTCTGTGAAGTGAAGAAAAGATCTGCAACATTTACATATTATAAAATGTGCCAAAACAATTGAAAATAAAAACAGTATTAGGCTGTTATAAGAGAAAACAAAACCCATACAAGCCCAGCCTCTGTCATTCTTGATTAGGCTTAACTCAATTTAAAAGTGGTTAAATTAAAGACACGTGTGTATTACTCAGAGTCTAAACCTCCTAGATTTTGTTGCATTGCTGTTGCAGTTGTGTATAGTGTGGGGGTGTCGATGTCTATGTTAATGAGAGCGCTGCTGTTTGTTTGAGCAGTGGTTTAACACAAAGACCTGTGACTTCCTGCATTAAGGTCACACATCAGCAGCCAAAACTCTATTCAAGATCAAGAAACTATTAATAATAAAGCGCGCGTATAATCAGCCACTTAAATCATTCAATTCACACAGCCTAAGAAATATACATGTATATACGTAATATTGGGTCGGTTAAAATCTTTTATAATAAACCAGTCAAAAAACTTATTTTTAAATGTTTTACCCCTTGAGGTAGTATAGTAAGAAGTAGAAGCAGCAGGAGAATATAAATAGTCCAATAGCCTACAAATTCAATACTAAACAGAAAATATATAATATAAGAGTCTTTGAGAGAAGAAAACAGGAAAGTCTGATGACATAGGCAGGACAAATTGCACAGGCCAACAGAACACTGCATTGACTTTATATGACTTAGTGTTTCAATCTATATATAAGTTTAATATGTGGAATAGCAGGTAATATTAAAGCATGACAACAAACATATGGGTGTGTCAGCTCTGGGTTGGAATGATGTGGATTGTCTCCATTGTAAACATAACAGACATTTTGACACTTTGATTATTCAATATTTCTATGATGAATAAACTAAATATATTGTAATACATTATTTTATTTTATTTATTTATTTATTTGACAGGGACAGTGCAATAACACATAGTTACAAAACAACGCTTGTAGCCGATGTGATGCATACAACGTTTATAGCCAGTGCTAATTTTCAGCTCCCGTCCCTGGTTGGGCCTTTCTAAATCCTCCCACAGATATTAGGCTGATTTAAGTGCAAAACTAAGCAACTTGAGAAGCTGCAAATGGACTACCGTGTTTTGCCACAAGATGAAGCCATTCATAAGCTGGACACAAACAAACAACGACCTCTAGTGGTGTACACATAAAATACATTTACTCTCTTATCTTTGGCATTACAATTAAGACTAATTTAATGGTTCACTAAAAACGTTTTCTGGCTTGGTTTCCGTTCCTTGCCTGCCTCCGTGTTATTGATATGCTAGGAATGTTCCAAAGCACTATGCAACGTTCCAGGTAAATCAATCATAATTAGCAGGTGGCAAAAAAGTTTAATAGTGAACCTTTCTATTTTAGTTTTGCCAAACCAAACACTTTTTTTTTGTAAATTTAGGGGAAACATGGTAATCTGTTTTGTTGCATTAATAATGTGCCCTAATATATACAATTTACATTAATTTACTTGAATGACAAATACGTAACAACTGGGGCCTAACTGTCTATTCATTCATCTTTGTCTGTTAGCTACGCCAATTTTCTTTAAATGGTACAAAATAATGACAACTGCCGGTGAGTTATCTTTACGCAACCTTTTTATTATAAAATCATATTAAATACAGCATCAACAGCAGTCACAGAGGAAAGAGAGTGTTTCAGTGCAGTTCAGAGACAGGACACACGGGGGCAGTGTAGACTCTAGTCTACAGGTACAGGCAGGTCCTGGTGGTAGTGATTCAGGGGATAATTACTCATGTCAGGCTGCTCACCGTTCAAATCTGCATACTCCACTGAGCCCTGTACAGACAAACAACCGTCATTCAATGTATGACACGGAAAAGCACAACTTAAACGGAGAGCAAGTGATTTTCAGAGAGAAGAAAGACAAGTTAAAAGTGCACTATGTAACTTTTCTGGCAGAGTCCACAACAGGCTTGTCTCCATGTAGTTGCTTTTTTGTCAAACTGCTGTGACACAGGATCTTCTGACCCAATCCTCCTGTTAAGCTGCTCAATGTGCTTCAATCACCACTCGTTATAATGATCGATTAGTAGTTTTGCCCGGAATATTCTACAGTATGGCATTGCCCTTTCGATACAAGCCTGTTGGTGTTATCTAGTTACATAGTGCGTCCTTCAAAAATAAAAAAAGTAACAAAATTAAGAATAACAAACAGTCCAAATAAATATCTATTCAGGTTGTATTGGGAAGAATTTTGGAAAATGTTTCAAAATGGATTAGTACTTCTAAACATGCAGCTCCTTTAAGTGAGGAGAAAAGCTGGTCCATTTTTTTTGCAGAAATAATTTTAGTGAATAATTTATGTACTGTATTTATAACTAACCCGCTGTACAAAATTAAATTACAGTCCAAGCCAGTTATTTTAATGTTAATGATGTTTGTTGTAACTGTGTATCTGCTTCCTCTTGGCCAGGGCTCCCTCGTAAAAGAGGTTTTTAATATCAATGGGATTCTCCTGGTTAAATGAAGTTTAAATAAATGAATAAAATATCAAAGAAAAGGTTTGTATGAAATTTAATGAGATTGTAAATGAGCAATATTTGCACTCTTGACAGTAGCTTGTTATTTGTTACAATGCACAATTTTTTTTTCTATCAAAAATAACTTCAAAAGAAAGCTATAATTTAGAGGCATTCCTCTGTGGTGCACAATTTGAGTCCATATACAGTTTCCAATAAGTTTTATCCACCGCCCAAACCACCAGAGAACAAGTTCTTATTACTTCTGGTGCTTAAACTCAATATATTTAGTTTCCTTTGTTCAAACTCCACATCGCCTTTGAAGATCTGTTTCCGCAGACACAGACATAATACAGGCACATATTGAAGTGTAAATACAGTATTATCTTCTATCAGGATGCTCCACTGATGTTTTTAGACAATTATGTCACTTCCTCTGACCGTTATTGTAACATTTTGAGTGCTACTGGTGCCTATCAGGGACAAACTGCGGTGCTGATTAGGGAGCGCTAAAAGGGGACAGTGTGCGTGGGATGGTCCTGAGGTAATTGGAGTGAGCCTGTTCGCTGATGTCAGGGGGACGGGGAAGGAAGTCACGGCCCAAAATGTCTTTGTTTTACTGGAAACTCTGACAGAAGTTTCCCTCCAGAGCCCAGACCTTCAAGCTGCAGCAGGAGCACAGACAGGAGCACTGACAGAAGAACGGACACGAGCATAGACAGGGGCAGACAGGAGAACAGACAGGAGAACAGACAGGAGCACAGACAGGAGCACAGACAGGAGCATAGACAGGAGCACAGACAGGAGCACGGACAGGAGAACAGACAGGAGCACAGACAGGAGCACAGACAGGAGCACAGACAGGAGCATAGACAGGAGCACAGACAGGAGCACGGACAGGAGAACAGACAGGAGCACAGACAGGAGCACAGACAGGAGCATAGACAGGAGCACAGACAGGAGCACAGACAGGAGCACAGACAGGAGCACAGACAGGAGCACAGACAGGAGCACAGACAGGAGCACAGACAGGAGAACAGACAGGAGCACAGACAGGAGCACAGACAGGAGCACAGACAGGAGCATAGACAGGAGAACAGACAGGAGCACAGACAGGAGCACAGACAGGAGAACAGACAGGAGCATAGACAGGAGAACAGACAGGAGCACAGACAGGAGCATAGACAGGAGCACAGACAGGAGCACAGACAGGAGCATAGACAGGAGCATAGACAGGAGCACAGACAGGAGCACAGACAGGAGCACAGACAGGAGCACAGACAGGAGAACAGACAGGAGCACAGACAGGAGAACAGACAGGAGAACAGACAGGAGAACAGACAGGAGCACAGACAGGAGAACAGACAGGAGCACAGACAGGAGAACAGACAGGAGCACAGACAGGAGAACAGACAGGAGCACAGACAGGAGCATAGACAGGAGCACAGACAGGAGCATAGACAGGAAAACAGACAGGAGCACAGACAGGAGCACAGACAGGAGAACAGACAGGAGCATAGACAGGAGAACAGACAGGAGAACAGACAGGAGCACAGACAGGAGCATAGACAGGAGCACAGACAGGAGCACAGACAGGAGCATAGACAGGAGCATAGACAGGAGCACAGACAGGAGCACAGACAGGAGCACAGACAGGAGAACAGACAGGAGCACAGACAGGAGCACAGACAGGAGAACAGACAGGAGCATAGACAGGAGAACAGACAGGAGCACAGACAGGAGCATAGACAGGAGCACAGACAGGAGCACAGACAGGAGCACAGACAGGAGAACAGACAGGAGCACAGACAGGAGCACAGACAGGAGCACAGACAGGAGCATAGACAGGAGAACAGACAGGAGCACAGACAGGAGCACAGACAGGAGAACAGACAGGAGCATAGACAGGAGAACAGACAGGAGCACAGACAGGAGCATAGACAGGAGCACAGACAGGAGCACAGACAGGAGCATAGACAGGAGCATAGACAGGAGCACAGACAGGAGCACAGACAGGAGCACAGACAGGAGCACAGACAGGAGAACAGACAGGAGCACAGACAGGAGAACAGACAGGAGAACAGACAGGAGAACAGACAGGAGCACAGACAGGAGAACAGACAGGAGCACAGACAGGAGAACAGACAGGAGCACAGACAGGAGAACAGACAGGAGCACAGACAGGAGCATAGACAGGAGCACAGACAGGAGCATAGACAGGAAAACAGACAGGAGCACAGACAGGAGCACAGACAGGAGAACAGACAGGAGCATAGACAGGAGAACAGACAGGAGCACAGACAGGAGCATAGACAGGAGCACAGACAGGAGCACAGACAGGAGCATAGACAGGAGCATAGACAGGAGCACAGACAGGAGCACAGACAGGAGCACAGACAGGAGAACAGACAGGAGCACAGACAGGAGCACAGACAGGAGAACAGACAGGAGCATAGACAGGAGAACAGACAGGAGCACAGACAGGAGCATAGACAGGAGCACAGACAGGAGCACAGACAGGAGCATAGACAGGAGCATAGACAGGAGCACAGACAGGAGCACAGACAGGAGCACAGACAGGAGAACAGACAGGAGCACAGACAGGAGAACAGACAGGAGAACAGACAGGAGAACAGACAGGAGCACAGACAGGAGAACAGACAGGAGCACAGACAGGAGAACAGACAGGAGCACAGACAGGAGCACAGACAGGAGCACAGACAGGAGAACAGACAGGAGCACAGACAGGAGCACAGACAGGAGCACAGACAGGAGCACAGACAGGAGAACAGACAGGAGCACAGACAGGAGAACAGACAGGAGCATAGACAGGAGCACAGACAGGAGAACAGTCAGGAGCACAGACAGGAGAACAGACAGGAGCACAGACAGGAGCACAGACAGGAGCATAGACAGGAGCACAGACAGGAGCACAGACAGGAGCACAGACAGGAGCACAGACAGGAGCACAGACAGGAGCATAGACAGGAGCACAGACAGGAGCACAGACAGGAGCATAGACAGGAGAACAGACAGGAGAACAGACAGGAGCATAGACAGGAGCACAGACAGGAGCATAGACAGGAGAACAGACAGGAGCACAGACAGGAGCACAGACAGGAGCACAGACAGGAGCATAGACAGGAGCACAGACAGGAGCACAGACAGGAGCACAGACAGGAGCACAGACAGGAGCACAGACAGGAGCACAGACAGGAGAACAGACAGGAGCACAGACAGGAGCACAGACAGGAGAACAGTCAGGAGCACAGACAGGAGAACAGACAGGAGCAAAGACAGGAGCACAGACAGGAGCATAGACAGGAGCACAGACAGGAGCACAGACAGGAGCACAGACAGGAGCACAGACAGGAGCACAGACAGGAGCACAGACAGGAGCACAGACAGGAGAACAGACAGGAGCACAGACAGGAGCATAGACAGGAGCACAGACAGGAGCATAGACAGGAGAACAGACAGGAGCACAGACAGGAGCACAGACAGGAGAACAGACAGGAGCATAGACAGGAGAACAGACAGGAGCACAGACAGGAGCATAGACAGGAGCACAGACAGGAGCACAGACAGGAGCATAGACAGGAGCACAGACAGGAGCACAGACAGGAGCACAGACAGGAGCACAGACAGGAGAACAGACAGGAGCACAGACAGGAGAACAGACAGGAGAACAGACAGGAGAACAGACAGGAGCACAGACAGGAGAACAGACAGGAGCACAGACAGGAGAACAGACAGGAGCACAGACAGGAGAACAGACAGGAGCACAGACAGGAGCACAGACAGGAGAACAGACAGGAGCACAGACAGGAGCACAGACAGGTGCACAGACAGGAGCACAGACAGGAGCACAGACAGGAGAACAGACAGGAGCACAGACAGGAGAACAGACAGGAGCACAGACAGGAGAACAGACAGGAGCACAGACAGGAGAACAGACAGGAGAACAGACAGGAGCACAGACAGGAGAACAGACAGGAGCACAGACAGGAGCACAGACAGGAGAACAGTCAGGAGCACAGACAGGAGAACAGACAGGAGCACAGACAGGAGCACAGACAGGAGCACAGACAGGAGCACAGACAGGAGCACAGACAGGAGAACAGACAGGAGCACAGACAGGAGAACAGACAGGAGAACAGACAGGAGAACAGACAGGAGCACAGACAGGAGAACAGACAGGAGCACAGACAGGAGAACAGACAGGAGCACAGACAGGAGCACAGACAGGAGAACAGTCAGGAGCACAGACAGGAGAACAGACAGGAGCACAGACAGGAGCACAGACAGGAGCATAGACAGGAGCACAGACAGGAGCACAGACAGGAGCACAGACAGGAGCACAGACAGGAGCACAGACAGGAGCACAGACAGGAGCACAGACAGGAGCACAGACAGGAGCACAGACAGGAGAACAGACAGGAGAACAGACAGGAGAACAGACAGGAGCACAGACAGGAGAACAGACAGGAGCACAGACAGGAGCACAGACAGGAGCACAGACAGGAGCACAGACAGGAGAACAGTCAGGAGCACAGACAGGAGAACAGACAGGAGCAAAGACAGGAGCACAGACAGGAGCATAGACAGGAGCACAGACAGGAGCACAGACAGGAGCACAGACAGGAGCACAGACAGGAGCACAGACAGGAGCACAGACAGGAGCACAGACAGGAGCACAGACAGGAGCATAGACAGGAGCACAGACAGGAGCACAGACAGGAGCACAGACAGGAGCACAGACAGGAGAACAGACAGGAGCACAGACAGGAGCACAGACAGGAGCACAGACAGGAGCATAGACAGGAGCACAGACAGGAGAACAGACAGGAGCATAGACAGGAGAACAGACAGGAGCACAGACAGGAGCATAGACAGGAGCACAGACAGGAGCACAGACAGGAGCATAGACAGGAGCACAGACAGGAGCACAGACAGGAGCACAGACAGGAGCACAGACAGGAGAACAGACAGGAGCACAGACAGGAGAACAGACAGGAGAACAGACAGGAGAACAGACAGGAGCACAGACAGGAGAACAGACAGGAGCACAGACAGGAGAACAGACAGGAGCACAGACAGGAGAACAGACAGGAGCACAGACAGGAGCACAGACAGGAGCATAGACAGGAGCACAGACAGGAGCATAGACAGGAGCACAGACAGGAGCACAGACAGGAGAACAGACAGGAGCACAGACAGGAGAACAGACAGGAGAACAGACAGGAGCACAGACAGGAGCATAGACAGGAGCACAGACAGGAGCACAGACAGGAGCATAGACAGGAGCACAGACAGGAGCACAGACAGGAGCACAGACAGGAGCACAGACAGGAGAACAGACAGGAGCACAGACAGGAGAACAGACAGGAGAACAGACAGGAGAACAGACAGGAGCACAGACAGGAGAACAGACAGGAGCACAGACAGGAGAACAGACAGGAGCACAGACAGGAGAACAGACAGGAGCACAGACAGGAGCACAGACAGGAGCATAGACAACACACATAGTAAAATGCAATAGAAGGTATTTCATCCCATTACTTCATATTATTTTTAGGGATGGAACAATATGCAGATCCAGCTAAACAATATATCCAGAACATTGCAATATCTTGAAGAGTCAGTGCCGCTTGTGGTCAAGTGGAGAGCACATATACATGCTGTGTGAAGCAGGCAAAGGATCATGGTCTATTTAATCCCCTCTGTTTTTTTGTTTACCTTTTCCCACAATATTATTATAATTTGATATTACAATACATCAGTTATTGAAAGTGTAAGAAGCAGCTCCCAACAGGATGTTCTCCTCTCAAAGATATGCAATTAAAAACATCAAACACAAGCTAAAATATGTGCAAAAGTAAAAGCCTGACCACTGCAAACTATAGAGCTGTTTATGTTTAAAGCCCTCACTATTTACACGACATGTCCGATACAGTGTTCCTGTTCACGCTGAGCAGTTTGTGCGCCGCAGAGGGAAAAACAAAGTCATTTCATTCACAGCAGCGACAGGCCGAGCGCGGTGTACTCACGTAGGGCTGACGGTCCGCCTCATCTGTGAAGAGACAGCACGGATCAGACCAGAGACATGTTTTTTTTTATGCAGGGGCCGCAGCGACCTCTGACCTCTCTCACCCATCTGTTCCTGCTCCCCACCGGGCCTCAGACGCCGCTAAGACAAAACAAACCTGCTCCTGTGGTTTAGAGCCGTATCTGAAGTCTCTGATGCTCACGACAACAAACCACTGCTATTATATCTCTTGTATTTTGTATTTTGAAGCCTCTTTTTATTATTTTTTAGCTCATTTTAATTTGGGCTACTTTGACCTTGAGCAGAGGTTGATTATGCTATGTTTCCTTCTACTTTTAATAACTTTTGTGAAGCCACAGTGAGTTAATCTTCTAAGATTCTTCCTGAAGTCTATAAGGGAGCTTTATATAATTTGAATTTCTTACTTTCAGACACAATTTTGATTTAGAAATGTCTGTGGCCCATTTTTAAAAACATGACACACCAAAGCTAAGGCTTCATATATCGAAAGTAGATTTTAAATAATAATAATAATAAAACATTTTGATTAACTAACACATTTCTAGACATTCAAAGATACAGTTTTTTCCTCACAGAACTGGTGTCCCTCAACATGTCTATTCCTCTTTTGTCTTTGATGATTTGGACACATTAGGGCTCTGACTGGACAGATCTGTCTGACTGGACAGATGCAGCGTTTGGCTGTTGTTTTAATAACAGGAAGTCCCAGTCAGCAGAAACAGGATACAGTTATGGCCAAAAGGGTTTTCAGGCCTAATCTCTCCTCTGATGTGTATTGTAAGCTATGCTTCCACGTGGGAATAACAAGTGGCATGTTCCAAAAGTGCCTCAAATACCAAAGCCAGTTAAACAATGAATATAACCACTGAAAAACAAATGACTTTTACATTACCATATAACAAGCTGTTTATCTTAGAGTAAACTATCATAAAGGCTGTTGTTTTTGTGAAACTGGCTGAAAGGAAAGGCGTGTGTTTATTGTCTCTTAATCGGAGGCAACCATTCCAGAAAGGGGGAGAACAGAAACAGAAATCAAACTCTACATCTTCTTGCTGTGAGGCAGGATTACTGGAGACTTAGCCTACTTGGGTTATATCATTGGTAAAACATTATAGACATTGACCAATTCAATCTAAACTCACCATGCGGCGAGTTCTGTAGCTCGCTGTAAACGGTGTCAGTGCCTTTCTTCTGAGGAGCTGTCAAGACAAACAGTGCAAATCAAGTTTACATCTTCCACATTATGTCTGTTTTTGAAGCGTCTGCTCAGTATTGGTCACAGTCTGTAACAACCATCTTTCTCTCTGGACCAGATCAAAGTACAGGCCTTTTGTCTTATCGCGCTCACATCGCACCACAGCAACTATCAGCTCAGCCCTTCCTGTTTAGAGGCTCTGTGGAGGTGGAAATCCCAAAAACCTGAACATGCTTTAATGATCTACAATTAAACCCCACCCAGGAAGCACTGGTCCACCTTATCTGTGAAGAACTGTGGCCAACGGATAAGTAAACGGTTCTGGTGCCGAGGAATCAGGAGTGAGGGAAGAGTTGGCAAACGGATTGACAGTGCTCCCTTTTTTTTTGGTTTTTCTAAAATTATTAGATGGACGGTGTAGATGGACGGTGTAGATGGACGGTGTAGATGGACGTGTAGATGGACGGTGTAGATGGACGGTGTAGATGGACGGTGCAGATGGACGGTGCAGATGGACGGTGTAGATGGACGGTGTAGATGGACGTGTAGATGGACGTGTAGATGGACGTGTAGATGGACGGTGTAGATGGACGGTGTAGATGGACGTGTAGATGGACGGTGTAGATGGACGGTGTAGATGGACGGTGTAGATGGACGGTGCAGATGGACGGTGCAGATGGACGGTGTAGATGGACGTGTAGATGGACGGTGTAGATGGACGGTGTAGATGGACGTGTAGATGGACGGTGTAGATGGACGGTGTAGATGGACGTGTAGATGGACGGTGTAGATGGACGGTGTAGATGGACGTGTAGATGGACGGTGTAGATGGACGGTGTAGATGGACCGTGTAGATGGACGGTGTAGATGGACGGTGTAGATGGACCGTGTAGATGGACGGTGTAGATGGACGTGTAGATGGACGGTGTAGATGGACGGTGTAGATGGACGGTGTAGATGGACGTGTAGATGGACGGTGTAGATGGACGGTGTAGATGGACGTGTAGATGGACGGTGTAGATGGACGTGTAGATGGACGGTGTAGATGGACGTGTAGATGGACGTGTAGATGGACGTGTAGATGGACGGTGTAGATGGACGGTGTAGATGGACAGTGTAGATGGACGTGTAGATGGACAGTGTAGATGGACGTGTAGATGGACGGTGTAGATGGACGTGTAGATGGACGGTGTAGATGGACGGTGTAGATGGACAGTGTAGATGGACGGTGTAGATGGACGGTGTAGATGGACGGTGTAGATGGACGGTGCAGATGGACGGTGCAGATGGACGGTGCAGATGGACGGTGTAGATGGACGTGTAGATGGACGTGTAGATGGACGGTGTAGATGGACGGTGTAGATGGACGTGTAGATGGACGGTGTAGATGGACGGTGTAGATGGACGTGTAGATGGACGTGTAGATGGACGGTGTAGATGGACGGTGTAGATGGACGGTGTAGATGGACGTGTAGATGGACGGTGTAGATGGACGGTGTAGATGGACGGTGTAGATGGACGGTGTAGATGGACGGTGTAGATGGACGGTGTAGATGGACGGTGTAGATGGACGGTGTAGATGGACGGTGCCCCTGAGCTCTCCTCACCTCGTGCTGGATCTGCAGAGCGAGGATGCACCACTTCAGTGTACTCCACGTCTGGCTCATTGGACACAACGCTGTTCTCTTCACTGGCTGGAATTAGATTAAGTGCATGAGTAATTCTGAATAAGTATGACTTTTATCTAAACTAAATAATAATATTAATAATACATTTTATTTATAACGCACTCTACATTCGAATGGAACCTCAAAGTGCTAACAGTGGCTAAAAACAACAAGTAATTTACAGTAAAAACAAGTTAAAACAATAAAGCATACACACACACAGATAAAACATGAGAATTTTGAAAGGCTTTTTTAAATAAAAATGTTTTTAGGCCTTTTTTGAATGCCTCCACACTTTGTGGGGCCCTCAGGGTCTCTGGAAGGGTGTTCCAGAGCCGTGGGGCGACTGAAGGCCCTGTCTCCCATGGTGGAGAGCTTGGCTCTGGGCTGGTGCAGGCGGTGGGTGGACATGGTGGAGCGGAGGGTTCTTGGGGCGGTGTGAGGTGTGAGGAGCTCACTGAGGGGCAGTTCCATGTGTGCACTGGTGGGTGAGGAGACAGAGTTTGTATTGGATTCTTTGTTGAATGGGCAGCCAATGAAGGGACCTGAGGACTGGAGTGATGTGGTCATATTTGTGCCTCCTCGTCAGGACCCGGGCAGCACAGTTCTGGTTGCATGGTTCTTCTTGTTGCATGGTTATTTGTGTTTATGGATGTAACTGCTTTAGAATTAAGATAAATCATCACACATACATGAACTTACCTTGTGGTGGTCTTTCAGTCCAGACACTGACTGTGGTCCTGTCCACTGCTCTGATCGCTGCAAGACACACACACACAATCTAACTTTACACAAGGCACAGACACATTCAAGCAAACAAACAAACAAAGAAACAAAGAAACAAAAAGATTCAAAAAGATTCACGATTATTCCTTGTAATTTTTAACATTTAATTATAGTTAAATCACTGGTTGCAGCTTTTAGGCCCAGAGCCAGTAATGCCATTAATGTCAATACGCAATCAGTTTATCTTATGTTATTGTTCTACTTGTTTCTGACACTTGTAAGCCATGTTTCAGTTCAGTCTTGAATATTTCTTAGTGCATTACATTTGACCTGTATGATACTCACAAATATGACTTGCTGCAAAGAAGACATTTTAACGAAATCCAGAGCTGACAGTAAAGATTTGGACTGATCTGATATTTGAGCAGTTCAGCCAATAATTCCTTTGGTGTTTACATTAACAACCAACCAGATACAATATGGCGGCTGGCAAAAACTATTGTAGACAGACATGAAACTAAAGCTAAACTTAAAATCTTTCTTTGAGGTGATATTTGAGAACTTTTCACCATTGAATCGTTAACTGCTATGGATTCCATCGCTCTGAAACCCAGGGATTCATTAAAAAGGGCGTTACAAATGTATATGTATAATTCATCTATTATAAAGCGGACATGTTTCTGTCAGTGCACATTCTTAAGCACACTACGCACTTAATCTAACCGCGGAATCACAAAACAGCCTCCCACTTGTTTATGTTATCGCACTCACAGTTTGACCAAGTCTTATGTGATGAATTTCCTCCCCCTGCTGCATGCATTCAAACCTAGTTCCTAAGCTCCGCCCACTCCTGCATTCACGCTGCCCAAAAAAGGACTTTCCTCCTCGACTCCATTGTTCCAACGTTTCAAGGAAGTCTCTGTTGAGGTTTGAGGAAATGGATAAGTTTCATGGACTTAAACTGTGGTCTTTGGAGGCTATTCAGAGCAAATGAACACATAGAGATAAGGCTGTTTTAGATTATGGAAGAAAAGGCAATAAAGAAGATAAAAACTAAAATCTTTATTCTAAGCTCCTCTTTTGACAGTGGAATCAAACAAAAATATATACAAATAGCTCTTGTAAAATGCACAAAAGTAGAGATTAAGGTTATATTGAAACTAACTACAAGAGATAATTGTACAATAATAGTACCCGCTAAGTGTTTGAAAGTAAAAGGGTGGGAACAGAAAAACAAATAAATAATAAATAACCAATGGTGTATTTAAATAAATATACACATGAATTGCTTGTTGGGGTAAACATTAGAAAACACAAACAGGTAAGTCTGTAGATGGTGTGAAAACGTGAGAAAATATAAAATGGATTAAACAACAACTACCGGTATTCGGGAGATTATACCAGCGTTCATGGTCCTGTTTAGGTGTTTGACTTTCAACAAAGAAGGGGAGTGTAATGAACTGAAAAAACAGTTGGTTAACCCTAATGTAATGGTATTATAAGCACAATATGTTTAACAGCACAAATCAGCTCATTTGTTGTAGTTTAAACCAATCCCAGCTAATGTTGACGACATCACGTAAAAAGTGTCAATAAACTCAAATCGTGAGGTGAACATGTGACAATCTGCCAATTAAGATGTTCTTATTTTGTGATATGTGCTTTAAGCAGTTCTATAATCAGACACACATCTACTTCCCTCCCTCCCATTGGTCGGCTCTGTCATATGTTAGGTGACACGTGGAATTCTATGGTGGCGTGTGAACTCTCAGAGCGAGTAGATTAAAGCTGGGGTTCCTGACTTGTTTTTTTTTGTAAATTAGACAATTTAGTTCCCTCCCAAAGAATATATTACAAAAGCAGCACTTTGTGAGTCGGTTGTGCGCTGTCTGCAGCTATTATAGTATTTTATTTCTTGTCAACCCTAAAGTAAGAGCTGAAAGCAGTGCTCTGATTGGCTGTGCTTGGGTGGTCTGCCCCAGTTTCACGTCACTGTTCTAAAGCTGTTCTAAAGCCGAGGACTCGCCTGAAACTACAAAGGGAAAAAATGTGTTTAAATATACCGATTTCATAATTTTGAAAATCAGGTACCCCAGCTTAAAAACAATAACAAATACAAAGAGTTCAGACATTGTGACGCAATTGAGATTGTGACAAGAAAAATAACATTAATAGAGGCATTCACTCTGACACTCTTAATGTCTAAAATATGAACAGAACACAGAGCAGAGGAAAACAGAACAGTCAGAAACACAGAATAAAGGATAAAAAAGTCATGTACAAAAAGGGGCCTGTGGAGGGGAGAGGGAACAACAGGTCATTACAACGCCCCTCCTGGGAGTGTCCAAAAGCCAAGGAGAGTCCAGTCTCTGGGAGCTTTCTCATTTACATCCCAGTCATTTAAAATAGAAAGTTCAGTCTCTAAACTGCAGCAGAGACACGGTAGCTTGCGTTAGCAGGTAGCGACGCCCCGCTAGCACTCGTCCCATTGGTCACTCCCCCCTCTATGCCTTCATAGCCTGGCACTGCGTCTGCAACAAGATCATAATAGAGCTGTCTAAGAACCTTGCAACAACAGTGTGCTACAGACAACAGAGCTACCTACAAGTCCAAAATGTTATGCTACTGATGCTTCTTTTGCCAACAGCAAACATGCAGAGTTAGTACATGCACAAGTCACATTTGGGTTAATTTATCAAGAAAAATCAAGCTGACGCGGTTGTTTTTATGAAACAGAATATCCGTAAAAGTGGGGACACCAGTAGACCATTCCTACTTTTGAAATGATCAAACTTTATCTTTTTGTTGTGGTTGTTATAATCATTCTTAATAACAATTTGGTGTAATCCCTCATTTGTCCAGGAGTGTTCCATTGTAGAAAAAGATTCAGTTGTATCATGTGGACTCGTTTCGACATCCAAGAGTCATTCTCATTCAGATTAGACCCACAGATTTTATACAGACTTGAAACAGTGTCCAGATCACTACAACTGAATCTTTTTTCTGCATTCTTAATAAGTTATTTACTGAAATGTTCTTCCCCCCAACAACTGGTTTATTGTCCAATGTACATTTCACAATTGTCCTTCTTAAGAATGCTTTGTGATTAGTTGATTTTTGAATGCTGTTTGTAGAATTGTCTTGCTGCATGCATGTTAGAAAACGTGGTCTGAGTGAGTCAGTAATGAATGTTTGTTAAAGCGGATGTGAACAACAGTAAACAGTAAAAGAGTGCTCTACCTGAGGGCGTGTCATAAACCGGAGTTTCGTGGGTTAGATGCAATGTTAAAGTCTCGTCTGATTTAGGGCGTGCAGGCTTTCTATAAATAATAATAATACAATTTTAATGTGCAATAAAAAAGGTATTTTTCATACAAAAACCTATGTCATAACTAAGACCTTTCTACCTTTCTGGATGTATCAGATTATTGAAATGCCATGTAAACAGTCTGATGCGAGTAATCGGATTTCTATGCAGGTTATTTTAAAATGAATTAAACGTTGTATTCTAAATCCAGACAAAAACACGTCATGTGCTTTACACACTCCCAAAACCTGATCTAATTATTGCATTATCTGATTATTCTAGCTTTCTGGTTTCACGGGCCATCTAAATGCACCCGCTGTCTACAAAATTCATAATAAACAAACTGATTCCAACTCACACTGACAGTTCAGAGGCTCCTTCCTTTTTACCTACAATAAGAGACAGACATGAGAGAGGGAGGAGGAGACCACGACAGAGAGAGAGGTGAGAGAGGATGAAGAGGGTTCATGTCTGGTTCGTACATAGTGGAGTGGTTAAGAGGGCGCAGACGGGGGGCTGTAGGTCTGTCTACCTCTGTGGGACTTGAAGCAGAGGACACACACCACCACCAGGATGAACAGCGCCAGCAGACAGAAGCTCCCGATCACTATCTTCTTCCACAATGCCAACCGCACTGTGGACCAGAGAGAAGGTTGATCAAAATCTAGACAAAACTAATGTATTTCTCACCGTCAAATTTCTCAAACTGCAGAAGCCTGGATTCATTTGACTGTTGCCTTCTTTTAATTCCACTTTAGCCCTCGTTTAATCATAGCTAAGAGCAAGTTAAGATGGTTCGGCTGGAGTTTCAACATAAATGCAAGCCTTCCCCGTTTGTTGAAAAATATGTTTCATTGTGGCATAATCCTGGAATTTAAATGGATAAACGGACAATTCTTTGGCCTCAAAAGTTAGGGAAAGGTTTTAGGAGGATTTATAATGTATTCGAGGGGGGCATCCTAAATGTCTTATAATATAATCAAGGAAAAAGTCAATTTAGAGATGCAGATGACGGATTTTTTAAAGGGAAATGTAAAGATGTCTGATGATATAATAATAATAATAATAATAATAATAATAAATCTTCAAAATGGTACATAGTTTTCCTATGGGTTTAAAACAATTTAGGTGAGAGACTAAAATGCTGAGCTGGAATGGCTGGAGTGAGGCAACTGATCTCTGACCACTGATCACTCAAAAGTGGGTGAAATGTTTTATCCTCAAGGGCACAATGACAGTATGAACTGTCCAGAGCAAAGGTGGAATGGCTGTACTTGCATTTCAACAATATTAACTTAATAAATACTGGTAAATACATCATCCATCTTGCTCTCACCCTCGATGTTGACCGGCTCACTGGAGACGATGTTGTTGGCGTGATTTAAGGCCTCAAAGTAGTACATGCCACTATGTAGCTTGACCAGGTCGTGGATCTCAAAGCTGGTGTGGTTTAGGGCAGAGGTTTTGGTGAACAGCGGCAGGTCGTAACCATAGCGATAGAGTTTAAAGGTGACCGGGGGCGTGCCTCTGATGCTGCAGATGAAGATGAGGTCTGAGCCCTCCGTGATCTCAGGCAGAGGAGGGATGACCATCAACAGTGGGTGAGATAGAGGCTCTGAAGGGGAAAGATCATTTGTTACATTATAGAAACAACAGAACAGCCAGAAATGTACTTTGAGTTGTATATTTGGCCAAAATGATTAATAAGTAATGGTGAATAAAAAAATATGCACACACACGTCTACAGTATCATTAAACATGTTTCCATACTAATAACCTTCACCACATTTCCCATGTTGTACCTTGGAACCTTAGTGAAGATAAAATAGTAAATTATGTATTTTATGGACACATTTATATAGTTGTTGGCAATGGTCTTACTTTTGGATCTTACTTTGTTTCTATAACCCAGTCAAAAAGGTTTTAAATTTGCTTGTTGTTACAGTTCCATACTATACTGTTGTAAATCCAAGCTTTCACTGTAAAAAGAAACCAGATATAGCTCAAATACAATGATGGTGTCTGTGACGCCAGCTTCCTGCTCCAACAATACAATCAAATGGTGGAATAATATTGGCACATGCATGCGCTCTCTTAGCTACAATCAAAAGATCAAAAGATACAAGGTCAGCGGTTCATTTCATATCGAGCACCATCTAATGAAGCAAGAGTAAATTCAGCCCGGAAGACCTAACTCCACCCAATCTACGTCCACTGCGACACCCGCTCTCCAGCCTCCATCACCCGAGTTACTCCTCCCTGTGTCACGGCGCACCTCCTCTGCTCCCCATCAGTGCACAGTCTAGCCACTCTAGCCCATTTAAACCCTCATGGAGCTGGCTCGGCCGCTACAGACCGTGCTGCCCACCACCTCCTCTTCTGCATCCCTTACATCGCCCACATCGTCCCCTCTACCCTCGTCCCCATATCTACCACCACCAGTCTCCAGACCCTGGGGGGAGACATCTAATATGAATCTTTTATAGCAGGCTCTTAATCGCACTGTCTTCTGCCGGGGTCTGAGCGCCAAATAACCCTTGCTAAAAAAAGATTGCTAAATGCTGCTTTCTGTTTTTGAGTTTCTCCAGGGTGAAATAGACGATAATATTTGACTTTCTGGGTACCACCAGATTTAAACATATATGATCGAAACTGAGATGAATGGACATGGTAGTTCTAAATAGTGATTAAACGACAAAAACATGAGTAGCTTTCTCTCTAAATAAAACATTCAACATTCAAACTGTAAAGGGCACAGTTTGGGAAGCACTCGTCTTTAGGAAGTAACAACAACATCTAAAATGTCTTCACTTTAATTTGGTCGATTCCACCTGTGACTCAGAGTCTGACAGAATCTGACCAATAGAAGGAGAAACGCACTGAATCATGATGTAAAAATTTCACTAAAAGAGCAAATTGCAGATTGCTTACATCACTTTAATCTCATCATTGACACATACAAAATGATTTTCTGTCAGTCTAGAAAAGTAGATATCAACAACTACACATAAAATACAGCGTGTAACCAGAGAAGTCGTTAGAAAGTACGTGTACATAAGCTTTTTGGAGCTAACAACATTTTAGTTTACACTGTTTTTGATCCTGATCACTCATCTTAGAACAGATTTGCGTCTCTCTTTCCTCTTTTATAAATCTCTGGGAGTAACATCTGATTTATACACTGAAGTTAATTGGAGCGACAAAATATTAAACGAAGCACAACAAGATTTTCAAAGGACAAGAAAAAAAAAGTGGGTGGGCAAAGAGAAAAACTAAATCATATCTCAGTGGTGCAAGATACAAAAATGTAAATATCAAGCTTTGCTGTCGCTTGTAGACTCAACTTTTACCAGAGTAAGAGTACTGTTCAATAAAGATATTATTCAAGCAGGAGTAAAAGTATAGTGTCAGAAAGTTACTACAAGAAGTACAATTTCTTGAAAACGTTACTCAGGTAAATGTTGTAACTGTAAATGTAACCGAGTACTTCCACTTGTGTATTTACGTGAGTATTTGTGCTTTACCTATGACGGTGGCGTCAAGTTTGAGGCTGAGCAGGCCTTCTCGTCGGCTGTTGGACGCCTCGCAGATGAACTTGTGGATGTCTTTGGGTTTGTGGACCGTCACGTTGAACAGAGCCTCTTCAGATGGGACGCTCACTGTCACCACGGAAACAGGGTTGTAGTCCTCCAGCAGGGTGTAGTTTATGGGCAGGCTGCCGTTGTCTGATTTACAGCGAATCTTAAAGGGTTTGCCAATAACAGCCTTGTTCATCACCGAGATCTTAGGGGTGGAAACTAGAACTATAGAAGAACAGGAAAACAGGTTCACAAAGGTATAAGAGACTATTAAATAATGGAATTTCAATATAAAGGGGAAGCATATTGGATTGAAAAATGTGGTAATGTGGAAATTTAACAATGGGAAGAAGATACACATTTACAAACTGTCTGAATAATAACAGCTATCCTATTGTTTCCAAATGTTCCTTTAAACTATCCTAATCTCAATTAGAGATTATTTTAGGAAAATTAACAGAATATAATACAGTTCACAATGGTAAAAGTACCTTTGGGGCGAACAGTGAGTATTGGGCTGTGCTTCTCGATGCCCTTGGCTCTGGCGATGCAGCTGTAGTTGAACTCCACGTGTAAAGCTTTTCCAGAGAACTCTCCATTGCGACTCTCCAGCAGGTGGATTTGTGGCGGGTCGATGGAGTAAGTCAGGTCTCCTTTGGACAGTCGCTCCGATTCATCCTGATCACTTTTACAAATGAGTTTCATGCTCTCTTTTTGAAAGACCTCCACAGGAGACATGGTCAGAGTGGGCACTGAAAACAGCTCTGGAAAAGAGAACATTGACATGATAAAGTCTAAATAACTTAACATCCATGAATCAATTAAACTACAACTATGAGTAAACAAGTTATGAGGACTCTGTTATAACAAGGTGAAAAGTTGGCATAATGTGTCCCCTTTTACATCCATGAAGTTTGGGTTTTGTTTGTACAAAACTTTTCAAGCAGAATTTGATGCACTCTTTAATAAATGAGGCCCAGGTGACAGTGAGCCAGCCCACTAACCTGATCTTCTGAAGCCAGACGCGCTGAAACACGTTGGCGTCATTTATCCTAATCTGCCATGTTGTAATAAAGGCTTTTAATCAATATTCATCTTTTTAAGTGCCTCATTCATTCACATTTAGCATTTGAGAAGGATCCTAGTAATAACCAAATATACTCACCGGTGACGGGGACGGCTTTGGTCACGGCCTTCACCACATTTCCTGTCTCTAGTTGACACTCGAACTCGGCCGAGTCTTTGGCCAGAACCTTCATCGTGTGATTCACCTGGTTCTGTCCGCTCTTCAGCAGCTTCGTGCCTTGGCTCAGATACACATACACCGAGTCGAAATGATTATAAAGGTCTTTAACTCCACAGGACAGGGTCAGCTGGTCCCCTTCATACACTTTGTACTGAGGGAAGATGTCCAGGACGGGAGTGATGGACAACTCTGTGGGAAAGAGAAGTTTGTTATTGGTCTGTTTTGTTGCAGCCTATTCCAAGCTTATTGTCTTAAAAACAATGAAATCTGAATCTCATCCCCATGTCCACATTTTCTGATAGAGTGTTGATTGTTTTTTAGAGGTGCATTATATAGGGACCGCCTGATTGTAACAAGTAATTACATTTACCTCTTCGCTGGCCCATGTTATGTATCACATATAAATGAAGCCAATTCCCATTCCTTAAAGTACAAAACCTTTTTATACCATGACAATTATGTCATTTATGTAGGTCTAGTGGTCACCATATATCAAAACTACACAACATCAGAAATCTCAATTTAGCTTTTAGCTCAGATTACGCTTTTATATGCAAATTATTATTTAAAATAAAACCACAAACAATAACAAGGCTTTTACATCACGTAAATGCGGTCGATGAGCTTGTCCCAGCCAAAACCCTACTGAATATGAATAATTTGTTATTTATTGGGGGCTGATACTATAATAATGTTTATGGGTGATGCAACCAGGCCAGATCTGTCACAGGTCAGATCTGTGGAGCGGTCAGCAACCTTAAGAATGTATGTTTTCCAAGATATTGATTTAGCAATACATCTTTATTGTGGTGATGGTTTGAGGAATCCTAGGACTAAAAGAATGTGGTGATAACGTGCCAGAATGTGAGTCCTTACCTCTGACTGAGACATGCACAGAGCTGCTCTTCTCTGATTGGAGGGAGTCTGGGGGGATGAGGACCGTGTAGGAGCACTCTATGGTGTGATGTCCCGGGCCGCTGAGGGGAAACGTCACCTCCACGTGTTCAGAGTTCACCCGTTCATCTCGTTTCTCTTTAAGATCTTCATAAAAGTAGAAAATGATGGAGCCAGTTTCTCCAGGAGCCGTGCAGCTGGCCTTGAGCTCTTCTCCTTCACTGAGCATGGGCTGTTCCACACGGAGCACAGGAGGGGACAGACCTAGGCAAGGCAAGTTCATTTATAGAGCACAAGTCGTACACAATGTAATGCAAAGTGCTTCACATGACAGAAAAATGCATCAAAAATCATAGATAATAATTATAAAATAATAAAATTGACTTGTGTGCAGGTAAAATCCTTTCAGTTGTATGCACAGCTAAATATAATTGTTTTACCTTCAGACCCAAAATAACAGGTTAAATAAAGCAATTTTGAGTATTAAGTTTCCTCAGAAGTTTGTGCAATAAGTCATATAGTAGTATAGAAGATACCGGTACCTTTATAGATATATAGGTCTTCAAAATATCACATTTTCTCTGAGCTATTCTGTCATCTGTGTGGTTTAAAGGCAACACAGCCTTCAAAATACTGTAACAGATGAACCTTTCTTAGGCTAGAGCCCTCAGTTTAAAGCCCCAGATGAGAAGATTTGAGCCAAACCAGAGTAAAATAAAGGCATTTATACAGTGGTGCACTACAAAACGACTTCATCATCACAGCGAAGTTACTGCCAGACCAAAAAGGGAGCAATGGCATCTTGAATACAGGAGGCTACAACAATTATAACATGAATAAAGTCTCATAAAGTTCACTATCATGTGTTTTGGGACATAAATATTGGACATTACATTTGATTTTCAAACTATGTATCTAGGACATAGTTTGAAAATCAAATGTAATAACTATGTATTTAGGACATGAAACACCAACATGGAGATGATAGATGGATACCTGTGGAATGTACCTCTGGCTGCATTAAAAAAAAAAAAGAAGCAATATCAAGAAAATGTATGACAGGGACGAAACAAACTGCAAAGGTCTGGACTGAAATAACTTTGGGGATATTAAAACAAAAATGGAAAAACTGCTTTTACAAATCCACGAGCCGCTGGCACAGAGGGGACCGATACATAAGCAGACATATACTTGACTGAACATTTTATTTTCTGGTTTATTCTTTGGCCTCCTTCTATCTAGATTCAGCATCATCATGACCTCACGTACCTGTGACAGTGAGCTTGCGGGCGTCACTGCTGGCGCTCTTGCCCTCGATGCTGATCTTGCACTTGTATTTGCCCGTGTGGGACACTCGGGCGCGGGACAGGGCGTACAGCAGGTCCTCCGTGCTGCTGGTGGTCTTGTGGTAAACAACGACGCCGTCCTTGTAAATGGTGTACTCTCTGCTCAGAGGCTGACGTCCCGAGCTGCTCACCACGGCGCCGCACCTCACTGTGACGTTGGTGTCGCGGGTCACGTCCTCACGAGGCTCCAGAGACAGAGCGATGGAGCGGATGGTGAACACTGTGGCGGGACAGGACAGGTGAGGTCACAGGGTTAGAATGGAGCAAATGTGAACGTGTCTTTTTGACCGTGAACGTTGCATTGGATGTTCGACGGTCTGGCATTAAACACAAAGGGTTCAAAGTGCTATTTGAAAGAAAAAGCATTGAAGACCTACAATTTTCTCTTTGTCTAGCAGTGTTTTTAAAAGCCAAATCTATTTTAGTGCAAGGCAAAATATTACTCCACCTCTTCTTGAGTAAATATCAATTATACTGCTACTCATAATATGTATAGAAGGTGGTATCAAAAAGAAAAGTGCATTTATTCACATACATGTCTTTATAGCTCAACAATACCTTGAAAAACCGTCTTAGTATGAATAGACTAGTCATATAACATATAATATAAAACTGTGCTACAGAAAATACTGCGATAAATGGTAATATTTATGCAACCGCCACAATAATGCCAAAAGCGATACTATTAAAAATATGCTGGTTGTTTAATGACTACACATCAAACAAGTATTCATCATAGAAATAACTTATTTGACCATCTACAGCTCAAATGTTATCGTACATGTCCGTGGAGGCAAGCGAGAGGGCACTTTACCAGAAAAGTGACAACTTAAAGCTACAATTACAGAGTGGAAACAGTGGCTGGATTACAAGAACCTTTAATAAAGTGACAAAGGCTCTAAAACAGTTTTTATAACAAGTGAACTTTGTATTTTCTTACCTTTTACCTTTATCTTTAGAAATTATGTTTCCATTACACTACCCACTGTCAATACATACAGTACTAACTAAAGG
>NW_027316056.1:13404376-13516876 GCF_026437365.1 Eucyclogobius newberryi
CTGGCGCTCAGAAAAGGCCTTACAGCTGGACAGGAGCGCAGAGGTGAGCAGCAGCAACACGACCATCCTGACCCGAGCTCCACTGTCCCGTCCTGGACGCGCACTGGAATGGCAGCTTTGTGGCACGTCAGGGTCTTAGATTTGGGGTTAGTGGGCGGGACACGGGGACCCAAAGGTGGTACAGCGGTGGAGACAGTTATCACAAGTAGCAGCAGTGAGTTGGGTTTAATTTGACAGGAAGTGAGTGTTGTTTCCTCAGGATGTGCCGGCTGCCCGTGTCTCTCCAGCTCAGGAATGTGCTCCCCTGGACTCCGCGGTGGCTTTGTGTGTGTGTGTAATGTGTGTGTGATGTGTGTGTAATGTGTGTGTAATATGTGTGTGATGTGTGTGTAATATGTGTGTGATGTGTGTGTAATATGTGTGTGATGTGTGTGTAATGTGTGTGTAATGTGTGTGTGATGTGTGTGTAATATGTGTGTGATGTGTGTGTAATGTGTGTGTGATGTGTGTGTAATGTGTGTGTGATGTGTGTGTAATGTGTGTGTAATATGTGTGTGATGTGTGTGTAATATGTGTGTGATGTGTGTGTAATATGTGTGTGATGTGTGTGTAATGTGTGTGTAATGTGTGTGTGATGTGTGTGTAATATGTGTGTGATGTGTGTGTAATGTGTGTGTAATATGTGTGTGATGTGTGTGTAATATGTGTGTAATGTGTGTGTAATGTGTGTGTAATGTGTGTGTAATGAGTGTGTGATGTGTGTGTGATGTGTGTGTAATATGTGTGTGATGTGTGTGTAATATGTGTGTGATGTGTGTGTAATATGTGTGTGATGTGTGTGTAATGTGTGTGTAATGTGTGTGTGATGTGTGTGTAATATGTGTGTGATGTGTGTGTAATGTGTGTGTAATATGTGTGTAATATGTGTGTAATGTGTGTGTAATGTGTGTGTAATGTGTGTGTAATGTGTGTGTAATGAGTGTGTGATGTGTGTGTAATATGTGTGTGATGTGTGTGTAATGAGTGTGTAATGTGTGTGTGATGAGTGTGTAATGTGTGTGTAATGTGTGTGTAATGAGTGTGTAATGTGTGTGTAATGTGTGTGTGATGTGTGTGTGATGTGTGTGTAATATGTGTGTGATGTGTGTGTGATGTGTGTGTAATGTGTGTGTGATGTGTGTGTGATGTGTGTGTAATATGTGTGTGATGTGTGTGTAATGAGTGTGTGATGTGTGTGTAATATGTGTGTGATGTGTGTGTAATGTGTGTGTAATGTGTGTGTGATGTGTGTGTAATATGTGTGTGATGTGTGTGTAATATGTGTGTGATGTGTGTGTAATATGTGTGTGATGTGTGTGTAATGAGTGTGTGATGTGTGATGTGTGTGTAATGTGTGTGTAATGAGTGTGTGATGTGTGTGTGATGTGTGTGTAATATGTGTGTGATGTGTGTGTAATGTGTGTGTAATATGTGTGTGATGTGTGTGTAATATGTGTGTAATGTGTGTGTAATGTGTGTGTAATGTGTGTGTAATGAGTGTGTGATGTGTGTGTAATATGTGTGTGATGTGTGTGTAATGAGTGTGTAATGTGTGTGTGATGAGTGTGTAATGTGTGTGTAATATGTGTGTGATGTGTGTGTAATGTGTGTGTAATGTGTGTGTAATATGTGTGTGATGTGTGTGTAATATGTGTGTGATGTGTGTGTAATGTGTGTGTGATGTGTGTGTAATATGTGTGTAATATGTGTGTAATGTGTGTGTAATGTGTGTGTAATGTGTGTGTAATGAGTGTGTGATGTGTGTGTAATATGTGTGTGATGTGTGTGTAATGAGTGTGTAATGTGTGTGTGATGAGTGTGTAATGTGTGTGTAATGTGTGTGTAATGTGTGTGTAATGAGTGTGTAATGTGTGTGTAATGTGTGTGTGATGTGTGTGTGATGTGTGTGTAATATGTGTGTAATGAGTGTGTAATGTGTGTGTAATGTGTGTGTGATGTGTGTGTGATGTGTGTGTAATATGTGTGTAATGAGTGTGTAATGTGTGTGTGATGAGTGTGTAATGTGTGTGTAATGTGTGTGTAATGAGTGTGTAATGAGTGTGTAATGTGTGTGTAATGTGTGTGTGATGTGTGTGTAATGAGTGTGTAATGTGTGTGTAATGTGTGTGTGATGTGTGTGTGATGTGTGTGTAATATGTGTGTGATGTGTGTGTGATGTGTGTGTAATGTGTGTGTGATGTGTGTGTAATGTGTGTGATGTGTGTGTGATGTGTGTGTGATGTGTGTGTAATGTGTGTGATGTGTGTGTGATGTGTGTGTAATGTGTGTGTAATGTGTGTGTGATGTGTGTGTGATGTGTGTGTGATGTGTGTGTAATGTGTGTGTAATGAGTGTGTGATGTGTGTGTGATGTGTGTGTAATGAGTGTGTGATGTGTGTGTAATGTGTGTGTAATGTGTGTGATGTGTGTGTAATGTGTGTGTAATGTGTGTGTGATGTGTGTGTGATGTGTGTAGTGATGTGTGTGTGAGACGACATTTGACCAAGTCTTGTGGGGACTCCAACTAGTTCAGATTGTCACTTATTGCTGGGTTTATTGATGATATTTATGATATTTAACAGGCCTCTACTGTTGAACTGAGGTTTTTATTTTATGTATTTATTATTAGAGTTCATCCGTGTTATCATTAATGTGGGCAGTAGCAACGAGAATTAGGACTCTGAGTTGGTGAATGTAATTTGTCTCCTCAACTCCTCAGCTTGTTTATTAGGAAAGGGTCACTCTCCTCAGTGGGCGGGACAAGGGCAATAAAGAGGAACTAAGGAATCGAGGAGGAACAGAACTGGGACGCGCCCTTGTCTGTGCTCTGTCCTCACATAACACAGGGACGGGACATGTGTTCTCTGTGCAGTCCTTTTGCAGACAGGATTACTGTGTACGCAGTTGTCAGGCCTTTGAACTCTTGACCTCTGTTTCACAAAGCTCTGTCAGACAACACATGAGCTGCTGCACTTCCCACAACTTTCACCCGCAAGAATCACAGCGGGACGACCAATCCGGCCGTCATCAGGCTGTCAGCTACTTCATTAAACACTTCAAATAAAATAACTGTAATAAGGGCGGTGACTAATGATTATTCTATTCAACAATTATTTTTATTGTACGTAAACATTTTTAAATGCATTTTCAACGTAATAAAATGGCACCTAAAGGCTTCTACATTGGGAATATTTATTAAGTGTAGAATGAGATTATTTTTTTTTTTTTACATTTTGATTTACTAATGCTGTCGTCTTTATTATGTTTTTTGGCATGTGTTTTGGAGTCCAAATAACAATATTAAATGATTATTTTAATAGTTGACAAGTCATAATTATCTTGATTAATTGCAGCCCTAAACTGTAATACATAATCTGCATTTGGATAATACTACATTTTGAAACTTTGTGAGAAAATGATTTAATCTTCATCTGTGTTGGCAAAGACAACATTTAACTTCTGTGCCAGTTTAATGATACCATTTGTTGCCGTTTGTTTCCATGGCGATATCATAGCTTTGTTTGTAATCTTCTACAGTATGGCATGATCAATCTTGTATTTATTAATTCATTGCTCAAAAACATGCCGACTATGAGTGAGATTGCCTCTCCACAGATCTGACCTGTATCTTTGCCTAATCTCGCCACCTGCTTATCTCTATGGAGATGGATACATTTACAGGGCCTGGGTCAAACTGTGAGCCAGGAACATGTTTTAGTTTGAATAGTTAACCCTGCCCATTCAGCCTTTTTGCCACTCTGACATTGAGCGCCACGGAAACGACTCTCAAGCAGTTGTTTTCCCAAGATTCTTAGTGAGCAACGCCCCTGATTAGATAAAAACGGTGTCCTTGGCAACAGCTCCTCTTTATTTACTCTCCAACAAAATTCGTTGTAAAATGCATGATCATATCTTAGTCTCATGTTTTCTTGTTTAGATGCTTTTATGCTGTAAAGAGCATTATTTTATTTCATTATTATTTTATTATCTTATTTTTATCTTTTTATTTATCTATTTTATTTTATTTTCTTCTCCCTCCATTCTCTATTAAGATATGAGAGGAGTTTTGTTAATAAGAGTTTTTTGTTTTGTTTATATGAGTTCTTCTATTAAGAGTGTTTTTTTTTTAAACTTCTTTTGTATCTCAGTCAGTAGTGATATATCTGATATTTGATATTGATCTGCCCATCACTAATTTCTCTCGACTAGAATAAATTAAAGTCAGGTACAGAACCTTGAATACCAGACTGTGGAACATGAAGCATGATCGTGTCTATGGAGCAGGTGGCAGACGCTGCACCAGAACACTGATATAGTTATATAGTGCACCTCTAAAGGCTAATTCTACCATCAATTCTTGCATGCCCTACACACAGCAATCAAACAAGCCGTTTTATAACACTTACATTAAAGATATTCAGAGACAAAAAGTGTCAGGTGTGGTATTTGGTTTATTTCATCTTCCGTCTTATAACCACCATCGCCAAAGCAGCAGCGAACAGCCACAGACAAACCTGATTGTATTTGTTTCCAAGTCTTTTCTTTCTTTTCTCCAAATCTCCTCGGAGCAGTTTACTTTTTCAGAAGACATTTGTGACTTTTGGTGACGCACGGAGCGAGATCGGTGTCAGCGCGGCCTGACTCGCTCATTGTGAATTCATGTTTTATCTGTGGGGGAAAAACCGAGAGATTTGGGACGTATTCTTATCATTATTGTACAAGTTTGCCTGTCCTACTGCCTCCGTCTGGCTCGAAGGCCTGACGACAGAAAAAGCAGATTTAAAAACACAAAAGTTACATAAGAGAACGATTAAAATTAAAACGTTACAGAAGCAAAGCTCAAGGAGAGGCACGTCTTTTTGATCACTAGGAAAATCATAACAACAAGCAGCACCACAGTGAGACTGGGAATGGCAGGGTTTGCTTAAGGAGACACCAGACCGGGCAATGTAACCAACCGTTCCAATTGACATGCTTTGGAAATATAGATTTTGACACATTTGAGTCATGTTCAATCCAACATGACTCGCCCCAGGTCGGACGTGGCCTTTAACAACAGACTTCCCGCTCATTCTTTTCCAAACAAATTCAAAACCAAACGATAAAAACCAAACTAAAAGACTAAATAATTTGTTTACAGCTGAAACATCGATAACGGCATTATTATTTATTAAAATGGAAACATAACTAGTCAACATAGCACTGAAAATATAAAGTCGTTTTTTTGTATTGCTTTATGGCTGCTTGAATCAAACACATTTTAGAGTAAATTTGCATTCAAGTGCTGTGTGGACATGAGGGGCGGGGCGTGAGGCTAGGTCCTGGAGAACATGATTATTGCTTTGCAGAAGTACCATTCTTGATAGCGTAACACGTATTTGTGTCGTAGTTAGCCACCTCCATCACCGCGGGATAGAGTTTCCCGTAGAACATGTAGCACGTACTAAAGAAAGCCATGGATCTGGTGTTTGCGATGGGAAAAAAGGAACATTTGGCACGCCGGCGACAAACAACAAGGAAGTTTAACTGCGCTAATGTCCGCTGCGACACACACGCATAATCGTACGAGGGTGACATGCGCCGCTCAAGGCAGAATCCACTTCATTTTTGCGTTTTTAAAAAAGAAAAGTCTTCGTGAAGGTGCAAACCAAGGCTGAATCCGTCCGCGTTCTCGGCGGTCGGAACGCACAATTTGAGGTCCAGCAAAAATGTGCGACTTGCGGTCTTGTGTGTTGAATGTGCAGGGCGTTTTTTTCAAGTCCAAGGTAGTGATGCGCGCTGCGATGCAACAACAGTCTTTTTCTCTCTTTTTTTAAAATAAATCTTCTGTCATCTTCTGTATAGGCTTATTTAAATATACACAGTTCGCAGCATGGCCAAGTCTACAATCATTAGCTTCATAATAAGAATATGAATAAACATTGAAAAGGTAATTATATATAGGATGTATATATAGAGTCTTTTGTAGCACAAGTTTCATGTTTTGTCAGCAGCCATCACTTGAACATTCAGGTTGGGAGTAATTGCATATGTACAAAAGAGACCGTCCTCTCACAAAAGAAAAAAAAAGAAAAGTCTTCCGTCTCTAAATTCAAGACTCTCAATTACGTCCAATAACGGCGATTTCAGAAACGGCGCCCTATGAGGTGCTGTGATGTCACTTTCTGTTGTACGTGTGCACGCTTCGATGTGAACACGGCGCGTTTTGATGAAGAAGAATCCCCCGTTGTTCTGGATTACGGATTTAGCCAAGTTTGCCAAGTGAGAGTGAATTTAAGCAACAGAAAGACCACTTTCTCCTGGATCTATGCACAAAAATTGGACCTTGAATCTCCACGTTTTCGATGCCTCCACAAGACCTGAGGGGGGCGCTGTTTGGGAGAATGCTGTTGTGGGTGTGGGGGAAATGCTGGTGTGTGTTATCTCCTCTCCAGTCGCTTCTCTGCAGAGTAGATGGACATGTAGTAGTCGTTACTGCCGACCGCCAAGTGAGGCTGTGGAGAGAGGAAAAGAGCAGAAGTGTTAGGCCCCGGCAAGACTTATGGTCAATCAGAATTATGGACTAAAGTTATGCAGTTGTAATAGGTTTATTTATGGGTCGTCTGAATGTTACGGTGTTTAAAACGGAGATGGAGAGCAGGCAAGAGGCTCAATATCTCTATCTCTATGTTACAAAAGCATAAAACACATTGGTAACACTTTTAATAAGGATTTATACAAATAATTGATGTTTATTAATCATTCACTAATCATTAGCAAGAACAAATGTTGAATAAACATTTACTGAACATGAAAAAAAGAATCAACAAATCATTAGCTTACCCTACAAATTGAGTGATTACAATATTTAATGTGTAAATTAATAGTCTTATTATTGAATATTTATAAATGATTTATTATTTTTTTGTTCAATATTTGTCAATTGTTAAAAATAATTTGAACTATAAAAACTGCTGGAATGTGAGAATGTCTGAGAAAATAGATTAATATAAACTTTAAACAAATCAAAGAACTGCAGGCTGTTTAATGGGCATGGCTCAAATTGAAAAGTATTGTGTACATTGTAAGAGTTTATTGTATTTTAGGGTCTGGGGTCATTTACATAAGCTAAAGGAACTTCTTCCGTTTTACAAAACTGTAACAAAAGTAAATTATATAAACTGCTTTCAAATGTTTTGAATTCAAATAAAAAAAGTGTCAATTATTAGTTTATTCTTTTGTCAATGATCAATTTACGTTTATAATATATGCACTGTTATAACGTGTTTTATATTACTTATATTTTATAGCAAAGGCTTAAAATAAAAACAATATAAAAGATGGGAAACGGATCTTTACCAAACATTAAAACTTTTCTTGTGGGCCTTTTTATGGACTTATTCTCATTTTTTTATGGAGTCATTTATTTTTATGGACTTATTCTCAAATATAATGACTTATCCTCAAATATAATGACATACTTTTAATACGCAGTGGTAAGAAAGAGCCGTTCTTTACCACACGTTTGGCATTTCACGTCCCCCACTTCCCCTGTGCCTGTACATTCATGCATCATAAACACGGGGCTCATTTCAAATTCCATCTCACATTTATTTGTCAAATGTAATGCAATGTAATGTGAAGCCCGGAAGCCTGCTAATGCTGCAATATAGAAATCAGCTAATGCTATCGCCGTGGCAATGGGCCCAAACGAGCCACATTAGGAGAGTTAATGTGTTTTCTGCATTCGGCACGAGGAAAGCACAGTTAATCCAGATCACACGTCACATTAGCGGCCGATGTGGACAATGCAGCTTTCAACAGAAAAGGAAGCTAAGGATAGTTTCTTATGTTGTACAACCTCAAGATTTTCCACAAAATGTTCGGCAAATTAGGATTATGTTAAATCAATGTAAACAGCCTCTTCGGGTCTTAAAAGAAGTAAACACTGGACAATAGTTTAACTCAAGGCAGATACTGATTATTACAGACAATTTGAAAAAGTGTCTGTTCTGTCTCAGTGGTGGAAGAGGTTTGTTACTTAAGGTACATATAACAGGTTAATAACAGGTTAATAACAGGTTAATAACAGGTTAATAACAGGTTAGATGACACATTTCACTAAAGCGTAGTGAACATGATTGTGTTTCAGATTTTACCAAACATTTTTCCTTGCTGTACCCAGTGTGACAATTTCAGTTTATAATGTTACTTCCTGGTTGGACATGGGCAGCAGTAGTGTCATAGGTAGAGGTAATTCCACAACTGTTACCTAGCAACCATGATGTCAACAAGGGCCAAAATCCATATAAATTACTCAAAAATCATGATTTGACAATAAAGATGACCTGATAACACCTTGATTTTGTTGAATGATCGTTAAAAATCTCAGAAAATTGGGCCATTTTCTTGTAAATTGTGTTTTCAACGGCACGTTACATATTGATGACATCACAGATGGATTCTGTTTTAAAATTCGGCTCTACTTCCTGTAATTTTTAAGTTCTTCTCTTTATTTCTTTCTTTCCTAAAACAATGATATTTACCACAGGTGGTATAGTACCAAAGTAAGTCATAATGATAAAAACAGGAGAACCTGTCATATCGACTTAAAGTACTGTAATAGTACAGATACAGGAAGCAAATAATTATACAGGTAAGTATCCATTTGAAAATGTATTTTGGAGTAAAAATAATTTCAAATATATTTTAAGATCTAGTTCCGCAGAGGTGAATAAAATTGATTTAATACATTTTATTTAAACATTCTTGTGTAGGATGTCACCATGAACATGTTCAGAAATATTCCCTCAAAGGTTTAAAACCAAAAATATTGTATTGCAGTAGAAAGTACAGAAAAATATATTTAAAATATTAACTGTCAAATTTACTTGAGAAGAGTGCAGATACCTAAAAAAGGTACATAAATACAGTACTTTTACTGTTGTACTTCAACCACTGATCTACCTGGACTAAACACAACACCTGCATGTGTCCTGTTTCTTAAGAATAAAATAATAAAAAAAAACTAACTTTTGTTGTGTTTCATATTGAATCTGCTTAAACAGTGTGGTCTACTTCACACCCTCGTAGACCCTGAGTTTGTTTGAACATGGTTGATACTGATGCGTTACAGATATGAGAGCAGTTTACCCAGTACGGATGGAAGGCTAAACAGCTGATGGCGCCGATCCTCTGTCCCATGAAGCCGTCGTAGTATTTAATGTTGCTGATCACGTCTCCATTTGAGTTGTACACTGCAATAAACTGGTTCATTGAGCCACTGCGCAAGAGAAAAGGACAAAGAGATAAGCACGCAATCGTCAAGTACTTTTAAAATGAGACAAATGTTATAGTTTATGTGTCATTTGGTGAAGGATGCAACGTAAAACAACATAATCTAGCACAATCATAAACTACGTGAAATGAATGAATGCATTTAGTGTCATTCTATTGGCTGGCATTCACATTCCCAGCACTTTCATGGATTTAGAAAACATTAACAATAGACAAAATATCCAGAAAAAATATACAGATACAAATCTGCCACTTAAGCCAAATTTCATATACAATTAAATAACCATTTCATATTGAAGTTGTCTCTACTCTAGAACATAGTAGGATAAATAAAGTGTTTATGAATGAATTGTAAATCGTAAATACTGTGGGTCATATTATTATTGCTCAAAAAAATCCGATAGATCATTGGTCCTCAAACTTTTCACAGCAAGAACCACCAAAATAATCTGCTTTCTAAGAACCGCCAGATCTAAACCTGGATTTGTGAACTAAACATGGTCTAAAACAGGGGTGGGCAATTATTTTCCTCCGAGGACCATATTCGAATCCAGGCAAGTAGCGGAGGGCCGGCCCGCGATCATTGGTGTGAAAAAAAAAAATCCAACATTTTTCTGTCAAATATAGGCTATTGAATCCATTATTTAATTCATTTCACGTCATATTTATTAAGGATACAAGTGCAGACAGATGCCTGAGGGCAAAAAAGGAAAAAAAAAACAAAAAACATTTTTTTCTTTTTTTTAAATATTACTTGGACAAGCTTGGCGGGCCGGATTGAAAGGCCCTGCGGGCCGGATGTGGCCCGCAGGCCGTAGTTTGCCCACCCCTGTTCTAAAATGAGGCTAAAATAGGTTTAATGAGAGTTTACCTCTAAATAATGAAAGACTCAAAGGAGAACCAAAACTTAAATACATTTGGTGGTGCTACATTTTAAAGCATGCTTAAACTGCAGAGGGCCCCGCACACCACCAGAGGCAGCACACATACCACAGTTTGAGAAACACTGCTACAGATTGACACTCAAACATTTTATATCTTTGAGCAGTGTTTTTAATGACCTGTCAAACTAATAAGCTCCAATGTCCATCGATTCAGAGCACAAAAAACAGAATTCCCTGCAACTTATCTGTTGTCAAATCCACACGGCCGTTTCCTTTGTTTAATTTTGAAAGCGACTCACCACTTCAGACCCTAAACACCTTGGAAGAACTTGACTCACCAGGCAAACAGGTTTGCTTGAGGATGAATGTCCAGCGCGGTCAGTCCTTTCACAGTTTGAAGCACATTCACTGAATCGGGACTCCGTGGCTCGAAGAAGCGCACGTCGCCATTAACACTGAGAAGAACATTTTCATAATCATTCAACAGTAAGAACGAATAACATTATTAAACAGGAAAAAGTAACAAAGTAGTGAATAAAAGTTCTGTATTTAAGTAAAATCTTTAGGTATTTGTGCTTGACTTAACTTTTACATTGGATCCTTTATACGCTTATTCCACCACATTTGAGAGCTGATGTATACTTTCTACTTCCATATATATTTTTAACAGGACTAAAAAGTAAAAGTAGTATTCTTTAATTTTTTGAGAACGCCTTAGATGGGTGAAGGGTTATTTTTAGTGCGTTAACATTTAGAAATAAAAACAGCTTGAAAATGGGAAATCTATTCAGTTGTTTCTGTTGAACAAAAATCAGACATTTTTTTAAAATTCAAACCAGACTTTTTCACAATCTGCCTGGAATACTTTAACTTTTTAAATAGGTACTTAACAGCTTTCAAAAAGGAAATCTTGTTCATGTCTTCCTTTTTCTCCTGTAGCTGTACTTTGACTTAGTTATTAACCAAAATGGAGTACTTCTTTGCATAATAAATAAAAGATAAGACATTACCTGACACTGATTATATGCCCGTCCGTCTCCTTCTGCAGGTGAGCTTTGACGACCCAGGCGCCGTGCTCTCTGTACGTCATCACACGACTGAAAAACACATTCACAATCCTGATATTACAACGCGTAGTGCACTCTCAACTACATCAAATAGGCAACTTTAAAATGGTGGGGTTGAAATACATTCTACAAAGACACACTTAATATTGTACTGCATTAAAATAGGAGCGAAGATGTTTTCTCTTGCACGAGCAACATTACTTGTTTGTTTTACAGCGCTGGTTACTAATATAATAACACAGTCTCGGGTCATCGAGGGCAGTTGCAATGCAGCGGCGTGAACACTGGGTGGCACTGTGAGATCGTGACAGAAGAGCTCTGATATTAAGTGTTCCTGAAATGCTTACCACAAACACTCCAAACTGAAAGATTTAAACCGCAGCAAGACTTCCTTCATCTCACTTTACACATTCTACAGACGATTAACAGTAATTAATTGTTTTCCTGGAATGGTCAAACCGTTAACATCGTCTTTAAATGAATGTAACTGCGTAATCTTCTTCCACGTTACCATTTTAAAGCTGGTATACACAACTTTTTGTACAAGAGCAAATCATTTCCCCCCAGATTGTATACTGTGAAAAAAAGTATTCTATCTCTCGTAAAAACCAGAAGTAAGGGCCATAGGCAGTGCTAGGATTGACTGCACTCTGGCGGTCCTTCCCAGCTTCATTTCAGCGGCTGAGGGGGAAAAAAAGGTTCTAAAGCGTTGTACGAAAATGAATGCAAGAGAATATGATCAATGCATCAAAGGGTTTGTGAGAGCTGGGAACTAGTTTCTTAAATTACACACTTCCTACTTTTGCCGTTGGAAGATCAGGTACTTCAGCTTTAAAGTATCCAACTTAAGTACATCTACGGTATATATATTTAAAAAATGCTTTGACAAAATAAATATATTTAATTTAAGATTTTAGAAGAGCCAATATATTAATGTGCCACTGTATTATTTAACTACTGTGTTTTCTTTTGTTTTGTTCACAGTTGTGATGACTGTAATAATAATAATTGGCCTTCTTGTTCAGGATGACAACGGTGGTAGACGAGTAGATGCAGCATCAAGTCTAAATAACGCTGTAAAGAGTCTGTATTTATGCCATACTAAACAAACAGCGTCCTAATGAGACACTAAGGAGGTCAGAAGAGAGGTCAGAAGGTGCTGCTCATTTCCACTATGTGCAATATAGATAAATAAGAAAACACACTATTGGATAAGCATCATTTTATATCTTCTACAGTGAAATATGAAGAGGCATTTTTGAACAGGAAGTCAATTGTCCGTTCTGTTCCAACTCTCACAGATTTCTATTGGGCTTATTTTTGTTTAGCATTTGAGATTATGAGCAACCACTTTTTCTCCAGGCTTGGGAGTGTAACTGTAAACTTGTGGTTCACTGTGGCTTAATTGTTAACTAAAAAAGGCGCAACTTCTTTTATTAAGTGACCCTTTAAAACTTTTTTTAAGGCAAGACATTACAGGCAAAACCTTTTATTTTTAATTGTTTTGGTCTGTTTACTCTCTCAACATTTACGCTTTCATGTAGCAATTACAAATGTGTCCAATCTGCCCTAACCCTATTATTTCATTAATCAACTTGCATTTGCAGATTTGTATGAGACACTGTGACTTTGAGGGTCGTTTTCAAGGGTCAAGTTTTAACTCTGACAAACTTAAGCTCTGTTTACATAAGATATAAAAATGAAGCAATAGATTTAAACCTGGCTGCATGTCTTTTTCAGATGTATATGTCCCAAATAAAAAAGCATATTTTTGTGTAGAAATAGTACAGGATGAAAACATTTAACTTAGTAAACTACAATCCTACTATAACATATTGGCCTCGGCCCGCTCCCATTTCTTTTATACGTCCTCCCTCTCGGCCAGATAATCTAGCACTTCAGTGATGTTTCCGATCGTCTGTTTGCTGATGATCTACAGCTTTCTGTTCGTTTAAGTCCTCTGAGGCCCACAAACTGAGCTCTTTAACCAGCTGTCTGCCCCGAATGAAGCAGTGGTTGAGCGACAATAGCTAAACTCAGAGAAAACAGAGACCCTCGTGGTTGCAACAGATCGTGTTATCCCCACCATCGAACAGAACTTAGTGACCTGAGCCTGAGCACTTCAATAAATAAAATCAGAAATGGCCGGAGTGACGTTTGAAATGTCTCAACATCATACAAAACAACTTAAAAAGAACAACATCTCAAAGCTCAACTCTATGGTATCTAGAAGGAACTCTGATTGGTGATTATCCATGCTTTTGTCTCCTCACGGTTAAACTCCTTCACTGAGAGAGTCGGCTCGTCTGCAGAATGTCCAAAATTCAGCTGCAGAGCTCCTGACCCGTATAAACAGGAGAGCTCACAACACAACTACAACTACAACTACTACTATTCAAATCTTTATTGGCTCCCTGTTATGTATCGGGTCCGCTTCAAAAACTTGCTTTTGACTTTGAGTGCAACATGGGCAGACACCTGTGTATGAAGCTGACCTGATCAAACCCTGTTGCTCGTCCAGAAGCCTCAAGTCCTCAGAATTCAAACTGGTTTTACAAGGCCAGTGTTTTAAAGCTGCCGCAGCTGCATTCTTTGCATTCTATGGATGTTTTAGACTTTTGACTGCATCTTGTTGAATATTTTATTGTACGCTTCCTGCAGATATTGTCAGAATCTGAAAATATCTGCTGCAAGTTCTGATCTTTCAGCTGCAGGGTTAACCCTAACCCTAACAACCAAGTGGAAAGACAAATCCCGTGGTCATGATAAAGATGTCAGTGTGTCAGGGTCAAATCATTGGTATCAAGCAGAGAAAACATCTAAGGAGAAGCACAAACTTGTAGAGCTGGGGAAGGCTTTGCGCAGTGGTCACTCTCTCCATCATCAATACAAGATCAAGTGGTATAAATAATAATGCTAACACTGGATGGACATACATATTTTAATATTGCAGAAGCTTATTGACAGGCAGTGTATTTTTAACACTGCCTGTAAATGTGACCAACGGTGTACTGTGCGCCTGTGAAAAGTACTGTATTTTCTTCACTTTCAGTGTCATCTTAATTTTCAAATTCTTACCATTCATTTGGGCCCATTCTGCGATCAAACACTCTGACAGAACCATCACCGAGGCCTGCGACCACGAGGGAGCGCTGAGAGTCACAGGACAGACTGGTCACACAACTGTCAGCTCCAGTCGGGATGTCCTGTCCAAAACACACAAAACACTGTTTTACAAGTCAAGAAACTCTCAAAGAAATGATCAATGTTGTAGTTTGTGGACTATCAGCTCATTTAGACTAGAAACCAGCGTCAATACTTTGCCATGGCCGAGCCATTTGTACTGGAGTCTGCTCCATCCATCAAGGCGCTGATTAGCACCGAATTAGACAGAAAAGCAACAAAACCGCACTATTGAGCTCCATCACTTTACTAAACACTAAATGTCGGTTTCTAAGGAAACACAGTGGCGAACAGCATAAATTATGTAAGCATTATGCTTGAGTATGTAAGGAAGCAAGTGAGGGCTGCAAAAATAAAAATCATAGAAATACAATAATAATTGATACTTGAACTAGTATTAAAAGTAGGACAATCAGAATCAGAATCAGAATATGTTTATTGCTATTGTCAATGAACAAAATTCAAAAACTTAGGAACTTGTCTTGGTGATTTGATGCAACATAAAACAACAAAACAATGAACAAGTCACAACAATAAGCGATCAGATAAAAAATGAATAAAAACAATTATAGAATAAAGGTTTAATATGTACACAAATTTACAGTTGTAAAGATACAGATGTACTACAGAGAGTGACCAGTGCAGTGAGATTATAAATAAATGATAAATTATGGTTAAAGTGACGCCTTAATGAGTCCAACGGCAGAGGGAAAGAAACTGTTCTTGTGGCGGGAGGTTCTGGTCCGGATGGACCATAGCCTCCTGCCTGAGGGGAGTGGCCTCCTGCCTGAGGGGAGTGGCCTCCCGCCTGAGGGGAGTGGCTCAAAAAGTCCATGTCCAGGGTAAGAAGGGTCGGCTGTGATCCGACCTGCAGGTCCCAGAGCCCTGGAGACGTACAAGTCCTGCAGAGATGGAAGTCCACAGCCGATCACCTCAGCAGAGCGCACAATGCTCTGTAGTCTCTGTTTGTCCCTGGCTGTGGCTCCAGCGTACCACACGGTGATGGAGGAGGTGAGGATGGACTCAATGATGGCCGTGTAGAACTGCACCATCATCTGCACTGGCAGCTTGACTTTCCTCAGCTGCTGCAGGAAGTACATCCTCTGCTGGGCCTTCTGGATGAGGGAGCTGATAGTGGGCCCCCACTTGAGGTCACGGGTGATGGTGGTGCCGAGAAAGCGGAGGAAGTCCACAGTGGAGATGGGGGAGTCTGAAGGTGAGGGGGGGCTGGGGGACTGTGACTTTCCTGAAGTCCACGATCATCTCCAGGTTGTTCCCGCTGCACCAGGACACCAGTTGGTCCACCTCCCTCCTGTGGCTGAAGGTGCAGCAGTTTGTGTGCAGGGAGAAGAGCAGAGGAGAAAGTACACAGCCCTGTGGAGCTACTGTGCTCATAGTCCGAGACATTCTTCCCCAGCACTGCAGGCGGAGTCAGGCACGTTGAGCTGGGAGAGCTTGTCCTGGAGCAGAGCCGGGAGGATGGCACAGGTTCCCGGGGTGTCCAGATGCAGCAAAATGAAGTGGAGTGCCAGGTTGATGGCGTCGTCCACAGACCTGTTGGCTCTGTAGGTGAACTGCAGGGGGTCCAGCAGGGGGGAGGTGAAGGAGTTGAGGTGGGGGAGGACCAGGCGCTCAAATGACTTCATGACTACAGACGTCAGCACCACAGGTCTGTAGTCATTAAGTCCAGTGATCCGGGGCTTCTTGGGGACAGGGACAATGATGGACGACTTGAAGCAGGCTGGGACATGGCATGACTCCAGGGAAAATGCCAGTGAAGACGGGGGCCAGCTCACCTGCACAGTGTCTTAAGGTGTAATTCATTAATTAGAGCTTTGTTCTGGATCATATTCCTGAACAAAGCTCTAATTAATAATAAAAATGCAAAAATTTAGTTATGTATGAAATTGGTATTAAAATCTACAGTCAGTCTAGAAATGAAGGGACAAAATTACAGAAATAGTAAGGAAAATATTAACATTCTCTCACATTTTAGCATAATTACTAGTAATATAAAGCTGATAAATGTTAAATGAAGCAGTGTGATTTTGGCTTTCAGTGTAAAATTCCGACAGTGTAATAAAGGGAAAGTGCATTGTGGGTCTTAACGTTCAAGCCGAATCCTGTTGTGATTCTGAGCAGCGCAGGAGCTTTAACATCTATATAAGAAAAACAGAAGCATCGATCGAGTCAATCCTTTAATAAGACTCTGTGAACCGTCAGGAAGTTCCTGACACTCTACAATATGCAGCTGATCCCACTCTTAAGACAAACACCAGAGTTAACTGGAGGTCTTTATTGCATTTTTGTATTTCTATGCGTCACTATACCGTGTAGTCAGGCAGTGTTGGTAAGATAGAATGTAGCATCTCAGTAGACCTCAATCATCTAAATCATAAAAGCAGGAAACATCTACCTTTTGATCTACAGTTACCACACTAGCTTATCTGTAGATATTTTGTGTATTTAAAAGTCCAACTACGACTTGCTATGCTCCAAGCTACAGATCATTTGTCTTAAAGGCCTGCAGCGGCGCCCTGGGGCTCGGCCTTTAGACCAAATCTACCGTGTTAAACTTTCGCTCATTTAAAATGCAGGACGATGGATGGGGGGCGTGATGTTTTCCACTGGAGTTAAATCGCTTTCCCCAAATGTTAATGCGTCTGTGTGTTACCTGGACTTTCATCTCTCGGTCCGTGTCCCAAATCCTGATGACTCTCACATCTCCGGACGTCATGAGGAGACCAGTGTCCTGCTCCCAGTCCACCACCATCCCAGCACCTGTGGCACCACATGATTGCAGGCTAACAATCTAAAATATTTAGGCTAGACAAGGTGGTGGTGAAAATAATACTGATAAAGTGTAGATTTTATAATGTGATGATGTAAAATGTGTAATGTTGTTGGGAATGTTAATGTCCCCCTCATATTGATTAATCACAATTTTTGATACAGATATAATTTGTACTTTTTGTCTTTTTTTTACAAAGTACAAATGGCTTTCAATATACATTTCTTGAACATACAGAATCACAGACTTGCTGGAGATCAAACTCAAGCTGATCATAACACAAAAGTACAGAATGAATGAAAATGTTATTATTGCTCAGCCATACAATGAAAAGGGAATATTACTATTATATTATTTTCTCTTTTTGAATTTGCTTGAAGTTTATGTTACAATGTCACTTACAAATGCTGCCCAATAATAACTAGACATACTATAGATACTTACATAATATAGACAGAAAAATGTGAAAATACAATTTAAATTACTAGAAAAAAATAGTACAAATGATAATGAGCAAAAACACAATATTCATTATAATTATACTCAATAGCATTGTAACTTGTTACTTTTAAATCACATTTTTTTCAACGCGAGAAGATATTCAATATGGCTTGTAACTTTTAAAGAATAATGCCATGCTGTGGTCAGTGAGCCAAGCGCAGTACAGAGGGTGCAGTGGATAAAGTCCTGTTCAAACGAAACAGAAGGGGCCTTTTACCCACTGTTTGAATATGGAATGCCTCCAAAGGGCTGTGACCCAATACACTTGTTTAAAGTATTAGATTAGTTAAAGAGTGTGTGCACATGAATTCAGTGGGTTTGATTACATTTCTGCAGTGAGACACAGCTGGTGCTGCTCGGAGCCTGCCCAGTGTCTGGGCACTGCACAAACTCAACCATCCAAACCTGTGGAGAGGCCAGCGCTGCCTTCTGCAGCGTCACAGGAAAGATTAACGCAACAGTGACTCTAAATTCAGGGATCAACATTTTTGTCCTTCAGCCGCTGAGGCAAGTCCTTTTCAAAAGATGGAATCTAATGAATACAATTAAGCATATATTTACCTTTGATTATGATGAAGATATAAAACACAGTGTGGGTGTACATTAGGGCTGCAGCTAACAATGTTTCTGAGTTAGCGATTCATTTTTCAATTAGTCAAGTCAAAATATTATTTCTATTGTGATTGAGACTTTTTAAATATATTATCAACCAAATAAATACTAGAATATCTTCTTCTTCTGGATAGAGAGTGTTTACAAATGAAGTGCATTATGGCTGAAAATCTGAAATAGGCTTTTTGACATTTTGAATAATGCTGTTCACGTATGTGTTTTAGAGAAAATAATCCTGAAGTGTTTTTCAGACTTCGGAGTTGAAATTCCATTTAGATTTATGATTTATGTTATAAAATAAGGATTCTGTTTTGAATGCACATTTTAAACATCAAGGAGCAAGAACATTTTGAGAAGACTGACATGTAAAATGTTCAAAATTAATTTCAAAACATGTTTGTAGGTGTTCTTCTAGATGTTTTGGTAGATTTTCAAATTAGGACTAAACTAGAATACACAGGCAACAGGAGTTAAGAACCTCTAGTAAATAAAGCCTGACATGCTAGATTCAAGTAACTCTAGGAAACTATATATTAGAGGTGTTGTAACACCGGATGCACTGGAAAAAGACATTTCAGGCATTTCAGACATTAAGACATTGAGACATTTATCCAAAGCCTTCATGCAGATTCAAAGTGCATTTGTGTGTGTTTCAGAGGCGTCGTGTCACGAGGAGCACTGGGACAGACCTGGAGCGCAGCCCGTCAGCAGATCCTGGAGGAAGATGAGTCAAAGCACGCTTAGGCCAGAAGGAGCCTGAGCGGCAAGAAGACTCATATGTTTGGCATTCACAGCAGGAACACACTGATCTGCCATCAAGTGCAGAGTCCAGAGCAGAGTCCAGAGCAGAGCCCAGAGCAGAGCCCAGAGCAGAGCCCAGGGCAGAGCCCAGGGCAGAGCCCAGGGCAGAGTCCAGGGCAGAGTCCAGGGCAGAGTCCAGAGCAGAGTCCAGAGCAGAGTCCAGAGCAGAGTCCAGAGCAGAGTCCAGAGCAGAGTCCAGAGCAGAGCCCAGGGCAGAGCCCAGGGCAGAGCCCAGGGCAGAGCCCAGAGCAGAGCCCAGAGCAGAGCCCAGGGCAGAGCCCAGGGCAGAGTCCAGGGCAGAGCCCAGAGCAGAGCCCAGAGCAGAGCCCAGAGCAGAGTCCAGAGCAGAGTCCAGAGCAGAGCCCAGAGTAGAGCCCAGGGCAGAGCCCCGAGCAGAGCCCAGAGCAGAGCCCAGAGCAGAGCCCAGGGCAGAGTCCAGGGCAGAGCCCAGGGCAGAGTCCAGAGCAGAGTCCAGAGCAGAGTCCAGAGCAGAGCCCAGGGCAGAGCCCAGGGCAGAGCCCAGAGCAGAGCCCAGAGCAGAGCCCAGAGCAGAGTCCAGAGCAGAGTCCAGGGCAGAGTCCAGGGCAGAGTCCAGAGCAGAGCCCAGGACAGAGCCCAGGGCAGAGCCCAGGGCAGAGCCCAGAGCAGAGCCCAGAGCAGAGCCCAGAGCAGAGTCCAGGGCAGAGTCCAGGGCAGAGCCCAGAGCAGAGCCCAGAGCAGAGTCCAGGGCAGAGTCCAGGGCAGAGTCCAGAGCAGAGCCCAGGACAGAGCCCAGGGCAGAGCCCAGGGCAGAGCCCAGAGCAGAGCCCAGAGCAGAGCCCAGAGCAGAGTCCAGGGCAGAGCCCAGGGCAGAGCCCAGAGCAGAGCCCAGAGCAGAGCCCAGGGCAGAGTCCAGGGCAGAGTCCAGAGCAGAGCCCAGGACAGAGCCCAGGGCAGAGCCCAGAGCAGAGCCCAGAGCAGAGCCCAGAGCAGAGCCCAGAGCAGAGCCCAGGACAGAGTCCAGGGCAGAGTCCAGGGCAGAGACCAGAGCAGAGCCCAGGGCAGAGTCCAGGGCAGAGTCCAGGGCAGAGTCCAGGGCAGAGCCCAGGACAGAGTCCAGGGCAGAGTCCAGGGCAGAGTCCAGGGCAGAGCCCAGGGCAGAGCCCAGGGCAGAGTCCAGGGCAGAGTCCAGGGCAGAGTCCAGGGCAGAGTCCAGGGCAGAGCCCAGGGCAGAGTCCAGGGCAGAGCCCAGGGCAGAGTCCAGAGCAGAGTCCAGAGCAGAGTCCAGGGCAGAGTCCAGGGCAGAGCCCAGGGCAGAGTCCAGGGCAGAGCCCAGGGCAGAGCCCAGAGCAGAGTCCAGGGCAGAGCCCAGAGCAGAGTCCAGGGCAGAGTCCAGGGCAGAGTCCAGGGCAGAGCCCAGGGCAGAGTCCAGGGCAGAGCCCAGGGCAGAGTCCAGAGCAGAGTCCAGAGCAGAGTCCAGGGCAGAGTCCAGAGCAGAGCCCAGAGCATTTTGTTTCTAAAAAACGTGCACACAATGGTGATTTGTACATTTGGTGATGAGAAAGAGGGTTTTCTGACCACTGTATTGTTCTGCTTCCTCCGCTGTTGTGACACTTTGACCAATCAGCGTGACACATTTTTAGCGAGTTTTAGTTTCATACAAATGACTGCACTTCTCAATAAGCCAGCAGATGCAGGCTTTGTGCACTGTGCTTGTGTTTTGTAAAATAAACAACACAAATATGGCACCATTCAAAGCATTGAACATTTGCATCTTAAAAGGCAAAAAAATGCACTTGCAACAATAACTCACACAATCATCACCAGTGTGTTCTCTCCACTGGCTCAGGTGTCGGAGAGGATGTCCAAAACAGTGCAATCTTGAAAAATAAGACTGGTTTAAATGTTTTTAAAGCAAAGAATTGGACGCTAAACCAATTTGATCACAAGATTTCAGCTGGTAAATCGCCATTGGCCAAAAGTTGCAACAAGGCGCCTTCACTCAAAATCTCAAACGTTGGAGCTGAAGCACATGCAGTGTTTTTCAAAAGAGTCTGAGTCTTTCAAGTCTGTCCTGTTAATGATGTTTTGACCAAGCCTCAGAACCCGTCCATCAGCGACGGACGAGTGCGAGACGGGGGATATAGTTTGGTAATGGATGTCTCTGTGATGGATGAGGACACACAACAAAAGCTCACGAGTCTTCCAGCTCCTTTTTTGTGTTTCAAGAGAGCTACAACAATCCCAGCATGCATCACTTCCAGCCTTTCCTCCAATAGCTCTTAGTCACTTCCTCCTTCAGTTTTCACAATCGATACCCATCTCCGCTCACCCACTGTGTATTTCTATTTACTCCATATTTAACTCAGTCGCTTGCTCTTTGCTAATTTTACACTTTTTGAAAATGTTTGTTCATTTACAAAACCAACACTTCAAAGTTTTGCATCTTTATTAATGGACCAATACCTGATTTTAATTCCTTCGGTTTAAGATAAATGAAGAAATTGCGACTGAAAGACATCTACAATTAGCCGAGCCTTTTGTCAGGTCATATGAAAGCTACAGACGGGGGCAACAGTTCTTGTCAAATCTGGGACATTTTCTACAAAGAAAAATGGGAAAACAACTGCCTAAAAGTATCTCAGACAGTTCGCCACTTGATTGTCTCCATGGAAATGTCAATGCTTTGCCTGGAATGTTCAAGAGTATGGCATTAAACTTAACTATCTCCAACGGGACAAGCGTGAGGCAGCCCCAAATAAATTGTCTGTTTGCTGTAACCCGAGTCAACATTTTTCAAGTGGTTCGGTCGGTAGGCAAATTCTTGTTTTTTTTTACTTTGAAGGCAAAAAAAAAAAAGATTAAAATTTTGCCATTTTTTGACTCTGAGTGACCGCCTGGGGTCAGGCTTCAACAGTCAATGACGGAAAACGTCTCTATCAACCCGATCGGGAGACTAAATCTCACGATTTTAAGATATTTCAATCAACCTTTTGTGCGCAGTTATCCTTTATTTTGGTAGCTAAGGCGAGCGGGGGGAACATGCGGGGGACACAGGCGCCGCCATGTTTGTTGTGATGACGCTGCTGGGCATGTTTCAATCCCAGAATGCATTGCGTTAGTCAAATTTCACACCGTGATAGAGCGTGACATGTACTATGGAGACTTCAGTGGCGCCAACAGAGGCAAACCAACTTATAAAAGGCAATATACAAACGCTTTTACTCATTTTGTTTTGTTACAGACGCACGTGCAGGACCGAATATGAAGTCGCACATGTGTTGTGCAGTGCGTTATCAGTCCTTTGGGATGAAAGACAGATTTACCAACTTGATAAAAATATTTGACACGGCGGTTTGGGAAAGTCCGGTTGTTGAGTCGGCAAAATAATTGAAAAATAAAAGATTTTGACGTTTTTTCAACAAAATGCTGATATTTTTTTCTTTCAGTTGGCTAGTTTCATACTGTCGGTCGGGTTACGGTCATACAGTAAGAATACATGTTAGTTAGCAAAATAAACTCCTGTAACTGAATAAATGCAAGATGGATACAATTAATGCTTTACGGTGGAACATCCCAGGCCAAGCAATAAAATCTTGAAGAAATGCATGTGACGGCCCTGCACCAGAATAACACATTTATCGTACTTCTTTTTTCCCTGCTTGAGGTGTACAAATGAGTTACTTGTTCATGGGTTTATAACATCACTATAGCAACGGTCCTAATTCCTCATCTGTCTAAAATCCATGGACAGGCGTCTTCTGTAGGACAGTTCGGGAAATCTAATATTCTTGATTTCAAACTTGTAACATTATCCTGCTGTTGCAAAATACACCCGACATTTTGTGTGCGTGTTACATTGTGACAAGTTTGACAATGCTGTGAGTGAATTGCCTGCGTCAAGCCGCGCCTTTGCTGCGATCCGCTCCGTTGCCAGGAAATGTTGTTGTTGTTGTTGCTGTTGTTTTATGGCGGTTGGCATCCAATTGTTGCATTACCGCCAGACTTTATTCCTCAGACTTTTCGTAGTTGTTGTCGTTTTATGGCGGTTGGCATCCAATTGTTGCATTACGGTCCAGACTTTATTCCTCAGACTTTTCGTAGTCCTCAGACTGTCGTAGTCCGTAAAAGTACTCCTTCCATTGCTTTGGTGTTACAAAGCCCATGAGGTCATGATATGTCTTTGTGACTAGAATAGTTGTTGTTGTTTCAGAGACCAACCGGCTTTATTCCAGGGAGACTCTTCTTCATCTTCCTCTCCCTCTTTGACGCTCATTGCCTCCACCGCACAGCTCCACTCCTTAGGCCCCACTCTATAGGCTTTAATATTTCCACTGATGTCGCCGCTTGGCAGCCGTGCGTCCACGAGACTGGATGAGGACAGGAGACCACCCCCACCCCCATCTCGTCACTCTGATCACCCCGACTCCCCAAAAGCAGACCCCCATCACCCCGACTCCCATTCAGCGCCTCTAGCCCGTTTTCTATATCTGCCCAATCAAGCTCCCCCGTTCCAAGGAATTTCCCTGCAGCTCCAGCAATGATCCCGATCCTCCCAGTTCTGCTTTGAGTCTGAGCAGCACAGCCCACAACATCCACCATAAAGAGCACAAAATCCTCTCCATCCACAACCAGGGTACTCTCATCAATTCTGGAACCTGCACACCTGGGACCTCCACTCCTGAAACCCTCACACCTCCTGGGAGCCACGCTGGCCCCTCTCATCTCGCCCTGGCTGGGAGCAGCGCCGGCTCCTCTCTCCGCACTTACTCCAAACTCGTTACTTGAAACTTTCCTGACTGCATCTGCATAGGATACACCTTGAGAGACCTTTATTTTATGCACCTCAGCAGCTCCTCTGCCAAACCTGCATCCCCCGCAGGCAGAGCCACGTTCTTCCCCACAGTTACAGCACTTCAGCTTTGCTCCCACGTCACACCTCCCACACTCGTGATCTCCCGCACATCCACCACATCTCTGCCTCCCTCCAAAGACCGCTGCAATATGCCCAAAGCGCTGGCACCCAAAGCAACACAGGGGCGGTGGAACATACGGCCCAACGTCATGGCACATGAACCCAATGAACACCCCACTAGGCAGGCACCTCCCTTCAAGTGTTACCACTACCGACAAGCTGTCACATCTCACCCCAGACCGGGTCACCCTCAACCGCCCACCGTCCACCACCGTAGCTCCAGCCAAATTCTCCTTAACTTCATCCACAGACGTCGCCGCAGGGACACCTACGATAACTCCTCTGACCGTGCCTCTCTCAGCATCAGACACAAGAATGTCCCTTCCACCCAGACGTCCAGTTCCAATCGCCCTCCGCTAATGAGCCGCGTCCTTGCACACGACCAGCAGCGAGCCATCTCCAAGGACACTCGCACTCCTGATCACTCCCACAGCCACAGCCAGGCTCTTTGACAATGCCACCGAATTCCACTCCCTAAAGGATGCACTATCCCGTGCAAGCTTCACGATCACCCCACAGTCTCCGCTCTCACCCCGGACACCAACAGCCTCAGCCTCATCCTGCTGCTCATTCCCAGAACCCTCGGACGAGCCAAGGGACTTTTCACGTTTCCGGGCACGTGCAGCCAGAAAAGGCCGCTCCTCCACGCCGTCCAGAACGTCCTCGACCACCGATCCACTCTCCTCCGCCATCTCCCGTCTCTCCAGACCGGAGACCAGCCCTTCTTCTTCTTCTTCTTTGGTGTTTTATCGTAGTCCTGTCGCATTACCGCCAGACTTTTTCATGTTGTTGTTGTTGTTTTATGGCGGTTGGCATCCAATTGTTGCATTACCGCCAGATTTTATTCCTCAGACTTTTCGTAGTCCTCAGACTGTCGTAGTCCGTAAAAGAACTCCTTCCATTGCTTTGGTGTTACAAAGCCCATGAGGTCATGATATGTCTTTGTGACTAGAATAGTTGTTGTTGTTTCAGAGACCGACCGGCTTTATTCCAGGGAGACTCTTCTTCATCTTCCTCTCCTTCTTTGACGTTCGGTGCTTCCACCGTACAGCTTTATTCTTTAGGCTTCATTCTATAGGCTTTAATATTTCCACTGATGTCGCTGCTTGGTAGCCGTGCGTCTACGAGACTGGACGAGGACAGGAGACCACCCCCACCCCCATCTCGTCACTCTGATCACTCTGACTCCCCAAAAGCAGACCCCCATCACTCCGACTCCCATTTAGCGCCTTTAGCCTGTTTTCTATATCTGCCCAATCAAGCTCCTTTGTTCCAAGGAATCTCCCTGCAGCTTTAGCAATGATCCTGATCCTTTCAGTTCTGCTTTGAGTCTGAGCAGCACAGTTTACAACATCCACCATAAAGAGTACAAAATCCTCTCTATCCACAACCAGGGTATTCTCATTAATTCTGGAACCTGCACACTTGGGACCTCCACTCTTGAAACCTTCACACTTCTTGGGAGCCACGCTGGCCTTTCTCATTTCGCCCTGGCTGGGAGCAGCGCTGGCTCCTCTCTCTGTATTTACTCTAAACTCGTTACTTGAAACTTTCTTGACTGCATCTGCATAGGATATACCTTGAGAGACCTTTATTTTCTGCACCTCAGCAGCTCTTTTGCTAAACCTGCATCCCCCATAGGCAGAGCTATGTTCTTCCCCACAGTTACAGCACTTCAGTTTTGCTCCCACGTCACACTTCCCATACACGTGATCTCCTGCACATTTACCACATCTTTGCCTCCCTCTACAGACCGCTGCAATATGCCCAAAGCGCTAGCACTTAAAGCAACGCAGGGGCGGTGGAACATATGAACATGAACCCAATGAACACCTTACTAGGCAGGCACCTCCCTTCAAGTGTTACCATTACCGACAAGCTGTCACATCTTACCCCAGACCGGGTCACCTTCAACCGCCTAGCGTCCACCACCTTAGCTCCAGTCAAATTCTCCTTAACTTCATCCACAGACGTTGCCGTAGGGACACCTACGATAACTCCTCTGACCGTGTTTCTTTCAGCATCAGACACAAGAATGTCCTTTCCACCCAGACGTTTAGTTCCAATCGCCTTCCGTTGCTGAGCCGCGTCCTTGCACACGACCAGCAGCGAGCCATCTCTAAGGACACTCGCACTCTTGATCACTCCCACAGCTACAGTTAGGCTCTTTGACAATGCCACTGAATTCCACTCCTTAAAGGATGCACTATCCTGTGCAAGCTTTATGATCACCTTACAGTCTGTGCTCTCACCCCGGATATCAATAGCTTCAGCCTCATCCTGCTGCTCATTCCCAGAACCCTCGGACGAGCTAAGGGACTTTTTACGTTTCCGGGCACGTGCAGCCAGAAAAGGCTGCTCCTCCACGCCGTCCAGAACGTCTTCGACCACCGATCCACTCTCCTCCGCCATCTCCCGTCTCTCCAGACCGGAGACTAGCCAAACTTGTTGCCAAGTGTTAGATTACCGCCAGACTTTATTCTTTAGACTGTTGTTGTTGTTGTTTTATGGCGGTTGGCATCCGAGTGTTGCATTACCGCCAGACTTTATTCCTCAGACGTTTCGTAGTCCTCAGACTGTCGTAGTCCGTAAAAGTACTCCTTCCATTGCTTTGGTGTTACAAAGCCCATGAGGTCATGATATGTCTTTGTGACTAGAATAGTTGTTTCAGAGACCAACCGGCTTTATTCCAGGGAGACTCTTCTTCATCTTTGACGTTCGGTGCTTTGGAAGTACAAAGCCCATGAGGTCAGAGTCCGACCGGCTTTTATTCCTTCTTCATCTTCCTCTCCTTCTTTGATGTTCGGTGCTTCCGCCGTACAGTTTTATTCTTTAGGCTTCATTCTTTAGGCTTGATATGTCGTTGCAGGAAATGTTGTTGTTGTTGTTGTTGTTGTTTTATGGCGGTTGGCATCCAAGTGTTGCATTACCGCCAGACTTTATTCCTCAGACTTTGTCGTAGTCCTCAGACTCTGTCGTTGCAGGAAATGCTCAGGCCTCATGCGGCATCTCCGGCGCTTCAATACAAAAATGACGTCACAAAGCCAGTGAACGCACGCCGGGAGCACACTTCAGAGCACGGAACGCACTGACAGATGGAAAAACACATGACGCTGGCGCAACGCTCAAAGGCTCTGAGAAAAAAGAAAGAGGCATCCCCTTCCCATTCTCTTTGAAGACGCAGCTCGGCAAAATGAGTGAAATCTGGGTTACAATCAAATGGGCGGGGGAGAGACGGAGATTCCCTAATATTAATATGCAGAACTGACAGTTACATAAAGGAGGAGGTTACTGTCCCAAATAACACTTCTGGATACACAGAGATAGACAAGTTAGCTGCTAGGTTAAACGTCTGTATCTATCTGTACATTACTTAAGTACATTTTACTTTCTTTCCTAACCCTAATCCACATTTTTGAACTGAACTGAAAAGTAAAAAGTGCTTTCCGTCTTTGGTTGGAGGGGTTGTGTTTCACATTCATGGTGACATCCTGCCTAAAGGTTTTGAGATACTGGTTTTGAACAGTCAAAAACAATACATTTATAAAGAGCATTTTGAGAAATTGATTGACAAAAAAATCTGGACAATTATTTATCAAGACCACCACATTTGACTAACAACTTTTTTTTTAACATGATACTTTGACTTTGAGTTAATTGTTTTGCTGAATCGAGTACTACTTACTCCACTGATATATAGTTCTGGATTAGATTATAAAGGCAAAGCAGGTGGAAAACACAGGTCTCAACCAAGGCACTGACAAATTCTTGCAATAATTGAGAAAGTAACAGGGGCCAACACTGATTTAAAGTTACATGTTGTTGCGAGCGGTCCCTTTCACTTAACGTTTGAAAAAAAGAGTGTTTGGGATAATTGCATTGGACAATAGTTCAGTTTGGGGAGGATCCAATCACAGACGTGTATTGCAGGTCTCTCTCAAAGGTGGATATCTCAACTCGAATATCCTTGTAAAATTCAGAACAAAATGTATAAATTCAGTTTGAGTTTAGTTGTTCGCCCAATGAGTCCACAGAAATCTTGAAAAACAGTTTTGTAAAAGTGCAAAGGCCAGGCAAAGGTACAGATTATGCAATCGATTATTCTACAAAATGCAATGTACCACAATGTACAAATAGTCCTTGTATTTATTTTGTTTTTGTTTAACCAGGAAAGTCCCATTGAGATGACTAATCTCTTTTCATGAGTCCTGATTTCATCTCTGGCACACTAATGTTAACTGACAAAAAGATGTGTACTTCAAAACAACTTATCTCTGCTTTTTTTTTTTTTTTAAAGCAGCAACATAAAAAAATATAAACTGTGATTGCAATTCACATTCAATTATTTTTTTATTTCTGTTTTGTCGGAAATGTAAACCCTGGAAAGTGGCTGTACAAGTTAAGCACCTTTTCTGAAATAATACTATGATATCGTTAGGTTACAAAATTAGATGACACCGTTTCTGCCTAAATGTCATTATATTCTAACAGGAACAGAACGAGTTGTTTAAAAAAGAACAAAACCTCGACAACGTGTAAACATCGACAGCGACACAGAGGTAGTGTTTTAATCAACAGAGGCAGCTTAACTTTAATATTTCACTTATATTAGCAGCATTTCTGAGGATTAAAGCCAGTTCTCAGGAATATGTATTGTTACAACAGTCTCATGTATCTGCTGAAGAAAAAGTGAATTATTTAACATTTAGTCTGCTCACTGTAAATAATGTTTTGTTTAATTTTAAACCTTAATTAAATTTGGGTCCTTTTTTTGTCGTAATTCTATTTCTTTATTTTTCATGCTGGATTCCCATTGAATGTGAATGAGAATGCATTTTGGGTAATTAGGTAATTTGTATTATCTTAATAACAGTGAAAAATAGTAAATTGGAGCCTCACTAACGATTTGGTCTCAGTTTAGATTCTTCACATCGCGTATTCTATCCAGCCTCTTCTTTTAAAAATATTTCCAAAGTAATATCAAATTCAGCAAGACTCCATTGTTTTTCATGGTCCAGTGGTCAAACTTCCCAAATCCCTGTCACATGCAGCTCCTCATGTTTTTAGCCCCCTCATCCCAAACTCTTACCCCTCTCTGGAGTTTGGATTCCATTTTTTAAGGGGGAAAAAAAACACCAGATTGTGGGCTTGAGCGGGTTTTAGTTACCCACGCGAAAATCGATGTGGACACGACAGAGCGAAGAGTGAGAGGAGCAAAGCAGTGTGGGCAATGCCTCCTCAGCTGTGAATCTGGACTGCTCAGAGGTGGAAGTATACATAGATTACACAGGCGCTAAAGCCAACGCCGAGAACCAACACCGCAATGCAGCCGTTTTCAAGAGCTGTTAAGCCTTTAACCAGACATATAGATTTACTTTTAATAATTACAGTGCTAGTACTGGTTTAGTGTCATATTTGTCATAACGTAGCATGTCTAGTATTTGTGAAAATGTATTTAATATATTTTTCATAAATGTTTAGGACATAATTTGAACCAAAATAGTTTTTCAGTTGGTTTGAGAATTTTGTCATGTAAATTGTGTGGTTCTGTATTAGGCTGGTCATAGGATAATAAATGTGTTTTAGTCGTGGGCAATATTGACAAAAATGTATAACAATATTTAACAGAAATATGTTAAAACACGTCTTTAAATGTATTCGCTGAGGTTTAATTATCAGACAGATGTGATGAAATATCACCTTTTACCCTTATTTGAAAGTTTTTCTTTTAAAAACTTTGTTTTCTTTCTTTTCTCTTTTGTAGCATTTTTTACTTTAAACAATATACTTAGATCACTGTAGGTAACCGGTTTCCATGTAACAATGTCAGCAGTTTGATCAGTTTTGTTGTTTTAATTCTGCTATTAGCAGAGTGGTTGTCCCTGGCCACCTCCTCAGGCCAAAGTGCAAGCAGCTACTTTAACGCCAATAAAAGTGGTCTGGATGGAGATGGGCTTCATAATCCCACCCTTGTGCTGCTCTAATTTGTGATATATTTATCCATTAATATAGCAGTTTCCCTCGACTCAAGTGTCTGTGGACAAAGCAGTTTCCTGTGAGTTTTCTGAGTGTGCCATTATCTGCAGTGATGGAGTGGATCCCCGTCTGCTGAAGCTCATTAAAACCGAGCTCTTTTCCTCAGAGCAGCCTCCTCTGTGCTCTCCGTCCTGTTTGCTTTAAAAGCCTCCTTCAGGATTCCTCCAGGATTAGCACCGACTCACGCTCCTCTATTTTAACATGACGTAATCTGCACACAGCAGAGGTTGCAACAGAGGGCACTTTTATAAAACCAGAACTTTTTAGTGGAATAATAGTTTTTTTCCCCTTTCAACAGCTGTTATGGCAATATATTGAAAACTACAATACTTAAAGTGTCATGTTTTTCTAGTTTTTCTGTTGTAAATATTGATCATAGTCAGTCAAGTGGCAGTTAAGCTAAAACTTAAAAAAACTAAATAAAAAAGTAGAGTTATGAAATAGAATCTGTTTATCTATGTCATCAAAAAGCAACATTCAAACGAAAATGTGAGGACAATTTACATGAAACTGCCACATTTTTCTGACAATAATTTATCAAAATAAGGAGTTATTAGTATAATTATTTGTAAATCATAACTACTGTGTAATTTATATGCATTTCCACTTTCACGATATACTGTCCTGTCTAATAAATGTGTTAAATCATTGGTGGTCTGTGAGGTCAGTAAAACAGCTGTGGCCTAAAAAAAGAATAGTGGGCACGTAAAGCACTTTGAGAAGATTGCCAGGTTTGTAAAGTGCAATATGAATAAAAAAATTGGACTGGATATTATTTATGTAATTGCAAGACTGGTTGCCTCTCCCAAGCCTACTAATTAAAGAAAAGCTATTGTAGACCAAAATAAAAGAGGCCAACATGAGCATATGGACAAATAATAATATTGGATTAATAGTAACACATGACTCCAAGGAGGCTTTATATTCCCACTGGCAGTGAGAAAAGTAACACTTGTTTGCATTTCTTACAACAAGTAAATGTAGCATTTTTGCAAAAGCTCAGATGAGTTTTGCTAAAGGTAAAGGTGTCCTCCCTTAAGGTCTCAAACTTCCACCGCTGTGCTTCTGTTTAGCTTTAGACCAAATCGGTTTTGGATTTGGGCCTTTTATTAACAAGCCACGAGGCAGCAGCCGCAGATATGGAGCAGGACAGAGTCTGTCTCCCCAAAGCCACACAGAGACCAGGCCTAGTTTCCACAGTGCAGCCAAGTAAAAAGGACAATACAACAGAGATATCCAACCCTAAACTCCCACAGAACAAGAAAGAGTGAGAAAAAGATGATCGACAGTATGAGGATAACGGTGTAATTAGATTGGCTCAAGTTTAATTCTCAGTGATGTGGCTTATTTGTGCTTGGGCTTTCTCCAACTCCACACCAGATAATGATGTTTGTGTTTTGTTTCCCTCATAGTTCCAGCATGTCTCCGTTTGTCCTGTGTGGGAAGTTTCTCCTCAAATCGGTACTTTTTCTGACAGCGAAAATTCAGGGTATGTTTCTTCAAACTACTGCTACTGCTACAACTAAAGTTAATAATCCAACACCTACTACAGCCCAGCGCACATCAATCCCTCCGTCTCTCATAGTAAACCGGCGGAGGGTATGCAGTGTGTGTTTCTTTGCTCTAGAGAGGGTCATAGGCCGTCATAGATCTTTCTTAAAAGAGTGCTGTTTGGTCATGAGTTTTCATTTGGGAAACAGATGACAAAGCGTCATGACAAAGGAAAATAGACTCTTTTTATGTGTTTTATGTTCTAAGCACAATAAATTCAAGGACGCAAATTAGTGGACGCTAATAGAATTAAGAAAGGTGTTTAAAATATAGAATGCTCCCCTACACACTATGCAGTTGATCACACTCGGCCTCGTTACGTCCTTCATAGGTGGTGAAGGAATTATTGGTGCGTGTTGGGCTTACTACTACTACTACAATCACAACTTTCATTACTGTTAACAATATGTACATAAAACTACATACAACTATGTTTTTCTTAGTACTACCAACTACTGCCACATCTGCTGTTTATGATATTACAGGCTATATCAGAGACTGTCTATTTCATAAAGTGTAACCTAAAGCGAGGCAGGCCCAAAAGACTCTCGTCAGTCATCATATAAAACTTGTTTATGAAGTTTATTTACTGGGAGTTTTAGCCTCGTCTCCATTGCAGGCAGGTGTGGACAAAACACTATACAAGTATTTGTGTTTAGTGACCTTTTCAAGCTACATTTTCTGACTTTTGGTGACTTATGTTTTCCTGTCTCCTGGTTTCTCATCAATGCACTTGTCCAGATATTTATTCGACTCCTTTAACCCAGTGACCCTGCATCAGGATGTTTTGGCCTGTGTAAAGCCACCCTCTGTTTTTGGTCCCGCCACAGCCCTGCTTTGAATACTAATGCCAACAGTCCCTCGTTTCAGACAAGCCCCACTGGAGGCAAACGGCTGATCCGCCGGGCGAGACCGCACTATTAGCATCACACACCAGCAACACGCAATTACACCAGGCCACCGCAGAACTGGAGCACATAAAGGAGAACAGACTCTTTATCAATTACAGCTTCAAAGCAAAGATGGTATTTGCAAATTATTAGAACTGAAAGGCGATGTTTATGAAGCGATGTTTATAAAGTTCCTCTTTGAATGTAATAGGGAGTAACCATCTTATACTGCGAGTTTTCAAACTTTTCAATGTCACTAAGTATTCAAGTCTTATAATTGAGAGAAGTATCGCCATTGAAGTTGTACAAAAGTTATGTAAGATGTGGCTTGCTGTGGTTATTGAGAGAAAATGCAAGAGAAATTATTGTGATGTAATTGTTTAGTTTCTTAAGACCCACGTACATTTCAAATACATGTAGGCAAGAGAAGGAATCTGTGAATACCTTCAGAATGAATGTGAATTAGTCATAATTTCAGCTAAGAACAGGCATAACTATCAAACGGTCGTAATAGCCACACACAACCCTTGGATCTAAACGCAATAACCTCACGTTGCACTTTAAGAAAAACAATTTGCTGAAAGGCACAAATCAATGCTGCCTTATGGGAAAAGGTTACATATGACCCGTGTTTGTGATTGGAATAAAAAGAGAAATGGAGAGAAAGAAAATGCTTGTGGCGATCTGCGGACAGGACACTCACCTCCTTGTTTACTCCTGTCCAGATAGATGGACACTCTTCTGGCCAGACCTGTGAGCGGGGCGGGGGTAAAGGAGGGAGGGGAGTGGGCAGCAGCAACAGAGAGCAAGCCAAAGATTAGCCACGGCCCGACCGAGCAGCAAACATCAACAAAGACACACAGAAACAACACAAAAAGGGTGAACAAGGCAGGCTTTCCCATATTAAATCAATGGCATTTTTTGGAATGCAGCTTCTTTTAAATTTTTCAACAGTTATTTTTTTATTATGGATAACTTTTACATGATTGCAATAAACTAAAACTATGGGTCAACTTGTATGATGTATTCTGGACTATAGCAAAGAACATTGTATTCTATTTTTCTGTTCATATTTAAAATGCATGTAGTACCTATGAAGTACAATACATACATCAGATTTAAAAAGTCTACACGCCCCTGTTAAAATGCCAGGTTTTGTGATGTATTGTGACCTATAACCTGTATGATTAGGTTGAAATGCTATTAAAAAAGGTTGCATACGTGTGCAATACTGGGGGTATGGTTGTGTTCAGAATCAACCAATCACATTCCAACTGGTGTTAAAATGAGTCAGTACACTCCTGCATCCTTTAAATAGCCCCTGATTAACCCACAATAAAGTTCAGCCATTCTAGAAGGCTTTTCCTCACAGTTTCTCAGTCACATCTTACTGCCAAACCATGGTCCACAGAGAGCTTCCAAAGCATCAGAGGGATGTCCTTGTTAAAGGTTTCAGTCAGGAGAAAGATACAAAAGAATTTCCAAGGCTTTAGATATACAATGGAACACAGTGGTCATCATCAAGTGGAGGAAATATGGCACAACAGTGACATTACCAAGAACTGGGCGTCCCTCCAAATTGATGAAAAGACGAGAAGGAAAGTGGTCAGGGAAGCTGCCTGGAGGCCTACTGCATCATTAAAAGAGATGCATCTGTAAAGTACTGGCTGTGTAGTACATGTGACAACAATCTCCTGTACCCTTCACATGTCTGGGCTATGGGGTAAGGTGGCACAAACACATTTGAAGTCTCCCAAAGGCGAAGCGTGGTGGTGGCAGCATCATGCTTTGGGGTTGTTTTCCTTAGTCCAGGTGGAGGGAATTATGAAGAGTTCCTAATACCGGTCAATGTTGGCTCAAAACCTTCAGGCTTCTGCTAAAGCTGAACATAAAGAGGTACTTCATCTTTCAGCATGACAATGACCCAAAGCATACAGCCAAATCCAATTTTTCACCAGAAGAAGATTAAAGTTTTGGAATGGCCCAGCCAGAGCCCAGACCTGAATCTGAAGAGGGCTGTGCACAGTAAACGCCCGACAGATTTGTAGCATTTGTGCAAAGACGAGTGGGCATCCAAAAAGACTGAGTGCTGTAATAAAATCAAAAGGCGCTTCAACAAAGTATTAGTTTAAGAGCGTGCAGACTTAAGCAACCACATTATTTTTGTTTTTATTCATACTCCACCCTCCCAAAAGATTACTATTTTTTCAAACTGAATCATTCACAAAGTCTGGCATTTTAACAGAGGTGTGTAGACTTTTTATATCACCTGTAACTCTGATGAAGGATAGGCAATCAACAATATTCAGACAATATTATGTCACTCCAACAGAAATGTGTTAAATGACGTCTTTAAATGCAGTAGTAGAGGATAAATTATCAGACAAATGTGAATAGTGTCTGTATAATGAATCACAGAAGAGCGTAAATATCACCTTATGCCCTATATACAAGTTTATAACATACATTAACTTATTTTTAGTGAATTCTTATTGTAGCTTTTGTAGTTTTTTTAAATACCAGAAACAGTATGATCTAAATTTTGATATATTTCCCACCTCTATATCTGATGTATTTTGGTTGCTAATTTAGATCTTGACTATTGAAAATGACTGCAGTATGTTCTTGTCAGTCTAAAAAGTTGGCCCCGCACATCTGTATTCTAACAAGAGAACGTACATCCTCACATCGGCTCTCCAAAAGGGCAAAAGGATGAACGAGGAGAACTATTACGCAACTGCACACGAAAGCTTCAGAAGTTTTACCGAGACATTTAAAAGTATCACGAAGGGGAGTATTTCATAAGATTAATTTTGAATGCAGCAACAAATATTCTGAAACAAACATGAATCATTTCAGACCAGTAATGAGAACTCTACAAGGCTGTGGTGATGAGGGACTGTCTCCAGCAACATATGTGACTGAGGGCTGCAGCCAATCACAGCAAAGGACAAGATCAGGATTAAGGAAAGAGAGGAGAAATACTTAGTTTTTGTTAAACTTATATCAAAATTCAATCTTCATTTTATCATTCATATCATAATTTTAGTTATGTCCAGATACAGACATTTTAACTGGCTATGCTTACAATTAAACATTTACTAAACTGAACTTTCTTCAACTATTGAAAGGCCATGCCCAAAGTTAACTTTCATTTCTGATTTAATTAATCTTTTGTTTTATGCCTTATTTGATCTATGTTGTATATGAAAATATAATCCTTATTGTCTGTAATGAGAAATACTGTGCAACATGTTTTTTTCTATAGCCCATTTTATAAAAAACAAAGTTGATTTGGAAAGGATTTTGGATGAATTTTATTAATAAGCTTGGGGTGTTCTGTAAGCAATGCAGACCAACCTCACTGTGTCTTACTGTGAAATGTATAAGAGCAAATAGTAGTAATAGTAATTTATAGCACATCATGAATCCAAAAGTCTGAATATTTGGTTAAAACATCGTACAATATCTCCAGGCAAATTCAAATAAGCTTTCTGATACTGTTACACTTGAAATAAAGCCATATTGTGTCACATCCAATAGATGTGCATATCACAGGGAATGTTGCCTCGTTCAGCCTTTTGATGTGGGAAACAACACAAAATAACACATGTCAAAACCAGCCAAAAATGCATGACACACATAAGAACATAAAGGACTCAACAGGGATGGTTCACCGATGACACAAAACAGCGTATTACTGACAGACAAGCGAAAATGAAGCAGGGAGCGGGATGGCTTTCACATTCTTGTAAGAAAGAAGTTTTTTTGGCAGTAGAAAGGAGTTTTGTGTAATATTTCATTGGGTCCTGTACATTATTAATGCTGCTGAGGCTGTGCTTGAAATGGGAAATATTCAAAACACAAGCCTATAATTTACACCTCAAGAGATTCAGTAAACACAGTGTGTTACAAGAGGAAATAACAAAAACATAAATTATCCTAACAGCAGTGAAGGCAGAGTAGCCAACATCTGTACTCAAGAGTAACCGTTAAGAGTAACTGTCTGAACGTAACATTTGATATATTTGACGTTGATGTAATTGGAGCGACAAACAATGCTCAAAATCTGGTATTTTCTATGATTAGATACGTGGACACAAACACATCTGAAAAAAAGACAAACATAAATCCTTTGTCACTTGTACTCACACAATTTGTACTGAACTGAAGTACAAGTTACTGTTACTCTCAAATATATTTCTCAATTAAAAGTGTGGTGACTCTGAAAAGTAAAAGTTGCTAAAATAAATGCAATGTGTACCGTAAGTGTAATGCCATACTAATGCCATTTTGTTAAGGGACAATGAGGAAATGTAAATGTTGGTGGAGGATACACAGACTGCATATATTACATGAATTGTCACAGTTAAAACATTTATATTGCTCATTATTGAAAGAAAAAGCCTGTTAAATATTCATATGCAATGTCTTTACTTTAAATTGCATTGTAAATTATAAATTATAGTACGTTTAATTATGTGGATGGACAATGGGACAGTACATAATTTCATTAAGAGACATTGTGGCAGGTCTTAAAGACGCAATATGCAACTTTTCTGAAGGAGGGTATGTCACCTGCTTGTCTCCTCGGAGAGGTAAAAGCTGTGCCTGGGATATTATCTTATATATTATTATTATATTATATCCAAAGTATGGCATTAAATGATTCTTCCATCCCAACTTTAGCTTTGTCACCTCTCCACAGATCTCGGGTCTCATTTATGAAACTTTACATGAAAGAACCCAAAGTGTCCTAAAACCTGTTGACTTCAGTGAGACTCTCTCCTCTTTGACCTTTGATCACCTTCTGGCTCATATTAAGAGCCCACATATACACATTTCAGAGCTATGGGACCAAATTGCATATTTTTTTTAAGTTGAAAACGAACTTAACGTGGAAAGTCACTTATGTAACATTTTGCGACCTGTAACTTGACGTCACCTACTTAAGACACATTTTTGTCTTTAATGGGCTTAAAAGAGAGCACATTTTCTACTTGACTCACATCACACATATCACTAAACCAGGGAGCAGGCCAATTTGTACAGTATAGTACAGTAATTTTCCACCCAATTCGTTAACTACCAGCTGTCCAGTGAGCTCCAGAGTGAAACTTCCCAGTATCGATGCCACCTCAATATTAAACTCGAAGTTTCCACTGAAGTCTGAAAACGGCACCTACACAACAGCTGTCAGTTGCAATACATCCAGGCAGATAACAAGCACACCATTAAATGTTTAAAGTCCCCCTCAAAACGGGCCTGGAAGTGGAGGAGTCCATGGAGAGGACCAGAGTGTCAGGGCAGATAGACAGTGGTGCTAGTTAGTCAGTGTGTGCAGCCTCAGTGCCGCTGCCGAGCTTTGGTAATGATGTATTTGACTGTGCGCATACGGCTCCGCGCGCATCACTCCGATCCAGTCACTCACTATGACATCTCGGGATTTCGTTGCTTCCAATTACCCAAATACACGAATGACGTGTTCTATACTAGAACAGTGATACACAAGCTAAACATAGATATGTCGTCAACAGAGTATCATCAGTAAACACACTAGATGAGGTGTAAATGAGGACTAAACCAAAGTCGATTCAAGGACATGGGAATTACATACTTGAATTTGAATTATACCCGTTCTAACAGGTAAGTGTGCTGACGCTAAAGTGACATTGTTCTGAGGTAAGACTCTTTTGGGAAGAAGTTAAAGAAGCAGTAGAGATGATTATTTCAAAGAATGTTCCAGCAAACCCTGTTCTGTTTATTCAAGCACTATAGTTTACCAAGAGTGAACAAATTGTGGGAAAGCCAGTAAAAAAGTCAGGTGCTTTCCAGGATGAACAGATACACTTTGATGAATGGAGTGATTTTTTCAAAAAAGAATAAATGCTTTGTTCTGGAAAAAATAATCTTGGATCCAAACTTGTGTAAAACTGGGTAAAACAAATGCTCAGTTTCCCCCCTGGAAAAGGTTGGATTCATTAGGAAAGGAAAACGTAAAATATTGATATGTTGGGCCCACTCAAGGTTTTTGTCAGGAATATAAATAAAGAAAAATATTGGAAGATTGCCAATTGGGATTAACAGAATATCTTGTGAACCTCTTTTTCAGTAATGTTTTAAAATGTCAAATGTGCAAGACAAATTGACTTTCTAAATTCCTAAATCTGTGTGATCGACTTGTCCTTTTTGATTTTCTGCCACGTATCCTGATATTTAATTGTGCTTTGATATTGTGCAAAAAAAATATATCCACTAACAGGACAATCACATGTATATCTCAAGATAACCTTACTAAGAAATCAGTTCAATCCAAAATAGATAAATAACACTATATAACACAACTTAAAATACTAGAAGCAAAACGGGCACTTCTCCTGCTTCACACCGATACCTGACAAACCGCTAATGCTGGTAAACGTCTTTAAAACTGTTGTAATTTATGTTGGAGAAAATGCGGCGTATCACGAATTCAGGCAGTATACGGCAATTCATCCGGCTGTCGCAGTTCCCCGAAAAACTTGCCTGACCCAGAAAGAGTGGCTGTGAAAGTGCCAGAGGCAGAGTAGAAGTGGAGCAGGTGAGAGGAAAAGCTGTCACAACACTGTGGCGTGGAGTTCTCTGACAAGTGTGTACTCCCGGTGTCAGCCAGGGCTCAAAATGTGCACACAACTACTGAAATATGAACTGGTGGCAACACACAAGTACGCCAACAAGCCTGTGTAACTTAATGTCACGCTTTGTTACCATAAATGCAACAATATGACAACATTGCAGCGACAGGTGTGTTATGTCCTGTATGTGGCAACTTGCCCGTTAGTGGAGGGATTGGGAAAATTCTAATGAGAGACCATCACATTTCTGATTTTCCAAAGAGTTAGAACAGGTTTGTGTTAATATGTATGTTACGTACAAGTACATAAATTAAAGGTGCACTATGTAAGTTTTATAGTGGAGTGTAAAACATTATACTAAGTTATTGACACCGCCAGGTCAAGTTACTGGTCGGATCTTTGGAGATGCGGAGGCGTGTTTCGAGATATTGTTCAGCAAAAAACACTAAAACATTGAGACAAGCCTGTTCTTCACCAGAAAAGTTACACAGGGCACCTTTAAATTACAGTTTGACCTGGACTTGATACAGAGATTTACTTTATGTAGTAATGCTTTTAAACAACATAAATTCCTTAAAATTGCCGAGTTATTTGACCTGCTGACTTCTGCCTAAAGACTTTAAGCCTGAATCTATTAAGGTTAAAAAGTCTTCATATATTAGGCAATTGGGAACATTTCAAATCCAATGCATTTTGTTATCCTACATAATCCCAATATATATATATATATATATATATATATATATATATATATATATATATTTTTTTTTTTTTAATTTTAACAACAGTTTCAGGCATGTATCAGGACACGTATCATAGCTACTATTGGGATACTTACATATCGTGAGGTACTAGACAATACCCAGCCCTAACTTCACTACTTCAGCATTGATGTGTCTTGTGACTTATTTTAAAGGCGCAATAAAACTAAAATATTTTTGAAATTCTTTATCGTTTCTTTGCGCACAGGGGATTTGTTTTAGGATTTCCTGTTTCCCTGCACCTTCACAAAGAAATTTCAAGCCAGATGTATGCAACAAACAAGACTGATCAATGTGGGCATCAACTCCAAAGTGTTTGCAGCAACAAGGTTTGAGTATGTGATCTTGAACTATGGAGGTGAATGCATGATGTATGAAAACATGATGACTGAATACACTATGGGAGACTGAATACACTATGGGAGACTGAACACACTATGGGAGACTGAACACACTATGGGAGACTGAACACACTATGGGAGACTGAATACACTATGGGAGACTGAACACACTATGGGAGACTGAATACACTATGGGAGACTGAACACACTATGGGAGACTGAACACACTATGGGAGACTGAACACACTATGGGAGACTGAATACACTATGGGAGACTGAACACACTATGGGAGACTGAATACACTATGGGAGACTGAACACACTATGGGAGACTGAATACACTATGGGAGCACAGATGGGTGATAATAGTAGAAGTAGCACTGGTCTTTACTGTGGGCGCCGGCTGAGGGCTGACCTCTGGTGGTGGGCAACATGTCCGACAGCCCCTGCCACGCGGTCACCATCTCTGGGTTCTTCTGGTCGGCAAAGTTTTTCCAGATCCGCAAAGCTCCGTCATCTGAACAAAACAACAAAATGCAGTCAGATTATACCAGAATTATTATTTTAATTTATCCTGAGAAAAGTAAATAAATAAATGTATGTAATTGTATCCCCTATTGTTTGTATATTGTATTTATTAGAGTTCTATGGTGCTTTTATAGTTTTTAAAATATTTTTATCGTCCAAAACGGAATAAAAATCAATAGGAATAGTGCCTAATTTTTTTTTTTGATTTGGAGAGACTTATCCATGCGTTTGTCTCCAGTAGATTAGACTACTGTAACGGCCTGCTCACTGGCCTCTCCAAACGAGCTGTAAAACAGCTGCAGTACATCCAGAACGCTGCTGCTCGGGTCCTGACTAGAACCAGGAAGTATGATCACATTAGTCCTGTTCTCAGGTCTCTGCACTGGCTCCCTGTGGCTCAGAGAAGAGACTTTAAAGCAGCTCTGCTTGTGTACAAGTCTCTCCATGGCCTAGCACCAAAGTACATCTTGGACATGTTGCCATATGAACCATCTCGGACTCTGAGGACCTCAGGGACCGGCCTCCTGCTGGTCCCAGAGTCTGGAACAGTTTTCTAGAAGATGTGAGACAGGTCTCTACTCTGACAATGTTCAAATCTAGACTAAAAACACACACAAACGTCCACACAAAAATACTCCCAACAAACCTGAGACTTTTTGCAGTGAAGAAGCAATGACCCCACAATAATGAATATAGAAAATGTCAGTCTTACTGAATCATACTGGATGGAAGAGTTTAGATTTACACAAATTAACAGTATTTACTTTCAGTACAGTGTCACAGCATTGATGAGTTTACCTGTGTAATGAGGACAAAGCCATGGAGGGTGATTGTTCTATTTAGGTGATAAATGCTGCTGAATAAACAAAAGCCCTCAGCAACATTTTGGAGCTGAAAAAGTAAAGTATTTAAAACTCAACGCAGCTACAAATGAGTCGATTTGTAGATTTGGGACTTTGCTGGTGGGCATAAACATTCAGGGAGCTTACACTGAGAGGAAGTACTAAATCATTTTGGGAAATCGCTCCGTTGTTGTTAGGTGTGAAAAGATGTGCAGTTATTTGCAGGTGGTGCTCAAAAAATAGAAACAAACGTGTGAACTAAAACAAAGGAAGTGAGAGGGACAGACGAATGAACTATTTCACACTAAATAGAAATCAGGTGATTAAAGAGGGATTTTATGTCAGTATACACTAGTAAGAAGTGTTAATAGAAATTATAAATAAAATGGAATTGTCTTAAACGGCGCAAATCTAGACAAAGTCTTGCAATTTGATCCATTCACTCCTCTGTCACACTCACACAAAATGGATAAAATGATGTGCATTGCAAGTGTTTTGCTTAAGGAGACAATGGAAAAATGCATTGCTGCTACAGGGAACATTCAACCTTTAGCTGGCAAAAATGCGCTCTTGCAGTCTAACAATATAGCACGTTTTCATCCATTTATTTTCACAGATTAGACACACATTTTTCTTTTTCTCCCCCAAGAGCCAGAAGACTTTAATGGGAAGAAACTAAACCAGTTCATATGGGTCAGCGCTTTAAGGAATCTCATTGAAAGAAACAGATTCAGATGGAGTTTTGATGAATCACAGATTAGAACACATTTCAGGGTCAAGAGCTGATACATTGTTTAAATTGTGAATAGAATATACTCTAAGATAGTTGAGGCAGACGATTGTGTCAAACATAATTCTGATAATTGTATAGCAGTTTTAGGGTTGATAAGTAAAGCAGTGTCACTTTAACAGGCATTTACTTCGTCGATGTCAATGTGCAAATGTGTTGTTTACCTGTCGCCGTTAACAACAGCGAACAGTCGTGTCCGTTGAGATACTCCATGGCTGTGATCCGTGTGTATCGAGGGTTTCCATTGTAGAAATAGTCCAACCTCTCGCCTTTCTCCCAGTCCCAGAAACTGTAAAGACAAATGCACACATTTTTAACATAGATAACTCTCAAATTAAGACCTGCAGAGCTTGCCATGATGTGGATTAACAAACCAGATGCCAGCAACCAGGGCTTGATTTTATACCCCGCACACCCACTTTTTTTTTTATTTGTGAGGGTTAGGGATCCGGAAAAGATTTTGGTGAATCCAGAAACTATCTTAGAAATTAAAATAAAGTCTAAAGGTAAGACACCAGTTCAAAAGTGTTCTTGAAACTATTGATTAACAAATTAAACCGTCAGTAACATTTCAGAAATTATGACATTAGTTTAATTAGTGAACTTTGTTGACATGTCAAATACCGGATTTATTACAGAAAATTAGGTTTGGTTTATGACTGGACAAAAAAGGGTTGATGCTATACTTTTATCCAGACATCATTTTCCCAGCTAACAGTTTTAATCATTTGAGAATAAACTATACTTTTTGCTTGTAAATACCGGTAACAGGATTTTTCCCCTCAAAATTGGATATACAGTTGTATTTTAAGAGTGTAAAGAAATACTCAGTGTAGCTTTAGCAATAAACCATGCAGATGCGTGAGTAGTAACAGACCAGATGCTGTCCTTATCGGCCACAGCGATGCAGGTGTTGAAGGGGTGGAACTTGACCACAGACGGGACGCCGGGGTTTCGGTTGATGAATATTTGATCGTCCAGGCGGGAAATACCTGCACGAAAGAACCCAAGGACACGCATATGGGACTGATGCAGAAACATTGCAGAAAACTGTGCACGACAATTTCCTTTTAGTTATGGGGGAATCTAAATTATAGAAAGTAGTAGATAATTTCATTTTAAACACATAACACGTAAGTTTGGTTTAAATCATGTTTAATTGTACTTTGTAATTGTTTTATTATGTTATCGACCCCAGAAAGACTAGATGATCAGCATAGTAACAACTAGTTAGGACCATTATTAACAGATCAACCTACAGTATAAAGTTCTGCCAATGCTCCATGCAAAACTAAAGAACTAAAACACTGTAGAATCAACTTAACACTGCATTATACTAAGTGTGTGTGTGTGTGTGTGTGTGTGTGTGTGTATGTACAGTACAGACCAAAAGTTTGGACACACCTTCTCATTCAAAGAATTTTCTTTATTTTCATGACTATGACAATTGTAGATTCACACTGAAGGCATCAAAACTATACATTAACACATGTGGAATTATATACTTAAAAATAAGTGTGAAACAACTGAAAATGTGTCTTATATTCTAGGAACTTCAAAGTAGCCACCTTTAGCTTTGATTAGTGCTTAGCACATTCTTGGCATTCTCTTGATGAGCTTCAAGAGGTCGTCACCTGAAATGGTCTTCCATCAGTCTTGAAGAAGTTCCCAGAGATGCATAGCACTTGTTGGCCATTTTGTCTTCACTCTGCAGTGTGAAACTACTGTACTGTAATGTACTGTACTGTACTGTACGTATGTATTTTTGGTACATGCATTCAGTTCCACACACTGCCAATACATTATCAGAATCAGAATCAGATCAGAATCAGAATAGGTTTATTACCATTGTCAATGAACAAAATTAAAAAGATAGGAACTTGTTTTGGTGGTTTGATGCAACATAAAACAATAAAACAACGAACAATGAACAAGTCATAACAACAAGCTATCAGACAAAAAAATATAATAGAATAAAAATAAAAAATAGACTTAATATGTACACACATACAGAAAGAGACCAGTGCAGTGAGTGATTCAATTCTGGTTAAAGTGACAGTGTTTAAGAAGTGTTCATGAGTCCAACAGCAGAGGGAAAGAAACTGTTCTTGTGGCGGGAGGTTCAAGTCCGGATGGACCATAGCCTCCTGCCTGAGGGGAGTGGCCTCCTGCCTGAGGGGAGTGGCTCAAATTGTCCATGTCCAGGGTAAGAAGGGTCGGCTGTGATCCGACCTGCAGGTCCCAGAGCCCTGGAGACGTACAAGTCCTGCAGAGATGGAAGTCCGCGGCCGATCACCTTCTCAGCAGAGCGCACAATGCTCTGTAGTCTCTGTTTGTCCCTGGTGAGGATGGACTCAATTATGGCTGTGTAGAACTGCACCATCATCTGCATTGGCAGCTTGACTTTCCTCAGCTGCTGCAGGAAGTACATCCTCTGCTGGGCCTTCTGGATGAGGGAGCTGATAGTGGGCCCCCACTTGAGGTCACGGGTGATGGTGGTGCCGAGAAAACGGAGGAAGTCCACAGTGGAGATGGGGGAGTCTGAAGGTGAGGGGGGGCTGGGGGACTGTGACTTTCCTGAAGTCCACGATCATCTCCACCGTCTTCTTGGCATTGAACTCCAGGCTGTTGCCGCTGCACCAGGACACCAGTCGGTCCATCTCCCTCCTGTAGACAGACTCCCCCGTCCAAGATGAGCCCGATGAGGGTGGTTTCGTCCGCAAACTTGATCAGTTTTATAGAGTCGTGGCTGAAGGTGCAGCAGTTTGTGTACAGGGAGAAGAGCAGGGGAGAAAGTACACAGCCCTGTGGAGCTACTGTGCTGATAGTCTGTGTGTCTGAGACATTCTTCCCCAGCCGCATACACTGCCTCCGATCTGTCAGAAAGTCAGTGATCTACCTGCAGGTGGAGTCAGGCACGTTGAGCTGGGAGAGCTTGTCCTGGAGCAGAGCCGGGAGGATGGCACAGGTTCCCGGGGTGTCCAGATGCTGCAAGATGAAGTGGAGTGCCAGGTTGATGGCGTCGTCCACAGACCTGTTGGCTCTGTAGGTGAACTGCAGGGGGTCCAGCAGGGGGGAGGTGAAGGAGTTGAGGTGGGGGAGGACAAGGCGCTCAAATGACTTCATGGCTACAGCGCCACAGGTCTGTAGTCATTAAGTACAGTGATCCGGGGCTTCTTGGGGACAGGGACAATAATGGACGACTTGAAGCAGGCTGGGACATGGCATGACTCCAGGGAGGTGTTAAAAATGTCAGTGAAGACAGGAGCCAGCTCATGCACGGTGTCTTACTGTAGCCGGAGTGACACTGTCTGGTCCAGCAGCTTTTCGAGGGTTGGATTTCCGAAATAGTCTGCATACATCCTGTTCCTGGACTGTGAGAGTGGTGGGGGAGGTGGGGGGAACCAGGGTTAGGTTGGCAGAGGTTTCCACAGTGGGGGAGGGGGATGTCAAATCTGCAGTAGAAAGAGTCGAGTTTCTGGGCCAGTTTTCTGTCGTCTGCAGAAAGGGGAGCTCTGGGCTTGTAATTGGTGAGAAGCAAGAACTGCTGCTAGCTGGATCTAGCTCTCGACACCTCGCTTCTAAATCCGTACTTTGCATCGCTCTCTATCACCGGCCCTGTGCGCTGCCTCCTTCTGCTGCCTCAGTTTTGGTGTGAACCAGTGTTTGTCATTGTTGAAGGAGACTTTGGTGTCTGTTGGAATAATGCTGTCCTCACGGAATCGAAGGTATGACTTATGACAGCTCTGAAAAACTCCAAGTCTGTAATGTCCAAACATGCACGAATAAAAAATTAACTACCCGGTAGTTCTGTTTTACAAATTTTTAAAACCAATTAAGAATGCAGGTACATCGCCTTTCACACTTTCATTTAGAAATATACTTAAGTCAGTCCCTTATTACCGCCAAACTGAAGCTACATATACTTTGGATTCCAAAAAAAGTTTACAACTAAAACAGTGTCCAGATGACTACCGTTGAAACCTTTTCCACCATGGACCACTCCCTGGATAAATGAGGGATTACATTGATTTGTTTCAATACAAACTTGTTGGGTTTTTTGCCTCAATTTTCTGGTCAAACGCTCAGCACAATTCAGACGCATCTCTTTGTTATTCTTTGAGTTTGAGAAGAAACATTAGACTTCTCAAAATAAAAGGTACCAGTTGGTGGAGGGAAGAATACAAATGTTGATGTGTCGACTGTACATGCACAATAATCCTGAGTGATTGTGTGACAAATTAAAAATTACAGCAATCCAAATAACAAGGAGGTGCACGTGTGAAGAGAGGAGGTCTAAATAACGTTCACCGGCTTTCCGTACGTTGCCATGGAAACTACACGTGTATGCTTCCCCGCGCTGTCCTTGGTGTCTACCTGAACATACTCTGGAGATGATTATAATCACAAGAATAAGGCAAAGAAATCTATCACAATTCATTAAATATGCAGCTGTAGAGTTGGTTAGAAGGGAAAAATGCGCTAACAGATTTTGGATAAAACAGGTTCATAGACATCGATTCCTTAGGGCAAGTACCAAGCAAAAACAAGAAACAAGCCCCGCAGATTTGGGCGATGTGTAGTGAGAAGTATGAATATTGCAGCAGAAAGAAAGAAGTCAAACAAACAATAGTGTTGACGATACTGTGTAATTACAACAGAATATAAGTATGAATTATAGATAACGTTTGGTTTCCATTGTTCAAATTCATTAATACATGGGGTTTACATTATAGAGTTTGATGATGACTTTTGCTGTAATAGTCAAACAGAAAATCTACCCGTATATATTATTTTAAGGGCAGTAGTTGACTAAACTAAAGACAGCTAAAAAAAAGGGACCAAAGGGACAGTGGTGTGAAACTGGCCAAAAACTATTCAGCATCTCTTTTAAAATGTTGAAAATTAACTCAAACACCATCTGACCCACACTGCCTCTTCTATATTCTACAACGATCATGCACAAAAGAATAAAAAGTACAAGGAAATAATGCGTAAAGCTTTCTGCTGTTGCTTACTAACTAAAAAAACTAAGCAAAAAAGATCTGTGTTTTTCTTTCATACAAAATAAATAATTTAAAAAAATTTGAAGCACAAAGTATATACATTGAAATTAAACAAGAGACATAAAAGACAATACAAGAGTATAAAAGATTAAAAACAGAGCTAAAGTAGGACAGGCCACAGATGTCACAGCTCAGTTTGCCCTGAGACGGGACTCGTTGTGGGGGCAGCTCTACGGACACGAACCCCCCCTCGGACTCTGGAGGCGTGTGGGCGTCTTCAGTTAGACCTATGTTGTTGTAAGGTTTTAAAAAGTCCGGCAGAGACAAGTCCTGCGGCTCACTCAGGGCATCTTCGTAGAAGCATCGACAAGATTTAGGCTCTTAGTAACGTTTTACCAAGCGCACAGAGATGCTTGATTTGGTACTAGTTTTTGTTTAATGCAACAGTAACTTCCCTGTGAACACAGATCATTGTGTCCGAAGGAAAAAGCACAGCAGTTACACACTAATGATTAACTTACACTGTAACTAGAACTAGCTTTTAACCTCTTGATGATTTGTACATTAGAGTAATTTATGCAGTTTAGGCAGCATCTCCCCCTCGTGTTCCTCCTCCCCTCCTTGTGTCTTCTCTCCTCCGCTCGACAGACTGAATGAGGGCAGCCCTAGCACACTTCTCACCAGGGGGATACAGGGGAAATTCAGTGAGAAAAAAAGATGAGACGAGTGCGTGAGCCGTGACGTCAATCGACTCGTGACTGCGTGCGAAAGGAGGGAATGCAATGACGTTAACCTGTTAACTATTCACTTTGAAAAAATGCCTGTAAGAAAACTGGTTATGTGCTCCGGGTTTATAGAGAGTCTGTGCGTGCAATTGTCTGACTCATAATAATGGAGGATGTTTATGCTACTGTGGAGATTTTAATCAGAGGAAGAATTAAAACCGTTGACCAGTGAGATTTTACATGAGCCTTTACAAGCCCGTTTCACTCAAGTCAAAGTACAGTAATTTTGCATAGTATAATTAGTTATTCATGAAGGTCAGAGTTATACAACTAATAATAAAAATCTATTGTGATAGTTACAAGACGTTCCCCTGATCTGTGGAGCCCTGCAGGGCAATGACAACTGAACAGATGCCAAAGTCAAAGTAATATAGAATTGCTGGTAAAACTCAAGAGGACATTTTGATAACCAGTTTAGACAGAATCATTAAGAAGGTCACTGATAACTAATATTTATATTCACTGCACTCTTTTTAAAAAGGAACTACAATCACAAGTGAAGTGTGGCGAGTGCTTTAAACTGCATATGAAGGACACATACAAGTGTACTGATCATGGTTTAACCCTGTTTGTAGTTCATTTACCTCTCTGAGTGATGCTGCGGCTCTGTCTTCTCACTCGTGTGTTTCTGAGAAACCTCCACTGCCGCTCCATCCTCACCTGACTCTCCAGGTCGTGCTCCTCTGGGATCTACAAGAGTCCAACACAAGTGCATCATTGATTTGTTTAGATCCCAGGTCACTAATAAGCGGACACCGACCCAAGTGCCGTCCTGTCCAAACAAACAGGCGCTCGACCCGCATCCACGAGCCCGCTGACCGTGTACCTGCTGTTATAATATAATAATAATATATATATTATAATTATTAAGTGGCGAAATGGCAGAAATGCCATAAAGTTGGACTTGTGGCAATGTTCTCAAACTGGAGCTCAGTGAAAGTGACCCCTGGTTTAGATGATTCACAAGCGATTGATTAAAGTGCATTATGTAACATTTCTGGTGATGCTATTGCTCTCCCTGAAAGGTTTCACAGTATGGCATTAAACTCCTTGCATCTATCTCCATGGAGACAAGTTGAACACCCTAGTGGGCCAAATTACTGGTCAGATCTTCGAAAAGGTTACCCCACTCACAGGAAGAACTATTTTTTTTTAAAGTATTAAAAACATTAAAATCTGCCATGCTGTGGAATATTCCTGGCAATGCAATAACATCTTGCTGTATCACACTTTTTAGATGCTGGAAAGCACCCTGATGATGGCTCTCAAAGTGGTTGGTGGTTTTTCCTATAAGATAAATTTTATGGAAGTGAAAATGTACAAATACAATACACTATGCACTAAACATATAAAGAATTGAGCTTATAGACCCTTTAAAAGTTTGTAAAGAAAAACATTTGAAATTCCACAAAGTAAGCAAAAGTGAAACCAGGATTCACTTCTGAAAATCACCAAATATAAAAACAAGAAGGCTTAGACACGCAAGTGATATCAGAGCCTGGTTTAAAGACATTTAAGAAAATTTTAAGACATACAAAAATATTAACCCCACAATAACTTGTTATTTTATCTACAGATATATTACACGCTTTAATGATTTTTGTGAAGCTCAAATACAATCTTATGGCTAGAAATCACTATTTCCCATCATTTCTAAGGAAAAGCAAACTGACATTTCTTATAAAAAAAGAAGTTTTGTCACATTTGAGAAATGTTTTAGTACATTATATATGCTCAAAAGCTCCTATTTGCCCTTTTCCTAAATCCTATTCAAGAAAACCTTCAAGAAAAGGTGTTGAGCTATATAAATACACTTGCTCCCATTTCTTGAAAAACATAAGAACCAATCGGATAGCAGTCTCTGAAATACAAAAACATAATGACCAGTGACATTATGTCACTGAACCCTCAGACTACAGTAAGGCTTAATTATGCATAGAAGCTGCTCCGTTGGGCTGCTGATGATTATGTTACTGAAAATAAGTCAGGCTGATCCTTCTCGTTGACTGCGTAGGCAGATGAAATTATTGTACATGACTTAAGCATGTGTATTTATGTCACGCCGAGCAAAGAACACTAGTGGAACAGAGATAAAAGCCTATCACCAGCTTTCCGTTTCACTTCTACACACGATCAAAAGTCACTATTCAAACATTGTCCTGGCAGTTTGTATCTAACACATAAAAAGTCAACTTGTAAGATACAGGAAAATATTTTGAACATACGATGAATGTTAAAGCACTTTTTTAATATAGATATACAGTATTTAGAAACAATAGAACGCCTTCCTGGTTCAAAATTTTAATAAAACAAAAACCCAAATTAACATGGGTATAATTAATGGAATAATTTCTGTTAAATGTCACAGATTTAAAGTCTGCCTGTATGGTTTATGTTCAGAGAATTCACATTGAAACCCATTTTATTTGTCCTTAAAAAGACAAAATAAAGAATCTAATATTGTCAACGATCGATATGAGATAAAACAACACTAAATTGAAATTGGTTTGAAATTGAGCAATAAGATAACATTTTTGTTCTACCTAATACCTTTTTAGATGGTATTTGTTTGTACTGTGAGTTGAATGCATTCTTCCGTGTTCGGTCAAGCACTTTGAATGACTTTTGGTACAAATTTGGTTTAACTTGCCTTGCCTTACTTTATTTGTCACAGTCACAATCAAGTAATGTCCACATCCCATTAACTTCATGGAGACTTCATATTTCACCTTTTACAAACCACAGTGAAAACATTAAAGCACATGGGCAGTTCTTTACGCTCCATTCCCAGGCTGCAGGCGTTACAGCAGCATGTATTATAGTGAGGCGAGTGGGCTTCAGTGCATCTTTGTGTGTGGCTGCTTGGCATTCAGGGAGTGTGAGCCCCTCGACTTTGAAAAATGCCCTATAAGCAAACGCTGCCAGCTATATATGCCATTATCATTCTATATTTTTTTACGCTATGGGTTGTTTACGAACACACCGGCAATAAACGAAAATAAATGTATTTAATTTGTCTTTTATAATCAAAATTATATTACATTTTGCATAATTAATGTTCACAAAAGTCACTTGCTTTGTTCAGTATGGGTGGCTGATATCCTGCACTGTGCTTTGTTACACAAGACAGAAGGTAAATAGTTTTAATTCCATCTTTCAGTTAATAGGGGAAGCATTAAGATGTGTACGCATCACATGAAATATTTATTAGATTTATGTGCAACTTTTATGGCACTCAAAGGCCCTTTACATTGTCTCGATTACGATACGATTCACTCTTTGCACTTGGTAATCTACTAAAAACTAAATGCCATCAACATCACACACCCAGGCAAGGAGGGTGAAGTGTCTTGCCCAAGGACACAAACAAAATATGCAATGGTCGGACCAACAATTGAATCAGACGTGCACGCGACCTGAACAACGTTTTTCTCAAGACCTAAGCTTAAAAGAAACACTATGTAAGTTCTCTGGTGGAGGGTCAGCCACCTGTTATCTCAGTGGAGATGTTATTGCGTTGTCTGCAAAGTTCCACAGTACGGCATTAACAGAATTTCATTGCTCAAAAATACCTTGAGAAACTGGAATTCACAAGACTAATTTATTCCCCCTTTTCGTACATAAACCGATCTTTGTGTTCGAAGCGTAGTTGCTGTCACTGCATTTTTACTACCAACCGTTCTTAATGTCACGAACACCAGAGGGCGCTTAAGGTCAGTTAGAAAATTGACTAACAAGAAAAACTAACAGAGATCCAGAGACATTTATAAAGCTGGCAAGTTGGAGGAGGAACTTTGTGTTTTGTCCGTACGTAAACCTTTAGTAAGAACTCCATGTAGAGTCCTATAAATAAGACCCATGACCTATAAGTAAGTAAGTAAATTTTATTTATATAGCACCTTTTACAGACAGAGGTCACAAAGTGCTTCACAAAACACAGAATAAAACAATAAAAACACAAAAAACTTACAGTGAGCAATACATATACAACAATATACAGTCAAATCAGTCCGTAAAACAAGTGCATTTAAAAGGCTTGACTAAATAAAAAGGTTTTAAGCTGACCCTTAAAAGCAGTAACTGAGTCCAGTGACCGTAGGGAGAACGGAAGATCGTTCCAGAGTCTGGGGGCAACAGCCTGGAAGGATCTGTCTCCTCTGGTCCGAAAACGGGTGCGAGGCACAAGCAACAGTTTCTGATCCAAGGACCTTAATAAGCGAGAGGGAGCGTACGGTTTTATCAGATCGCTGATGTACAGACCTGACCATTTAAAGCTCTAAAAGTTAAAACAAGAATTTTAAATTGTATCCGGTAGGAGACCGGCAGCCAGTGAAGGGCTTTAAGAATGGGTGAAATGTGGGCCCTTCTATTTGTGCGGGTTAAGATCCTCGCTGCAGAGTTCTGGACCAGCTGCAGACGAGAGAGTTCCTTCTTGTTAAGACAGGAAAACAGACTATTACAGTAGTCTAAACGTGAAGACACAAATGCATGAATTATAACTTCCAGGTCATTTTGAGACACCATTTTCCTGAGCTTAGAGATTTTCCTCAACTGAAAGAAACAGTTCCTCGTCAACAGCTTAGAGTGGTGCTCTAAAGACATGTCTTTGTCAAAGACAACACCCAAGTTTCTAAGACTTGGTTTAGCAGTCTGGCCTAAAACACCCAAGTACTGGTTTATCCCTGGAATGGCATCATCAGGGGCAATAATCAGAGTTTCTGTTTTGTCAGCATTTAGCTGCAAGGAGTTTTGACTCAGCCATTGTTTTATTTGCACTAAACAACTGACCAAGGAGTTCAGCTTCTGGATCTCAGAAGGTTTAAAAGAGCAATAGAGCTGAATATTGTCAGCGAACAGGTGATAGGACACATCACTAAACTCTTTAATGATCATTCCCAGGGGAATTATATAAAGCAGAAATAGGACGGGACCCAAGACGGAGCCCTGAGGAACTCCACACAACAGATCAGCTGAGTCGGACATTATTTGGTTTGCAGCAACACTAAAGCTCCGACCGGATAAATATGAGGAAAACCAATGAAGAACTGACCCCGATAGTCCAATCAGGTCCCTCAGTCTGTTCAACAGGATATGATGGTCGACAGTGTAAAAGGCTGCAGACAGATCCAACAGAACTAAAACAGTGCATTTCCCAGAATCAGCAGACATCATAATGTCACTGGACACTTTCAACAATGCGGTTTCCGTAGAATGATGTTTGCGGAAACCAGATTGAAAAGATTCGTGAATGTTTGACTGATCAAGGAAATCTGACAACTGTTCAGAGACCACCTTCTCAAGGATTTTGGACATGAACGGGAGCTTTGAAATAGGTCTGAAACTTTTGGGGTCTGTCGGGTCCAAGTTTGTTTTTTTCAGTAAAGGCTCAACTATGGCATGTTTAAATGGACCAGGAAACACACCTGGTAGAAAGAGAGAGATTTACCATTTTGGTAACCCAGGGGCCAATAACATCAAACACTTTGAGGAAGAGCCTGCAGGGAAGGGCATCTGATGTACAAGAGGAGGGGTTCATCTTAGTCACCAGAGCTGAGATGTCTTCTAGAGTGACAGGCTTAAAAGAAGACCAGTTTTGGGAAACAGGCTCCACAGAAACAGGTTTATCACACAAAAGGAGTGGGATTTGGTCTTTGATCATCTTGATCTTATCAATAAAGAACCTGAGGAATTCATTGCTGTCGGCTTTGCAGGAAACAGGAGTCACTGCAGCTGAAGGACAAACAATAGAATTTATAGTGTCAAACAACACTTTGGGGTTTTTCTTGTTGGATGTTATTAGCTGACGGAAGTAATCAGATCTGGAACTTTCCATCATTTCATTGAAAGATGACACAAGATCTCTGAGGTGTAACCTATGGACCTCAAGACTGGAGGTTTTCCACAGACGCTCAGTTTTCCGACATGGTCTCTTTAGGTTTAGGATATCTTCATTTATCCAAGGACAAGCTTTTTTCTGTGTTGACAGAGTGGATTTTACAGGTGCCACCTGATCTAAAATGGATACACAGTGGCTGTTAAAGGAATTAATTAAACTGTCCACATCAAGACAATTCATAAACAAATGAGGATCAAATACAGCAGAAAATTGGACGGCTGTATTTGCAGTGATAATGCGCCTCTGAGACCTGATGTTTGAGGGCACCGGCTCAGGAGAAAAGTTCAATTCAAATAAAACACGGCTATGATCACTCATATGGACATCCTCCACACAGAGGTTAGCAACACTCAGGCCAAGTGAAAACACCAGGTCTAAAGTGTGTCCCTTTTGGTGAGTGGGACCTGAAACATGCTGCTCAAAGTTAAATGTTTCAGTCAAGGTTAAAAGATCCTTTGCAGGGCATGATAAGCCATCGACCCAAATGTTAAAATCCCCAAGAATTAAAACGTTTTCCAGCTTTATAATAGAAGATAAATAGTCACTAAAGTCCTTTAAAAAGACAGCAGCAGGACCAGGGGGCCGGTAGACTAAAACACAGTAAAAAGGACTTGAAGAACCAACCTTAATCATCTGTGATTCAAAGGAAGTGAAAGTGTGTGAGTCGATGACTTTACACATGTAACGGTCCTGGGACACAACTGCCAGACCTCCTCCACGTCGACCAGGGCGAGGCATCGCAGAAACGGAGCAGCCAGGTGGGCAGAGTTCATTTAGATGAATAAACTCACCCTCTCTCTGCCATGTCTCCGTAAGACACATGAAATCAAGGTTTTGTCTTGTAAAAAGTTCATTCAAGGAAAACGCTTTGTTGGCAATTGAACGGGCATTCAACAAGCCGAGCCGGACCGTGGATGACGTCACGTCCATCGGTTCAGCTGAGCGCAGCGGGACCTGTCGAAGGCACGAGTTACGGTCACGTGATTCCCATCTGTTTCGCCTTAATCCTACAATTGAAGTTGAACAGTACAGTCAAATGAAAGATGAAGGAGACGCTGTTTTAACTAAGACAGACACAGTTAGTGAAAATACATAAGAGTATAATTGCCGTTAAAACAACCCAGTGCAATATAACAAACACATAAAATGACGGCTGGTTTAGCGGTTCTGAACATCTCACTAAATGTTTCTACTGCTTTCAAACAACAACATGCCATCCTATAAGTTGACTTGACCCGCTTGTTTCCATGGAGCTACATCAGTTTATTGCAGTATACTGTGGAACGTTCCAGGCAAGACTAGCCGCTGGCAAACCCTACACCAGAAAAGCAGCAGCTTTCTTTGCATTCTGTCATGTTAGCAATTTGCATTATGCTGGTGAAGTAACACATTCAATTCAGTGTAAAGAAAATGCATTCGTATGAGTTTAGCCTGTTTAGTATGTATTCCACAAGTGTCTTCACGGGCTATAGCTGGGTTCAGTATTCCCACAGCAGGGATACAGCGCCTGTGCGAGTTGTGAGGCGATGGCCCACAGACTGGTGGTCCAACAATGTGTCAGCCGCTAATGTAACGCATAATGAAAGCCTGAGGTGAAAAGTGTGTTTGTATAGGGCCCTTGAATACTATATCCTCCTGAGAGACCAACACGCTCAATATACAGTGGACTGAATCAATGGCGCAGAGTATGCAGCGAAAAATATGCAAATGAACAGAGCAGTTATGCTTCATCTGTTGAAATAATGAAGATTTTGCACATAGAGGTGATGTGTATAAACTGGGCTACAGGGATTTAAAGAGTGTAAAATACATAGACCAGTCCATAGCGGTTTAAAAATTGAAGACATTAAAAAAATAAGGCCCAATTTAAATATATGTAACTTTTAAAAATAGGGAGACATAATAGATTTAAAATAAGAGTGCCCTTTAAATAACTATTACAACAACTACAATGAGTCCAAACCCAGGGGAGCTTTAAGTCACATTTTTGGGAAAAGATGTGAAGCAGCAACAGTGGCCTCGAGGACAAAACTGAAAATAACATATGGCCTATATCTTTAAACACTGACTAAATATGGCCCTTTGTACAGCTTAGCTAGACTAGAATATATGTTCTACCTATTATATACTATACAAAGAGTATATTCTACTCTCAAACCCCTGAGCTCCAATGATTGACAGCAGATGAGATGAACCCATGAGGGAATGTTTTGCCTCGAACAAAAGTTGCTGCTTAAGGAGATATGTATAAAACAGTGCAGTTTTTTGTTAAAATCCAATCAAATATAAGATCAATTATATAATAGTATAAGTATAAGGGCCATTCCAAATAAAAAAATATGCAGGCACTACGAGAATAAAGTCATAACATTTTGACATTAAAGTCAAAGCCAGAAAAACGTCTTAAATTTACAAGAATAAACTCGTAAATTTATGAGAATTCAAGAGAATAACCTCGTAAATTCATGAGAATAAACTTGTAGTCAAAATAAAGACAGCATTTTCCGGGGACAGATGTTGAATCTTTCCAAAGTGACTCAAACGCAATTCACTTTCAGCAGCACGGCCAGGATGCAAATGGCGCTTGGATAAGTTAAAAGTTATGACAAAAACCTGTGTCAAACTTTATAATGCGGACCTTTAAAACATCACAAACAATAAACTCCCCCATGTCATTCTGGTTAATGGCCTGCGTGGACTGGACACCGACCGCGCTCGGAGGGAGTCATGGACCATTTTCACCAACAATCAGTTCCTCCGACTTCGGCCTCTTAAACCCTCCTAAACTTTGTACAAAGTCACAGTTCATGAGTTATTTGTTTGCATAGGTTTTACAACACAACACTACAGGCTTGTGGAGCAGTGCACACCATGTAATATGGGCCTGGGTGTGTTGAGGACGGGACGCTGTTGTTTATGTTCTGTAGAATTTAAACCCAGTTAAAGCCCTGTGTATTGGACTAACTTATAAACATTTGGAGACAAACAGTGCACAGTTAGAGGATGCTCTTGGTCTTGGAGTGAGGTAAGAACTTAATTTGTGTTTGTTTGTTTTTTAAATCACAATTGGGATATGGGTGTAAAATGACATACTCCGGTGTTGGGTGAACGTGTGTGGATCTTGCTTGTTGGATGTGTAAGACCTATGTGTTTCGATTATAGCATCTCATCATTGTAGTTATCAGCCTGAGCTACATGGGTGTGTTAGGGTGTGGTTGTGTTAGTCTGCTGTAGGCTAATAGTGCGTTCAGACCGCACCGTCCAAATTCGCGCCGGACGCCCGAGTTGGACGCCTGTACATTTGAAGGCAGACGCTTTGGAAGAAATAAACTCACCGGCAGATGTGCATCCGAGGCGTCCAGCGCATATGCACAGTGGAGGAGTTGATGTGTTTCCTGATGTGGCTGGTCTTTTGGCCCTATCGGAGACCAGGTTGAGCGAGTGGCTTTGGTGTATTTGCTTAAGTCCAAAAACTGTAGCGCGGCAGCTTGTTTGGGTCCAGCAGATGCTTCAGAAGTGAGCAGAGTTTAGTGAATATAATGATTTGCCCCAAGAGCTGCGTTTGGATTTTTTTTACAGGTGCAGGTTTGTTTTGGTACGTCACTGGAGCGTAAGCTCTGATTGGTTGCTGCTCCGCATCGGCTGCAAAAAAGTTCAGCTTTGTCCAACTTTTTTGCGTCCGATGCTCAACTTCCCCTGACGAGCAAAGTCTGATGCTCAAAACACAGAATTTGCGCCGCAAAAATGCTTAAAACACGGCGCAAAAACGCTGAACGCTTTGACGCATCAGTGTGAACAACCCTTAAGAGGAGGACTGGGTTGTATGGATGATGGAGTCTGTGTGTACATTGCTTTTAGGCTGTGCCAAACATGATCCAAGCATAAGACAGGAGAGACTAAGCAAAATCAAATGTATTATTTGGATTCAAGCAGCATATAGCTCTAATAGTGACTGAAATGTGTCTGTTTTATTCTACCCGTGGGCTGTATACTGCAGACAGCAATTTTAGTGTTTTGTGTGAATAAACAAAATAAAAAATGAAGACGAATACAATTGGTGCATGCCCCAAATATTTATCACCACCAAGCTCCACTATCCTGTAAATGTGGGCTGTATTTTAGCAAGTTTGTCCAAACGATGCCAAAAAGGTTAGAAACTGTAGCTTCAAAGTGCGCACGGCTCCACAGGCTGCAGTAAACGTTATCCACAATGAGCACGTAAGAAGTGCATATAGTGCCAACGTAGAGAAACAAAGCAATAGAGGAGCGGAGTAAGTGTGAATATGGCACCAAGGCTCCTCCACCTGTCTGCGGGCGGCTGTGGCACGGAGCACGGGTGGTGTCTGAGCGCTGAGCTTGACAGAACTTTTCCTTTCTTTTTGTTTTTTAAAGGGGAGCATGAAATGGGAACGGGAGAAGGAAGGACATGCAGAAAATGATCGGAGTCGGGATTCAAACTCACGACACTGCCGGCTGCTCACGGAGCCTGGCATGTGATGACAGCTCTACTGCTATGTGAGAAAGTCCAGAGTTGATCCAGCAGTTTGTGACCGATGCTTAACAGGAGCTGCTAAACTGCAAAGGCGATCTGTCTTGTTATCAGCACACGTGGGACTCCGTTTGGTTTTGCGTCCTAGTCATGGTGGTCAACCTCGACGTCGGGCTCTAAACGTTTAAATATAGACTTTGTTTTGAAAATGTTGTCTTTATATGACTACAAGTTTATTCCCATGTATTTACAAGTTTATTCTTGTACATTTAGGACTTTTTTCTGGCTTTGACTTTGATATAATTAAATTACGACTTTATGTCAAAATGTTATGACTATATTCTCATAGTGCCTGCATATTTAAATTATTATTTTTTTGAATGGCCTTTATACTTCGTCCTAAAAAAGGGTTATTTCAAAGGAAGTGTATTTCGAAATGTTTGGTTCAACTCACAGAAAAATGTCCACAGGTGGATCGAACAAAACGTTACTATTCAATGTCATTTGTGAATCCAATAAATGTGTTTTCAAACCAAATCAAAAGACTATTAGATTAGCTCACAGGACAGTCAGTTCTCGCTCCTCAATAAAGACTGTAGCTGCCAGGGCCTTTATAATCACCTCAGTCTCACATACAAAGAGATTTTTCATTGTCCTTGGCCCAGCCGCACAGTTGCTGCTGACACAGTGATATGATAACCTGTGTGCAGACTTTGAGGCGGACTCACACACACAGCTTTGTAATGGACTCAGTTTTATGGCAGCACTCAAAATTTTGCCAACGCAGCTTTTCAATTCGCTCGACGGCTCTTCTCGTGCTGTTCTGCCATCTCACGTCTCGACCAATCACACTACCATCCATGTTTCATTAGAAAAATTCAGTTCAGTGTTTATACTTTAAACATGAGACCATTCACATCTGCTCTTGCCTTCAAAATCTATAGCGCTTCATTTGAACTATTTATGAATAATAATGTTGTTGATCAAAGCACCAGTCGAACATTCATACACACTTTAACATTCAGGTCTCAACAGAACTTACTAATCTATACAAGAGATTCACAAAAATGTTCTACCAAGTTCCTTGGCTCTGAAGTGGCTCCTGACGTGGCTCTGAAGTGGCTCCGACGTGACTCCTGACGTGGCTCTTGACGTGGCTTTGACAAGGCTCCTGACGTGGCTCTGACATGGCACTTGACGTGGCTCTTGACGTGGCTTTGACAAGGCTTCTGACGTGGCTCCTGACGTGGCTTTGACAAGGCTCCTGACGTGGCTCCTGACGTGGCTTTGACAAGGCTCCTGACGTGGCTCCTGACGTGGCTTTGACAAGGCTCCTGACGTGGCTCCTGAGGTGGCTCTGACACAGCTCCTGACGTGGCTCCTGAAGTTGCTCTGACGTAGCTCTTGACATGGCTCCTGACGTGGCTCCTGACGTGGCTCTGAGAATCTTTTCTGTGTTTAAGTCCATAAATCATCACCAGACTCGCTCCGTGCTTTTCCGTTGCCAGTACATATTTATCAGTACATATGCGTGCTGAGACCAGGAAATACATTCAGGCCAAGTTTGGGTGAAACGTTATCTTGTACTGTTGAGTGGCGGTGCCATCTACTGGCTGCAAGGAGAAATTGCACAGTTTGGAGTGTTGGGAATGGGCAGAGATCGAAATGTAATTTTGTTTCTTATAAATATTTTCTTTTTCAGTTCTAAAACATGGGATGCCAAACTAAAGGTACTCAAGAGCATTTTTAAAGGCTTGTAACAATATAAATATTGCATCATATTTAACTTTGAATGTTTTATCTGTATGTTTATGCAGTGCGACTCTCTTTGTGCTGATGCCTCTTGACCAGGTCGTTGGTGTAAATTAGTTCTTGCTGGGTAAATAAAGGTTGAACAAAAATGAATCAATTGTTTGCACAAGACATTGAGTGTGACCTTGCTCAAGATTGCAGGTTTTTTGGCAGAATCACCTGTAATTGAATAAATGGAAGACAGATAAGTTTAATGCCATAACATCTCCATGGTGATGGGTACGCCCCATCAGAAAAGTAAATAGCGAACCTCTAACAGTGAATTAGTTGCTTCTTTGGACAGTCCATGTATGAACAGGGACTAAACGGTATAAAACAGCCAGAACAGTCATGTATCCCCAGTGGGTCCTGAAGCACCAGAGTTGTGAGAAAATGTTTTTGTTGTTAAAGCCCCTAAAACAAATTGTGTTTGTCTCCATAGGAACAGGATGGTGTGCCAGGTGCTTAACCGATGTGATTTAATAATAGAGATTGCGGCGCCCCCTGCTGTGCATTGTAAAGCGGCTTTATTGTGGAGGAATATTACCCAGGAGGGAGTGAAGTTATGGCACTCACACGTCTCAATTATTCAGCAGAGCCATCTTGTTCTCGCAGCAAGAACCTCCTGACTGCCTCAAGTTTTCTATAGGCGTTCATTACTTCAGAAAAAAACTCAGGGTTCATGTCCTCATAGGGCTGAGTCACCCTAAAGTCATCGAAAAACGCCTGACAAATGCAACTGTGGCAGAGTTCACATAAATATTTTAAAAACTGAAAGAATAAAGGTTAAAAAGTACTGCAGCCCCTTGCAATAACTGATAAAAACAGGGTGGATCCTATGAAGTGCATTATAATGGTAATTGTCATAATGATAGACAACTCATTACTTCATCAGCTAGGTAAGTGGAGAAATAGACCAGATAAAAGAAGTATTGACTCTATTTTGCAATTGTAAAGAAGGTTCCCACAATGCGTCTTAAAGGCGTAATGGACGATTTTTCGCCGATTTGAGAACTCAAGCGGAAGTGCACTCCCCCCGTGCGGACCTAAACAACAGCCTCGCGGCTAGACGTGCGTTTGTTTATTAGCGTGACCGCATCGCATCTCTCGTCTCCCATAGATTTCCGTCTCTTCTCGAACTGTCTTTCTCGATCTTAATTTTGTCCCGTACACTGAGGGAACTATATTATGATAGATCCATGCGCTTAGACACAGGGAAACATGCTGCTCTCCTGGGGACGTGCCGACGAGGCTGCATGTTCTATGATTGATACGTGGCAGGACTAACCGGCAGTCCACGCCACGAGGAAATGAGACTCAGATTTGGGCCAAAAAATCGTCCATTACGCCTTTAAGCTATTGCAGAAACGGAAAAACCTAATACCGTATTTTCCGAACTATAAGTCGGTGCGACTTATACTTGTATACAGTGAACCCTCGTTTATCGCGGGGGTTACGTTCCAAAACGAACCCGCAATAGGCGAAATCCGCGAAGTAGAAACCTTTATTTTTTTTACAGTTATTATACAATGAAATACTCCCTAAAACATTGAAGCTCACGCGCGCCGCTCTCGCCGGCCTCTCACGCGCGCCGCTCTCGCCGGCCTCTCACGCCGGCTTCTCACGCGCGGCGCCGCTCTCACCGGCTTCTCACGCGCGGCGCCGCTCTCACCGGCCTCTCACAGGCGTCTCCCGCAGCTCACACGCGCGCTCTCACCGGCCTCGCAAACTTCAATTTGGCAAGCGGTTTTACGTACGTGTACATATTAATCCATAACGTTATTGACACACAGGTAGAGAAGACGCGGAGAGACTATTTAGCCAATCAGAATGCAGAACACAATGCATGATGCAAATCCGCGAAGCAGCGAGACCTCGAAAAGTGAACCGCGTTATAGTGAGGGATCACTGCACTTATACTCCGGAGTGACTTAGATGTGATATTATTTGTTATTTTCACAATTGCAACAGCATTTCATACTCCAGTGCAACTTATATGTTTATATCTCTATTATGCATTTTTTTTGCTCCGGTGGGACTTATAGTCTAGAAAATATGGTACATACAGTAGCTTTTTCTTCTCAAACATATCTTGCTACAAAATGTGTATTACCTTCTTGACAGGTTGGGCAAAATACTTGGCGCTCCAATCACACAAGCCGGTTTGAAGGGCGGGGCAAATGTAGTTCCTGTGTCCACCGGGGTCATCTCCATCTTCTGTGGCCTGAACAACAAACATCCAGAAAGTTATCTAGTGCCGCCAAGGTCTATCGAGTCCTACCAAATGTCCAATTAGAAACACTAAAACATAAATCGAACACAAAAAGAAAAAGGTAGAAATGGTAGAAACACCACGGACACGTTACAGGTCAAATCTGTGGAGAGGAAGTCGCTCACGGTAAAAAATCATATTTTCAGTCTAATAAGCAATATTTTTGAGTATTAATACACATTTAATTGAAAAAATAAAATAAAAACTGTACTGTGGAACATTTGCAACGTGGCTTCACACTTCACCAGAAAAGTAAAAGATTGCACCTGATGATACCAAAGTCCTCTAGCATTGTTCGATTTCAAATTTTTGTTCAGAATAGTCGTTGAGTTATATATTCTATAAGGATTACGTTACGTCTGAAAGGAAATTATTCAGTTGCAGTATCTCCATCAAAAAACCTAAAAACAGTAAAACACAATTTGTATACACAGATCATCAGCGCGTTACCTGCTCGGGGCCCTTGTCGAACATTTTGCGCGTGCGGGGGAACTGGTGTGAGTGTGGCTGGGCCGGTCCCCCCAGAGTCGGGGTGTAGGGGGGTCTGGAGGCTGGCTGATCCCTGCTTGGAGGTTTGGGGACTTCATTGGTCAGACTGGAGCTGCTGGTGCTGGGCATGGGAGGAGAGCCACTGCAGAGGACATACAGTCATAGGCAGGATTAGGGTGGGAGACGTTGATTGAAATCTGTATCAGAGTTTTTTTTTTTTTTTTTAAGTATCATAATAATATTCAGACACTGCATCAGGAATGTGCTAAAATGTACCTGTAAATGTCTAGATTGAGGTTCAAGCTTCACACAAAATGTGAATGGAGCTTAAAATCAACCACAAAAGGGCAGAAATATCACTTTACACCCTTGTTTGGGAGATTGCACAGAACGTTTCGGTCTGTTTTCAAAGTCATTTTTAATTGTTTAATTGTAGATAATACAGTGGATATTCTAATTTGCATATTGCTAAAACCTAATTTGCAATATTAACAAGTTTTAATAGATCAGCCACCTCTACACAGGATACATTAAGGTGTTCCTGTCATAATATTAGCAAAGTCATTTTTTTTACAATTGCAAACAAAGTATACATACTATACAAAATATGTAAAAGTGATACAAAATATACAAAATGTTATTTGCAAACCCAATTATTATTTGCGAAAGTAAGTCGGATAAAGTTAGCAATGAGTTTGATTCAAAAAAGATTTTGGTTTAATTGTGACTATAATTGTGACATCCAGCAGAATTAAATGTAAAATGTATTAATACTCACTTCTTGATAAACACAGTGTAAAGATCATGATTTTGTCACAAAAAAGAGAAACGGTTTAAAAAAAAAAAAAAAAAAGTAACTTAATTAAAAATGCTGAGCTTGATTTGTTTGGCATTAAAAACGCGACAAACAGAACTGATTTATTTCAAACTGTTTGCTGCGGTACAAACTTATTCCTCACTTTCCTAACATACTCCGACATCTAATTATTCACAGCATGAGTTTATATTTCATCTATAATTAGATGCAGACAGGACACAGCATTCTAATTTTGACCCGAAGAGCTACATTTATAATATAGCTGCGTGGAAAAACCTATATTACTTTATTACATTAAAAAAAATGTGCACAGGCCCTTAAGCTGTGACAAAAAAAAACACAATTGTATCGATTTCTGTTTTAAATTGAAAAAATATCATTTGCATAGACTATAAAAGAAAAATATCCCTTTCCCACTATAATTGGATCCCAAAAAAAACGTTCTTGGTAAACTGTGAAACAAAAGTTTGACAGAAATTTCAATATTCAATGATTAGTTGAAACCAAAGCAACGCGCTGAATTACTTGATTATATTAATCTGAAATTGTATCCCTGAGCTTTACCACAGCGGCACATTCACGACTGCAAATCCGTTTATCACTTTATGTGTTACATTTAGTTAAAGGCTGACTCATTGTGCGTCTGGTGTTTTCTTTGTGTTGTGTGTTGTGTGTGGGGGGGGCGTCTCTCACCCGGCGGGATGGATGTGGGTGCCTTTGCTGGTGGGACTCGCTGGAGCAGAATGAGCGTAGTCCAAGATCTTCTGTGGTCGGGCGTTCATCGTGGCCTGTGAGACATTTGGATAACATTGTTACGGTCAACTCATGGATAACAATGTGAATGAAAGTAAATTCAGAGTTTCACTGATGTTTGGTTTGTATGGTCTGGTATTTATACACACAGTGTACAATAAATGACAAAACAATTGATCCATTGCACCAGGTTAAAGGAGAAGACGCTCATTTCCTCCTGTAGTCCCTGGACAGGCTGATAACAATTTATAGAAGCTAAAAGTAGATGGTAAATTAAGAGTGAGATTATACGGTGACATGGTCATGTATCCAACATATTAAATTCACAAAAAAGTGATCAAGGGGTTATTGTGTCAATAATCTCAATTTCATTATGATACTTCTCACAATAATTGCAAAAATTAAATAACATCAGACAGGAGAAAATAGCACTTTGTGCTACCCATTTGAAGGTAGAATATATTTATATTTCAGTTTCTAAAATCTGGAACAGTCTGCCTGAAGATGTGAAACGTGAAAAACAAAAATATTTTGAATTGCTTTGTGTACAAATTGTGCTTTTCAAATGAAATTGCGCTTTTCAAATGAAATTGCCTTGCCCAGCAAGTGAATGTTTTAACTAGCTATAGTGGGCAAACATTTCTAGTCACATTTTGATTTGATCATCATTTATGTACAATTGTAGCTTTACATTGCCTTGAAGTTGTGTGTTGCTCCTGTATCTGTACTTTTTCTAAATTTCATCCAACATCTCACTCTTAGGTGTGCTTTTGACCCAAGTAAAAGTGTAAGTAGCACAAAATCCACACAGTTAAAAAAGTAGTTTAGGAATAAAAAGTTTAAAAAAAATTCACACAGTTTTGATGAAGTCAATTTGAATCAATGTCTTAAACTTTTTAGTGAATTTTATGGCATATTTTTGCTCAAAGCTCAGATTATTCAACACAAAATCTATAAAAATAACAAAAGTGAAACAAATTTAATGGAGTAGAAAGTATAAACACAATTTGACAGGACAAATACGAGGCATTATATGTATTGTTATGAACCTTTAAACGTGTATCTCGAGTACATTTATTTTGGCATCTCATGTTTTAGATTCTAAACATGTCAGAACACAGGGTGCATCCATGTGTTGGATATTGTGCTTTATATTTATCAGGTGGACAGAACTTATAATACGTAACTTATAACTCCCTAATAATAATACGGTGTAGGTGGTCATAATGTTAGGGCTGATTGATGTATTCACAGATGAAAGAATACAATTACAGGGCAAACCTAATAAGAGGAGAAAGCAGCCGAAGAAATCATCCTCTTTACAAAGTTTCTGTAAATTTGCCGAAACGTATCTCATTACGTGGAGCAGGTAATATAACCTGTTCATTGTGAATTGTCTAATGGATGCTCACCAGGGAGGGGTAAACTTAATAAAGACAATAGCAGCAAAGCATCTCAGATGAATAGCAGGGCTGTTGTTTACTATAGTCAGGCTCAGAGGCTCTGCGGCATAGACCGGTTAACACTGAAAGCACATTTTACGATCTTGAATTGATTACTATGCTAATGACTAAATTGTGGCAGTGTTTCCTTTGTTTTTGTCTCAAGGCTAAGAGGTAACAGAGAAAAGTTTGTTTACAAAGTTTGTTTACATCTAAACTCGCATCGGATTCAAGAGATAACTTTTAGGCACTTTGCAAGCGCTGGTAGTTAAAATAAGAAGCTGCTGTTTACTTATAAAATTGTCGAGTCGGAGACTATTATAAATGTCTTAAGTTGCTACCATTAACATGTAAGCACATTCTTATGGCTCGGCGGAATAAATGACTGAAGAAGTGACCAACTCTCAAAAATGTAGCGACTAGAAGTTACTAATTCTGCTGGACTCTACTTCAGGAAGGGCATCCAGTGCAACCCCTCACAGAATGATCCAATATATAAAACAAGAGCGCTAAATAGCAACTGATTTAATGTGGTAGTAAGAGAGATGACAGATAAACTGTAAACTGTATAACATAAACACATTTTGCTTGTACTGGCTGCTACACGTGTCCCTAAAGAGCTTTAAAAATAAACTTTATTCAACCCTTAATTAGCAGAACACATGACAGCAGCCATTAAGAAAAACAGCAGCAGACAAAGGGACAATTATGAAACATTTTCATTGATAATCCGGCAACAGTTGCGGCCCATAAACATGTGGTAAACAAACATCAAGCTAACGCAGTATGAGCTCTGTTTTTCAGGAAATATTGTCTGAAACGGATGTATTGTCTTTTCTAAACTGCTGTTCTTCATGCTGGGAACAAAACACAACTTTTTTATCGTCTTAAATACTTAATTGTGTAAAGGAGACAAGGCAAACCAATGCTTTTGTACTCGTCAATTATTAAACATGCAACTAAAATGTTTGGAAAAAGAGGAGCTTAGCTTGTTGAAACTGAGAATGTAAGCAGAAGGTTAACTGCATTTAAAGTCAAGGAAAGAATTGTAGTTTTTAGGTAAAATGGACCTCTAAATTTCTAATGTTAATTTCCTTAAATAAGTTTTCAAGCAGTTAATTTCACTCAATTGCTAATGATATTTCTCTGTGGAAACTTCAATCCTTAACTAAACTAATGTGCCTGTACCACTATATCCCTCCACTTTACATATCCAAAAGATCTCATTTTCATTTAATTTAACTTCCAAAACCTTAAGCACGAGTTATCCTTCCAAAGAACACGTTAATCATAAATCTTTTCACGCATTCTTCAGCAGTTAGTAACCCACAAACTCCTCGTTAAAACCATAATCTCTAAAAGAATACAACAAAACCATTACATTTCAAACAATGCTCAAATGGCAAACAAACCAAGGGAATCAGGTTCTCATTAGGGATCTGTTCTGTTGGAAGTTACAACTATCTAATCCGTTATTCACAATTAAAATCACAATGTAACTTTTCTGATGTTGAGTCTGCCTTTTGCTCGTTCATTGTAAGAATGCATGTGTTTCAAGGTATCTTCGGCAATAAAATCACCTTTAAATGTAGGAGTGCCATTGTTTTCATACAGAGTTGGTCATTGTTTTGAGTTTAGTCCAATTGCTTCTTGCTTAACCGATATATTCTCTAAAAAAAACACCACAGTCACAGGATTCAATGTTGCAAACCCCCCCTCTGTATCGCCTTGGCTTTATGCAGAGTCCACACTTCTCTGAGAAAACGCCTCTTAACAGTATTTAATGCAGCCTTCATCGGCCGTAGAGTGAGTTCATTTTAATTACCTGCTGACCTTGTTCACTTTGAAACCAATCAATAACGTTTGACATTTTAAAATCCTAATTAAGTGAAGCCGGTATCTGCATTAAGCTGGTGTTAACGCGGGTGAACTCGGAGTGAAGACGCCTGAATCATACTGATCAGAAAACAGGCTGTGCAGATGGGATTATAGGCTTATATGACACAAGTGCCATTAAAAATAATTTGTCAAGTGGCATTGGGCTGATTTGTCAATGTCATTGAGCAGCGAGATGTTATCCATTCAATGAAACCTAACTACTTGTGACCTTGCAAATATATTATTAAACATAGATTTTTCCAGAATAATTGACCTATGCTTTTTTCTGACACTTTCTAATAAATATATCATACGAAAAAAACTATTCTCCTTTTTTTCATTACAAACTTTAAAGAAGCCATACTTTCAACCATGTTATACTGTGTATCCACTCAAAGTTGTATCCCGTATTATAAATCGCACCAGCCAAAAAAATGGATAATAGAGAAGAAAAAACATATATAAGTCGCACTGGAGTATATGTCGCATTTTTGGGGGAAATTTAATGGATAAAATTCAAGACCAAGAACCGACATTTAATCTTGAAATGCAATTTAAAATTAATAACAGATTAGAGATCATTGTGAATAGGTGTATGTATGCTAACGTAGCACTTTCAGCTACATGATGCACAGACAACGAACTGTCTGATCTGCAGGATTCAGCAGTGCCATTTTTGCACAAAAAAATAAATACATCTGCATTGTGATCTTTGCTCTCCAGAATCGGGGCCTTCAGCTGCTATAGAAGAAGAATTAATAGTAAGTCTTTCTATTTGGATTTAAGTTTTTTGTTTCCTAAATTTGTATTTATACATTTAAGCAACAAGCTAAGTGACTAATCAAACTATTCTTTGCACCCCCTGGAATTTAATATGCAAATAATTAGACAAATCGTAACAACACTATACAATCAGACATTCTTTTATGAAATTTGTGACTCTGAGACTTGTACAAACTGAATAGTGTTTAGAAAAAACAAGAATCCAGAGTGCTACTTTAGCCGGTTTCACCCAAAGGCACTGTTCAATTTCACTGGTATTTGAACAGTTGCAATGCAGAGCTTGAGTAAAATATATCTTTTCCTTTGCTGCCGTTTTGAAAATCTCCTTTCCTGGCTTTATGTTGACTGTGGGCAGGGTAATATCTGTGAATATGAGAGCACAGATCTTCACAGACCAACACTGCAGATCTGTGCCGCAGTAAGACACTTCATGCACTGGTCGACACATGTTGTAATTAACGCTAAATTGACCTTTCCATCATCATTATTTTTACTATATGCTTGAATCATCAAAATGATTGCTTTCCTGAATTTTGTTTTTACACTTCTACTTTTATCTATACATTATTTACATTAAGGCTGACATAGAATTTAATTGTTGTATGACCCCGAGACATTTATCAATTTGTATTATTTTGTGTGTTTATAGTTTGATTGTTATATAATTAGTTTTCATCCATCCATCCATTTTCTACCGCTTGTTCCCTTTCGGGGTTGCGGGTGACTGGAGCCTATCCCAGTGACTTCGGGCCTTAGGCGGGTACACCCTGGACAGGGCCAACTCGTCGCAGGGCCAACACAAAGACATAGACATTACAGACAGCCATTCACTCTCACATTCATTCACAAGGGCCAATTTAGAGTCACCAATTTTGCCTAACACATGCATGTCTTTGAACGGTGGGAGGAGCCGGAAACCCGGAGAGAACCCACAGTAACACGGGGAGAACATGCAGACTCCACCCAGAGAGATCATGTGATGGTAGTATCAGTTTTCATGTCAAAATTAAATATTAAATCCCCAAATTTACTCAAGATATCCAAAAACATTCACAAAATATAGGGGAAACTAGATATATTGCACTTTTGAGTTGGCCGTGTTGAGATGACGCTCTAAAGGTAGTGGTGTTGTCAAGAAAAAAAAAACCTGAAATGTTGCCCTGCGGTCGGACTGTGGTGTTTATTATGGCTCCTTAAGTTACGGCAGCCCGTGCCCTGCCAAGCCGCGGGGACTCATTGGCCCTTAATTGCATTTGCACAGAAGTAATGGGCTTCTGCAGGGAGCAAGCGCCAGTGGGAGGGTGCGGCCCTAAGTGCTGGAAACTCATCTTTTTCGCATAAGCGGGACACAAAATGACCAGCAAATAGACAGTCGCAAAAGTCAATTATAAAACTCGTGTTACATTCAGGTCTTAAAAATGGGCCGTGATGAGAAGATGAGAAGTTTTCTGAAATCGCTTCATCATTACAGTGTGGTTCATATGAGTGCATGTTTTATATTATTCAATTTGCAACCATTTTGAGCACTTGGTACTTGCTTTGGTAACAGCGCTACTTACAAGTCGGTCTGAAACTGTATATATTGATATTTATACCTTGTATGCGATGCTGTTGAGGACCCTCATGGCCAAGTCGGACACTTCGGGAAAAGGATCAGCAGCCAAATGTAGCAAAACTCTCCAGATTTGAGTGTAGACGCTGTTGAACGACACACCTGGAAGACACAAGATAAAGAACATCAACGTCTGCCACCTGCTTGCCCGAATGCAACAATATCCAAGTCTCATGGTACAATATTATCAAAATATACATCTCACAAACAATATTTATTTTGAGACAACATTGTAAGTAAGGATTTTTTTCCCTTTGAAAAAGCCTTGACAAGCCTATAAGGTATATATAATTAATGTATATTTTGTCATGTTGTCTGCACTGTAATGGAACAAAGGATCATGGTCTCTGAACATACGTGATGTACAGGTTCTGAACACGCCAGATTGTACCCATGGGCTAATAGCCATCAAATGCTTGATGGATACATTTATTTCAATACTTCAAACATTCCAAGGCACCAGACAAGTTACATAGTGCACATTTAAAAAAAACTGTTTCAAACGATTCATTAGGAGAATGTAACTCCAACAGTCCCATAGCCTTATCCCACATAAAGATATATACAGCTCTTATGTTCCGTCCAGGTTTTCATCTCTGCCAGTGTCTTTTTATCCAAGGGGAAGACGTATTTTTAAATGTACAAATGCAGTGCCTCCAAAACAAAGCGACTGTTTGAAAAACCTTGACTTACTATGAGGTGACAACTGTGGATGTCGCTGTCACTGAAATAGCATTGTTTGTCCCTTTGCTGCTTAGTACCGGACGTTTTTATTCTGTCTAGGAAATTCATTCTTGATCTATTCAAGTCAAACTCAGTCAATGTGTTTATTTTTGTAACAGACTAGCACAAATAGTTTAATTGGGCAGATCTTTTCAAGAAAACTGACTAGACCTTTTTTTCATGTAATAAGAGTTCACGTTGCTTAATTTGCCTGCTCAAAGTCTTTCAGCCATTTATCATGAAATTATCTTTAGAAGAAAGTCAGGAGAATATTGCAGTCTGTGTTTCCATTTCCTGGTTGTTTAGGGAATTCAAAAGTCACATTCATCACATTTATGACTTTATATCCCTGACTTTTGCTCTGCCCTGGAGCCGTTAACCTTTCATGTGCCAATACGAAGAGACAGAAGTGTGGACAGGAATAAAAATCAATTGAACAAAGTGTATTAATAGCTTTTTGCAAGGGAATACTTTTTTTCTTCTTCTAAAAGTCCAACTTCAAAAAAGGTAAGATTAAGGAACTGAAAAACCCTTATAATTCCGAAGTACCTTGTAAAATGTTTCTGTACATATTCCTTTTTGTCCACCATGTGATAAAAGAGAACTATCAAGCTCCTGAGTGTGTGAAACATAAAGAGAAAGCTTTAACCCACTTATGTTAAGTGAAGTCAACCATTCTGGAATTAATCAGGATCAGTTTGGACTCACCAACAAAAAACTAAAATTCACAAAATTGAATAGGCCTTTTATTCTGCCTGGACTAATTTACTTTATTACCACCCCCTAAATCTCATTTTAGTAATATTGGCCTTGGCTTTGGAAAGGGAATTGTTAAAAACCAACAAACGTTCACTCATTATCAGTCAATTTTCCCAACAGCCGCGTTACTCTTTATATTTACCCCCCAAAAAAGTGTTTTTTCTTTCTGCAGAGCTTGTCTCCACTTTTAGAATTAGAGTTAATCAGAAGCGGAGCTCAAAACTACAGTGTCAGCTTAACAAAGAGCTTCCCCATTTGTTCATACTCTGCAGAGTTTTAATTGGGGGTCATTTTAGTCAGGCGTTTAGGGAAAATCAGCCGGAATGATAAGAGCAATACTGAATACATTGACATTTTTTCATAATGGAAATGAGGGGGTAATGAATAATCAAGTGTACCATAACCTTAAACTTGGTAAAAATAATAATAATATACAAATACTTAAGCAAGTGTTGAACATAGTTTCAGATTCCTGTTTATATTATGTGATATTTTTGACTGAGAATATTTCAAGGACATTTTCTCATTCAAAATGTATAATATGTAGTTTTGAATTGTTAATTGCTTTGGCTTAAGTGCTGTATTTTCATCACTTATGGATAAAGAGCAATACTCAATTAAACTACACAAATCTAAATTACTTTAATAAGCATAAGGCCCTTTACCATCTTATGCACTTTCTAGATGTTGTCATAAAAAAAAAAAAAAACTTGGTAAGACTTCATTTAAATTAATTAAATGCTGTTGCTGAATGTTTCTAGTTGTTTTTAATATTATGTCCAAGTCTAAAACTATTCTCATCTTATCAGGGTTAGTGAGACAATCAACTCACCCCAAATCGATGTGTATGCATACATTATTCGAGTCATACTGTGGTCTTTTTTTGCTCTACAACATAATCTGCTGCTCACAACAGCGCGCTGCCAGCGTCCTGACACAGCATCTGTCCTTAGGTCACAAAATGAACCGCAGCGACATCATTACTCACAAGGATTTACTGTACAAATCTGGGACAGTAAACGGGCACATTCACAAAAACAGAAGAGGCCTTTTCCCTCAGATGGCGGGAAAGAAAAGTAAAAAAGATGAGTGAGTGAGTTGAAGAGGTGATTAGGCTGGAACCTGAGGGGCAGGATATGATTAGCGGCGGTGGCTAGCTCGTCCGCGCTGCCGCAGTAAACGGCCGGTGACAAATGTGAGATGTGGCCGCTCTCCCATCTAACCGCCACACTACATTACAGCGCACACAAATTACCCACGCACCCCTCCGACGACTCTCTCTTTCGCTCTCTCGCCGTTGTTTCTTTTTTCTTTCGCTCTCCCTTTCTCTCGTTCCGTCTTAGTATCTCACCTCCTCCCTTTCCCTCCCACACTCGCAGTTTTTTTTTTCCCCCCACATTCGTTCCAGAGCTCATTTCCACCTGTTCATATTGTTCTTTCCCACCATTCTCCCGCTCTTTCTGTCCCTTCTTCTCTCTTGCTGTTTTTTTTCTCTCATCAAACCTCCTATTTTCCCTCTAACTTTCTCTCTTCATCCTTCCGTATCCTTTTTCTCTCTCTCTCCAACTTCTCCTTTTCTCTTCTCTTGTCTCTCGCTCTCTGTCACACAAATCTTTTTCCTCCCTTTTCCATCTCACCCTCCATACTTCCATTTCCCCCCTTTCTCTCGTCACTATCCCTCACTCCATATCGCTCGTACATTTCTTGCCCTCTCCTCCCAATGCTTCCATTTTCCTCTCTTCCCCTACCAAATGTTTTTCTTACTTTCTCTCTCTCCCTCCATTCCTTCATTTTTCTTTCACTCAATTGAGCTTTTCTGCTCTTCTCCCCTTCTCTCTGAGTCTCTTCCTCTTTTTCTCGTAAGCTCAATCTTTTTTATTCTTCTATTCTATTCTATCCATCTATTCTTTTTTCATTTTTACTTGCTTTCTTTCCCACTCTCCCTTTCAATATTTTTTGCTCTTCTTCTCTTTCCTCCTCTTTAACCATCTCTCCTCCTCTTGCTCACTGACTTTCTTTTTTGTTCTCTCTTTTCCCCCTTTCTCTCTTCCCATTTTCCTCTCCTCTTACGCTTTCATTACCACCTCTCTTCCACTTTCTCACAAAATCTCATTTTTTTTGCTCTTCCCTTCTCCTCTGTCTCTCTTCCCTCTCTGCCATTCATTCAATCTCTTATTTCCCTCTCCTCCTCCTCTTTACAGTCCACATGAAGGAGTGGAGCAAAGACCATTAGTCAGGGGCTGGAGCCGTGTCCCGAAATGACACGAGCATCATCCAAATATGTGTGCTGACTGGGATGGATGTGCAGTAGTAAAGATGTTAACTATTGGCTAAATGAGCCCGTGTCTCACTGGTTTATGGCCTCCTCAATAACAGTAGACGACATAAAATACTTTAAACACAGCAGAGTGATTTTTTTGGGAGCTGTAAATGAGTGCAACATAAAAAAATGCAAGAGAAGTTGGAAAGAAGACGATGAGAAGTTCGTCCAGAGAGGGATTCTTTTATGAGGAAGGGAAACATAGGGGGGGAGACAAGTGTGTGGGGGAGACTATTCACCAATGTCGAGTACACTCCGGGCAAATAAAAAGACTTCTTTATGAAACTGTGGATTTTGACTGCACTCACATTTTAAATAATTCTGGGTCATATAAAGTCCAATCATCTGCAGTGTAAAATTTTACTCTCTCTTTGCCACAAGCCGAAGTCCCCCTAAAATGTTGATGTGAAATATTAAAGACGACATATGCATATCTTTTTTCAGCTGTATAGTTCTAATATATGACGCAAGTTTTTAAATTAAGTTATTATTTTACATTTGGTTCATTCTAAAATACTAAACAATGGGGCTGATTTCCACCCGTCCCTTTGCTTACCAGTAAACGTCATCACAACAAAGTGTCAGTTTTATAGTTTATTTTCTTATTGTGGTTATAGTTTTCCCTTCTTCAGCGTGTTATTTAGAGGGATTTATGCATGTTTGCTTGATCTTTATTCTCCTGCGGACAAGACGCCATTTACACTCCTCGTTCCCCCAGATTCCTCATCAATACACAGCCAGTTTGGCACAAATACTATATAGCAGCCAAAAGCACAATAGGGCGTCTTTGAAATTATTATGTGCAAGAAAATACTTTACTAAAATGACTACTTATTTCAATTGAGTGTTATTCATGTTAACATAAATTACCATCACAATCAAAAAGGAGCAGAGAATATTTTTTTTTAAATAAATATCTAATAACCAAAAAACACAAGATGGTTCTGAACACATTTTGTTTAGACAACTTGTTTTACGTTTATTTATTTCAAGTCTAATAGCTTTGATTGATACTAGTTTTCTAGCTTTTTTGTATCTAGTTTGGATATTGTATTATCGATTAGTATCTGGAGAGTAACTTTTTGGACAACCCCTCATCTTACTACACTCTTACACTCTATCACTCCAACGTAGTAGGATTTGTAAATAGTAAATGAGGAAAGACACAGTTATGTGTATAGTTATATATGAATAAATAAGTGGTTGGCAGATCTTTGCTCCGACGCCCACACGTCAACTAATGCTCTTCCAGACCAGCGTCCAGCGGAGACCACAGTAGTATTTTAATTCACTACTTATACAACAAGAGTGGCATTTATTTATATGCATTTTTAACCTTTTGTTTTGAACGCCGATGCATTAAAAAAGAAGCTGCTCTGTTGTACAGCAAAAAGACAAGTTGATACATAATTCAGTCAAGATGAAACACCAGTCCCAGGAGTTGACTTCAAACCAAAAAAAATTGGAGACAACAAAAGAGTCACAAATGCGGCAAAACCCCAACAGGGTTAGTTAAGTACCGACATAAATTCAACAGGAAAACCTCAGGTTTATACAACTGTTCTTCATTTACACTGGTGCTTTTCTTTTTTATCTGTTCCGGTTCCCTCTCCCATCAACCCAAAACACTATAGGTAAACTGCTCTAGGTAAGTGGCCCCAGTGGCACTGAAGGATGGATCGAATGAGAGGATACATTTTGTTTTTAAAGGTATAATATAATTTATAAACCAATGAGTGTTCATTTGGTCTTCTGATAATTAAAGATATTCTTTTTTCAAACCACAATTGGTCACAACAACATCACATTACAATCTGAAGATTGCAAGTGAGCAAAATCTTTGAAAAACGTTTAAAACCCTTTAAATATACCTAATAAAGTATATTATTTGGAAATCATTCTATAGCCTGCTTTAGGCTGTTGATGCCTTTGAAATTGACTGCCATCTGGAAGCCATAATCAATCTGAAGTAAATTGATTTGTCCAGATGTGACTACCTTTGAAATGTTTAGTGGTTTGCTTTAAGCAGCAATTCGGGCAAATATGACAAACTAAGCTAGATCACTGAATGACTGAAAAGGGAAATCTAGCGTTGGGATGAATACTAGTAATACATTAGTCGACGTAATCCCTCATTTGTCCAGGAGTGGTTCATGGAAGAAAAGGTTGCAAGAGTAAAATTGTCAGTTATAAGCAAGGGCAGAGGAAGTTTCAAATATAACTACCTGTAAATAACTAATACATTCTAGCTGCTCAAACCCTCTCCAACAGATTGACTTTTGGATGGATTTAGAAACATCTGGATTTCTGTGTACGGATAAAACCTTTTCTACAATATATATTAAAAAAAATCAAAGTAATAATACAATTTAAACAATCCAGTAGAACTGCTTGAATGGACCTTTAATGACCCCTTGTGGCAAAATATTGAAAACGATTGAGAAAGAAAGGGTCTGGGTAGGATCATAAGAAGTTGTTGACAGCTCACCCAAATGTAAAATATATATATAAACAAATCTGAATAGACTGGACCTTGATTACCAGATTAAATTTCACCCCTTTGCTGACAGGAAATATGTATCTAAATTATTCTTTTGCTGTAAGTGTTACAAACTGAAGCAGAGCAGAAACCACTCACTCTTCACAGACCTTCCATTGAAATGAAATAGGGAACAAATCAAAGAAAAACACATTGAAAAGAAAATTTCATTACATCAGAACTAGCTCTGACGCCAAGTTAAATTTACTGTTCTCAAGAGCTCAATTTGCCTTTCCGCTCGATTTTCCATTCCAACTCATTTTCTAGCCTGACGTTGAAACGGCACACAACGGGACGTGACGGGTTTGCGGGAAGACATTTATAAGTCAAACTACAACAATAAAATAAGTACCGAATAATAAGGGAATTCTCAATTGGCCATTTGTCATTGTGTCAGGGAGGACGGGGCTGTAATGTTTTTTGGGGCGGCACGAATCAAGTGAGACTAACAAAGTCAACCAGGAAGTCCAACTTTAACGGTCTAAATTGACTCTAGTTGTGCGTCCCATCTGGCTCTGCTGTCCCATACATGTCAGCAAAAACTACAAAACAGAACCTGATCTATTCCTGGACTCCTTTTTGTCCTTGTCCTGTTCTGATGGGGTCTCTCCAGAGTCAGGCCGATGGACTCAGCTCTGGTGCAGTGACATTTTACAGTTAATTTAATGTCCTCTGTCTTCTCCCGAGGCTCGTGGGAGTGTGTCTGCTGGTAGAGTTGTGTAAGCACTCCAAAGAGCCCATTCAGACTGCAGATTGGAAGAACTTATTAATGGACACTCGGGACATTTGTTAGTGGTAGAAAAGGTTTTGAAGGTAGTCATCTGGTTTTAGAAAGAACGTTTTGACTTCCAACTGACAGTCATTTTCACTCCGAAAAAAATGGTTTCAGTTAAAAATTATACTGATGATCTTTTTAAAAAACGACCATGGGTTGCACTCAAAATATCGACAAGACTGTCTTAGATAGTTTTAGAAATAAACTAATTTTACACACTTATCAACCTGCTGAATACTGCATAAAGGCTGAATCTTCTGCACTGAAAGAAGAATATTGTGAATATAAAATCCAGATGCATTATATTATTTCAAATGATCAAAACATACGGTAATTTTAATTGTATAATTACACTCATAACAAAATCACATAACTATTAAACTGAGTAACTATTTGATTAAATATTTAAAGCAGTGAGTGATAAGAACAAAATAAATCTGATAACTTTGTTTTAAATATAGCACTAACTCATCCAATGAGTAATTTAATGTTATTGTCAAAATGCAAGCAAAGGCAAAGCAAATCTAAGAAAATTATAGTCTTCATTGAAATTTGAGGATTTAACTTATTATTATTATTATTATGATATATGATTTTAGAAAGTCACTTTTTATTTGTTCGAGGAATCACTGTTGAAACAATTTAATTTGTTTTGCATATTATACTGTATACCTGAATAATCAAATTCTTAGAATGCTAATTTTCAGTAAAAAGAGAAATGAATATAGAACCAGGAGTAAAAAATAAAGTAGTAACAGTAGTAACAATAGTCAGTTTATACCTATAATAAGCAGATTGTAGCATTGTTATTTGTGAACATGTTTATACATTTATCCAATCGGATTACCTATATTTCCTCTTACCTATGAGGGAGTTGAGTGATGAATAGGATGACACTCGTCTCATCTTGTCAATGGTCTCGAATGACAGTATGTACTCGTCGTTGTCAGGGCTCCCGAGGGTGCTGCTGGCGCTGCTGCTCGTGCTGATGTTTCCGGGTGAAAAGGCTCCTTGTCCACCTAGACCAAAAGAAAACAATGTAAATGTATCTATCCTAAGACTAAGACTAAGACTATCCTGAGTGTTGGAAGAGTCGGAAGCGTTCAGGAGGAAAAGCAGTAGAGCTTATTGGATTAAGGAGGCACTCAGGCTGCAGCTGGAGTGCCATGCAAATACGGTTAGATTATCATCATATTGTCGTTTTACAAATATGATCATAAAGGGCCAAACAAAAATCTAATAAAACCACTGCTGTAAAAAAGATGAAGTCCAGCTCTGAATAACTTTTATTTATACATATATATATATATATATATATATACATACATAATTTTTTTTTTAATAATCACCAGTCATCAGTTCTAAAGTATTTGAATTAAACATTTTTTATTAAAGAGTGCTTTTAAATGTGCAATTGCTGTGAAATTCATGTGCAATCTATGTGCTGTCGTGACACATATTCATGTGCAATTACTGTCGGGATCACGTGCAATGGTATTTATTTATTTGTCTATGGGAGTTTTTATTTATTTATAGGAGATCTTCTACTGAAAGTGTTTTTCAGACTTCCTATAAGTGACCTGTTCTTCTGTATCTACCTCTGTATCTACCTGCGTTGCACCAATGAAATTTCCCCATGTGGGACAATAAAGGAATATCTTATCTTAAATGGGTGCTTGTAAAAAGGCCAGTGCACTTCAGTACCATGGACAGCGCCTGGTGCTGATTTTGCTTTCTGCTCAATAAACTGCATGAAGCTGTTCTAACCTTTTATTTTGGCTGTTCAAAAACATGTGATCTGTGTGTTCATCTAATATATTATACAAATTCAAGCTGCAGATGATATTTATTATTCCACTCAATTGGCAAGCTGGTCATGCAAAACTTGAAAAACTGGAAAATGGCCCGCTTATTACAACAAATCCTGTCCACAATCTCACACCGATTTTATGAATATTTACTGAGCCGCTCGTAGAATTAACAGTAATAAATTGAAACATTTTGCCAGAGGACTGTTACATTTACAACTAGCACAGAGAAAGAGCACAGCTAAATGTGCTGGAGGCTTTTGTAGAATTCATTCCTTTTATTGAACCAGTTAAATCTTTTTAGTCTTGACTCAGTTGTTCGTCTCCATCTCTGTCCGTGTTTATTCACGCCCCTGTCGACCCCGTTGCCTCCCTCAGTATTTCTCCTCTCACCGTCTTCGTTCAGGTTGAGGTTCTGCAGACTCTTGTTCAGGTTGCGTGCCGTTGTAGCTGCTCGTATGTTGGTGTAGGAGTTGACCGATCGCAGCCGTGGGATCGCCGGGCTGTCCCTCACTGGAGTAAGGTTTCCAGGTTCTGCAAAAATGAAATGAATACATCTGACTGGAAGAAAAAGACATGATACATTTCTGTATACAATTTGTGTGCGGCAAACAGGAAACAAAAAGGACACGTGTCAAGTACAATAACACAAAGGCACTCTGTTTTTCAGAGTTGTTTTTACTTTAACAAAAATAGAACAAAACAAAAACAGAGGTACAAAGGTGACATAGAAATACACATAAAACATTCAAACCCTTATGGATGCATATAACTGCATAAAAACTTTTCAACTGCAACATCTTCTCACACGCAGCATTTTATTGTAGTAGGATTTTTATCATAGAATATTTGAGCTGTCGAGGGTTGAATAAGTATGACAAATTATGATACTATTTACGTATTTAAGTGATTTATTCTGTGTTGTATTTGGCTTTAATTGTAAAGCATTATCAGGCTTTATGATTATTGGGCCAGTGGCAAGTTGTTTCAATATTATAATTTATCTTGATATTTTTCTGTGTCGCACTAAGAACAACCTAATACACTCTACTACAGACTATTCCAAATTCCAGTTCCCTTACAAACATCGTAGAGGTGCAATGCACAGTGTAATTTACCTGCAGTGTTGGCTGGTGACGGCACAGTGTAGTTCTTCTCCTCTTCTATGAACTGCAGAGCCACTGTGCAGAAGTTACTTTCATACTGGACGACCAGATGACTCAGCGCTACCACCAGCTCCTGTTAATCATGAACAGAAAACACATCATTTACCAAAACGATCATTATTCTATAGGTCCATCGTCTGATGTTATAGAAAATGTGCAGGAATCACCTCACATCATGCGACTAAAGTGCGATTAATCCTTTCCTATATTATTAATGTCTCAATATTAAAAAAAAAGTGGAGATGGATTTTTAGTACAGCATCACCTTCAGCACAGTTTAGTCCCATTTATGATGTAATTTTAAACTACAAATTATTGGTTAATGTTTTTCCAATGCTGATACTTCAAGGACAGTGGAAAAGTCGAACCACTAGGATTAATTTATACCAAATTAATGTCTTGAGTATTTCGTGCTTCTGAGTTTTATCTTCTTAAATATATCGAGGCATCTTAATCCAGCTGGAATATGGTAATTTTGTGTCTTTTATTTTGTATTAATCCATGTCATGCTTTGCCTTTGTTATGCACTTTAAAATCATGATGAACAGTCTATAAGATAAGATAAGATATTCCTTTAAAGTCCACACATGGGGAAATTTCATTGATACAACGCAGGTAGATACAGAGGAAAAAGACAGATAACAGATTATATAGCAACCAAAGTGACACCTTTGCTCCTGTGACATATCAGAGTAAATATGTGCTTATAAACGCATATGCATTGTTATTTTCCATCAAGAGTTCTGACCCATGCAATCTCCAATCTCTTCTCTTTGATGCGCTTACCAGATGTGGACTAAAAACTGTTTGTTGTCTTGAGATTTGCAAACCATTACATTCTGTTTTAATTCTATGCTATTTAACAGCAGAATAAACTGAGTGACATTATAGTAGCAACCTTTGACCTTTATCACTGGAGAGATTACGTTTACGAAACAAAAATGGCAGAGATTTAGAGAAGATTGTAGATCCAAAAGTGATAGATTAATACAATTAAGCATGTGTTATAAGACTTAATAAAGCCACAACATTAGCATTTATCCGTTTGTGGAGTCAATTAGGAAAAGCAGACCAACACTAGCTGAAAAGTTTTTGTTAAAATCATCTCCAAGTCCTTTGCCCTCCATCTGAGATTCTGAGAAACATGTTTCTACAACAAATAATTGACTGTGGTTGTAGAGTGGGTGAGTATTGCCCTTGTGGACTAGACTGACACAAACACAGTAACTTTATATATATTTTTCACTACAGTATCAAATAAAAAGTGAGTATATTATTAGATCCCAAAGGTATCATAGTAATAACTAGAAAGATAATTTAATAAAGATTTAAAGTGAAGTTAAGAGGAGTTCATCATTACGAGCAAAAACAGGAACCATCCCTCTGTCTGAGATTGTGTCAGCATAGCTTTCGAGAACATAAGCACTTGTTTCTTACAAGATACAAGCAACTTTTGATTTTCCGATCACGTGAGTAGGTGGGCACTGACCTTGCGGACCACAGGGCTGCCGTCATTGATGAGCTGGGCCAACATCATGGCCACGTTATGGTCTATGGTGGTGGAGTGGTCCGTCCTCTCGGCCGAGTTTCCCACAAACGTCCCCAAGGCAAAGACGGCGGCACACCTCACCTGAGGTTACAAAGAGAGACAGGCTCAATCTGTCAGTCAGTTTAAGTAAATAGCACTTATAACAAGACAGACCAAAGTACTTGACATAAATTTAGACCTCAACTCATGATGGTGGTTGGATTTTGTAAATATTAAGAACAAGAACCTAGTAGACTTAATAATTAGTCTACTAGACTTAATAATTATTGTTTTGAATGAAAAACATGTTTTATGTGCTTTATGTGGCTGAACATTACATTAAGCAGAGCTAAGATCTAAAAACCGAATCCCTCTGTCTGTCAACTACGTGAAATGCCACTGAAAATGCAAAGACAATTTATCAGGTAAATTTATATCAGGTATCATTATTGTCAAATCATAACTATTGTGTAATTGATATGGATTTTGGCCCCTTGTTTATGTTATGGTTGCTAGGTAACAGGTGTGTAATTATCTCTACCTATGTGACATCTGCTCCTCACGTCCAACCAGGAATTACAATGATGCATTTCCCACAATGTTGAGTATGTATTAGTGAATGTGTAATCTAACCTGTCATATACACTTTAAGTATTACAAAGTCATTAAAGTGTATACATTTTTTTTTTTTCTAAACAATTTTATAAAAAGTTGTTTTGTGGTTTAACCCTAAAATAGAACAGTTTAGTTTTGGGCACCCTTTATTTACAATTACAAGATAATTCAAGTCAAGACAAAAGACAAAATATTTTTTTTGTTACATTATAAGGTGTAAGTCTAGACCTGGACAAATTTAAAACTGCTGTTCTTGGGAAACTCAAATATGTTCTTGCAGAGCGTATCCAGGATTTATGAATTAGTAGAGCCAATCAGTTCCCACCCATGTATCTTATTGCGCTGGAGATTATCACAGCAGTGCGCACCGGTGAGTTGGTATTTGCCAGCCTAATTTATTACTTTTTGGAGCGCTGTGCTGAATGTCTAATCCAAAACTTGCTGCGTCTCTGGCGGTGTTTTCGGGGGGGAATTGGAAGCGCAAAATGAACAAATTACTGTGCAAAAATGATTATTTGTGGTGTAGCGTCGCCAGTGGGATAGAGCGGAATGCATAACCACTTTTTAATCCTGCCTCGCAGCTCTAGCGATGCCGCGGTACACAGATGTTGCTTTGATATAGTTCGATTCATTTTGATGAACGCATTCAGCACAAACATTGGCGATAAATATGAGAAAAACCCTATTGTGAGTCAAAAGCTAACTCAATTTACAGCTTGTAATTGCTTTTCTCTGAGACATGATATTTACCTGTAAATCAATGATGGTTTACTTTATCAGGAATGCAAGGAGCAACATGAATACAGTGAGTAAATTATGAACCTTGAATAAAACATTTTAGATTTGATTTTCCTGTTTTTGTTCGGCAGTAGATTCATGAGAAATTAGTAGGACAAATATTATGCATTATTTGTATTTATTATTCGCTTTTAAACATGCTCTGGTGTATCTCTTGTGGCATTTCAGGTTCTCGAACCACAAAAAAGTGTTTAGATAAAACCATATTAGATCATCACTGGGAAGTGCAAGAGTAACTGAGCTTTGGCTGCATCTACTGGCGAACTGGGTGTCAAACGCCAAACGTCTAGCCCCCCAAAACGCACAACATTTCTGATAAAAATATAGCATTTTTATCACCAGAACTAAAAGTCCCACAACCCTTTGCAGCCTCTGCCCCTTCCCAAATTGCTACGCACCTCCTCAGTGCAGACTTGTGGCATTTAATAAGGAATAAGCTCAATATGGACAAAGCACATCTCTATCAATAAGTCAAATATTGCAGTTTAGAGCCTGAATGTACCGTTATTGTGTCATTGGGCGAGACACTTTACTCACGATGTGTTATTATTATTATTATTATGTGTCATTATGTGCGTGTAATTTGATGGCAGCCATGTTTTTGTCAGTCAACCTACGATTTGACCATTTATTCTGTTAAAAAGGCAATGATTAAAATACAATATCGGATATGTTCAGGAAATGAATATTGACAGACATTTTGTTTAATAAGGAAAAAATTGAATACAGTATGCTAGTGTGTAATATTAGTTCTTTATCGTTTCAATGGACCTGTTATTCGAAATACAAAATCTTCTGTGCGTTGAGTTCGAGTGTGTGGGTTGTACAGACTTTAGCTAAAGTAACAGCGTCATCATCAGAGCTACATCCCTGAAGACTGTTTAAATTGAATTAAACATTTTGCTTAGTCGTTGATTGTGTCTCTGCTCAACAACTCATCACTATTGGATATTTTTAATGACTTGGGGATATGGCAGAAACAAATACACAGCATTGATGGGCAGAGGGATCTTCTTAACTGTGCTGTTCTATTAGACTGAAAATAATGAAACTCAAGTGCCTATGATATTCATTAGTAGCTGTTATCTATCAAGAACTTCTAACATATGCAATCTTTGAATATACAGTACATAAGTAATTTTAGAAAAAAATGTCTGCGCACACATGAGAGGATTAGATGATGTCATAGATAATCAGCCAATTACCAAAAATCGAAAGAAAGTCTACATTTGTCTATATATAATATAGTCATATTATATTAATTTAACAATAGTCTAAATTCCAACTTTAAGGTTTCTTAAACGTTATGACAGCAATCAGCTTTAGTTACTGAATGTGTTTTTAGATTTTTATTTATTTTTTATTTTTTTTTACTTTTTTTTAACAAAATCAAATCCTTGATCTATCAGACTGAATAAATGTATCATCCTATAATTTTGAAAGATATGTAGATTTCAATTAAGGATGCAAGGGCTGATTTTCTATTTTGTCATTGTTGTGAAAACGCATTCTCACACTAATCATGACACAAATTTTGACATTGTAGCATCTCTTATTTCGCAGCACGAGTGAGAAGAAGCTATTTATGTTTCCAGGATAACACTTTCCATTCCAGTTCCCCTGAGCTTTAAGGCCATTTTGAGTCTCAGCCGACACTGCTACCAGCACAAAAGTACATTCAGTGCTGGTTTGAGGAAGACCTGGGTTTGAAATGTGTGTGTGGAGCGGCAGGTTGAAGGAGAGGCAAAAGGAGGCCCAGGCTGTGCACAGATGTGGCTCGTGTGTTTGTTCATGTTCCTGGGGTGAAGTGTCAAAGCAGGACACAAGAGTCGAGCTGAAACTCAGGGTGAACTCTACAGGGCCGTCCCTCTGCTCCTCACAAACCACTCTTTCAGACCTTTGCTGGCTTAATGGTACTAAAGATAACCCAGTGTTTCTGGGAACTAAATCTGAACAAAGTGTTGCCTAAAGTTTAACGTTAAGCTCATGTTAACATTTGTATTTCTTCTTTTCATTCACACAAACCTATAAACGTAATATATGTGGGCATACGTTTGAAGACAATTAAAACACTATTACACGGCTGGTAGTAAAATAAAAAGTGGTATACAAATAATAGTAATCTATGGAAGGGCGGTTTCTTTCTTAAGGGCGGTGCTATAAAGCATTTAAATCCAATCAAGATCCAATAGAATCAATGAACAGTGATTGCACTGATACGTTTGTCATGATCATGTTGATGAAATAAGGATTTGTTTCTTGTTTAATTGTTAATGATAAGAAAAAAAGAAAAATGTTTTGATTAGATTTGGATTAGAAAAAAAAGTATTTTCTTTGCCATGGCTAGGTTGTGAAAATAAATTGATTTGCCTCCACCTTATTTTCAGCATACAATAAGCCTCAGTGCATATTAGGGTATTTTGAGTGAATTCCACCACGGTTTATTAAGTATAGTATGTGAACTTTAAATGTGTACAGGGCAACCAGACCTTTTAGTTTAACACGGTGCTGGCCTGTGTCTTTACCTCTGGGATTGGGTCTGACAGCAGCGTATACAGCTTCTCGTGGGCACTGTCCCGGACCCCGCACCATCGCGCCGGGTCAAAGTTCTGCCAAATCCGCCCCAGACAAATGGCCACCCACTGGCGCAGCAGGGGGTGCGGGTCAGACAGCTGCTCCAGGCAGTTGGCGATGAGATTACCCTGTAGACAGGCCTCCTGAACAGAAGAACAAAACACAGGCAAGTTAGGAGGAAAACTTTATAGAGCTGGAAATGAAAGGAAAAGTGAAACTCCAGCCGTTTATTCTTAAATCAGCCTTTCCCTCGTCTGATAAATAGTCCTGCAAAAAAACAAAAACTTAATTTGAGTGATACATTTTTGTATTTATGCTCATTAGCTGAAAAAAGAATTAAGAGATAGCAAATCAATGACAAACATATGAAAAGTAATGGATGTTTTAAAATGACAAAACAACAAGCAGATGTAAATTCTAAAACTATGATATACTGTAAAATTATTATTTTGCTAAATACTTTGTTTATGAAATATATTATAAATCATGTCTCTTATGGTCATGAGCTATTACATAGATGTTTTGCCTCCATCAAGTCTTTGATAGATAGATTATTTATTTTTTCTCAAAAACTCGACGGGATTGGTAATCCTACTTCTGGAATATGAGATGTGGGCGGGACTTCAGAGCATGATTACACCCAGACTGAAGGTTCTTTGGCCCAATCAGAAGTTTGCTTAGGTTCAGCAAACAATACAGTGATCCCTCGCTATAACGCGGTTCACTTTTCGCGGTCTCGCTGCTTCACGGATTTGCATCATGCATTGTGTTCTGCATTCTGATTGGCTAAACAGTCTCTCCGCGTCTTCGCTACCTGTGCGTCAATAAAGTTATGGATTAATATGTACACGTACGTAAAACCGCTTGCCAAATTGAAGTTTGAGAGCGCGCGTGTGAGCTGCGGGAGACGCCTATTGCGATAAACGAGGGATCACTGTACATCATTTTTTTAATTATTAAGGTTATGATTTAAAAAAAGAAAAAAAAGCATTGTCTAGCTTTATAAGCCTAGATTATACTTCCTGCGTTTAAAAACAGAAATAAAACAGAGTTCAGCGACGTCGTTGGCAGTATTTATAGTGTGCGCTTCGTGCCGCTGCAGACAGTAGAAATCTGAGCTAGCTGCGTTGTCACAATTTTTTCCCTGACGCCGATGTGAAAAGTCTGAGCCATGTGGATGCTGCTTGAGGGTGGTGAAGGCCAGGGATCGAACGCACGACGCTGAGGGGGCAACCGCACACGTGAACACCTTAAACCACTACACCACTTGCAAGCACTATGTTATCAAATATAAAGTTCAAAGACCAAGCCAAACCAATATTGTGAACATGTAAATATAATTTGTTGTGTTTCCAACACTGCAACCAAACAATGAAAGTTTGGTTAATTTGAAATGTTGGCATTGTTTGTCAGAGTTCCCAAGGTTACAAAGAGAGCAGCAATAATGATTTGCAAAAGCTACAGCCTTGTGCCCTGACGATTCTGTCCCACTTTTGTTAATAACGACGGTGCAGCTCAGTGCTTGACCTTAATAACACGGTAATATGTCCATCATTTCTCAGACCTTCAGAGCAACACTAAAGCTTCAGATAAGACCTAGACTCATTAGCTGGTTAATCAACGCTAACCCGAAAACCTTACTCACAGGCAGACGCAGAGATTAGGAGCTTGGCAACTGCCAGACTCTCATTTTCAATCCTCAGAAGCACTTTCCAATTTTACAACCAACAAAAGGAATTTGATGAGAAGGGAAGGAATGAGCAACAAAAAATTATGAAATACACCGATGAATCAAAAGTTCAACTTTGAGCTGCTACATATTGGTTTCAAAGGGGGAATATTAAAAATAGAAAATAAATTGGAAGAAAGTGAAGCATCAAACATCAAAGCAATATGTTCAATAAACACTTAATAAAACAAAAAATACTTTTATAAAAGATGTAATAAAAGCAAAAACTTGTGGAATAGAAAAACAAACAAACAAACAAACTAACTAACTAACCTAACCAACTAACTAATCAACTAATCAACCATACCTTTATGCACATTTCTTCTTTCTGACTTTTCATAATCAAAATGCCATCTTTATGTCCCTGGAGGACATTCAAATATAGATTTTTCTGAATAGCATTTACAAAGCTTTGATCAAATATAACAAAATAATTTACAGAATATGCAAATCACTGCACCCAAAGAGAAAGATGATTTGGTTCAGTGAACAGGGAAAGATTTCAGATCAGTCAGATCACGGAGAATACCTTGAAACAACACTTATGCATCGCAAGCACCTGTGTGTGAGAGAGAGAGCGAGAGCGCGAGAGCGAGAGCGAGAGCGAGAGCGAGAGCGAGAGCGAGAGCGAGAGCGAGAGCGAGAGCGAGAGCGAGAGCGAGAGAGAGAGAGAGAGAGAGAGAGAGAGAGAGAGAGAGAGAGAGAGCGAGAGCGAGAGCGAGAGCGAGAGCGAGAGCGAGAGCGAGAGCGAGAGCGAGAGCGAGAGCGAGAGCGAGAGCGAGAGAGAGAGAGAGAGAGAGAGAGAGAGAGCGAGAGAGAGAGAGAGAGAGAGAGAGAGAGAGAGAAATATTAAGACCGCAGTGCTCAGTGACATGTTTGAGGGGGTGATCACGCAGTAATGAGCGCTGTTTTCAAACGTAAGAGCGATAAATAATAGAAATGTGAGAGGCTCCACCTGCAATGTTGGGAAAGCATTTATTATTTAGCAACCTGAGAAAAAGAGGAATGGAGAGAGAGACAGCTAGAGGGGTTAGGCAAGAGAAAAGCAGCAGGAGTGGTAGAAGAGAGCAAGCGAGAGGAAACAGGAGAGAATAGTGGAAGGAGGGAGTGAGAAAGAGCAAACGAGAGAGAAGAGGTAGAAAGGAGTGAAAAAGAGCAAACGAGAGAGAGGAAAGAGGTAGAAGGGAGTGAGAATGCAAACGAGAGAGAAGAGAGGTAGAAGGGAGTGAGAAAGAGCAAACGAGAGAAGAGTGGTAGAAGGGATGAAGTTAAACACTCACACAGAACTATTTACCAATTCCCATTTTGCTACAGTGAAAATACTTGATACTGATACTAAGCACTCTCAAAAATGATGCCATTTCATTTACTTCTTGTCTTTTTCCCCCTCATAATATGAGGTATGATGTAATCGTCAGTGACGTGCGGTGAGGTTCAGGGCTAGTGAGGCACAACTCTTTCAGAGTCAGATTTACAAACGTGAATGAACCCAAAAGAGCTCCTTAAACCGGTCGTTCTGGACCAAAAAGAGGAGAAGCTGTGCAGGAGACTTGCATTCATTCCTTACCGTTTGTGTGCTATACAGTCCCACTAGATCCGCCCTTAGTCTCACAAAGTAAAAAAACTTGCATATTTTGAAAGGCTCTGCAGTTTTGTGTCATCAAAATATTGGGACATTTCACAACATTTTGTGCAATCCACTAAAGTTCAAACCAAGGAAAGCTAGCTCATCAAAATGATCAAACCTGACTTTAATCTGATCACTGATGTTATCAAAAATGTTAAAGAACCATTGCCTCCGTTCATCTCTGACTGACATAACTCATCCCAAAACAATTTTTTTAGGGGCAAGCGGGAGTCGATTCCCACGATTTAATGAACTCCAGGCTGCGTCGCTAACCACTAGGTTAGGTGAGGTGTAAATGCAAGCAGCGTTTTTAGACATATCACTCATGTGTAGGTCTTTCTTTACTTGCTTTGATTGAAAATCCAGATTTGCGAAACGTTTTAACTTGGAAATGTAATCGTCCATATTGTCCAGATTCTACATACACAATAATAAGGAAGAAGATAGAGACACACACGGCCGGGCTCAGGAACGCCCTCTTCATGCGGCGCATGTAATGATGCCTTGCAGAGTGAACTTTTACTGCGGTTTTATAATGAATCTATAAGCCTACAACACGTTTCAGAAATACATTTCATACATTATCTAGAATATGGAAGCACAGAGCACATCGTCAGGGTGTTTTATTTGTTATAAACAGAGATGAGAGCGACACATCATTTGCACATATTCAATTGACCTATTTCATGTTATATTTCAGTAAAATAACCAACATAATATACACCACATGTCTAGCGTTTGTGTCTGGTGTAAGAGTACTATAAGAAATGACAGGTTACATCACTAACACGCCGCACACCTCTGCACATTTGATCAAAGAGCTTGTGGGATTGAAAAGCATCGACTGGGGACAATGGCTTGGTGACACTATTTGTGATAAAGTGTCATGGTGCCGCCGGTCGGAACAGCGATTATAAAGGTGAGTGTTGGTGACATAACCAATATCTGCCACAAATACAAACAAGGCGACACAGTCATCTCTCAAAGTGACATCAAAGCGCCCCAGAAGCCCCCGACGCAGTACGAGAGGAAACTGAATTCATAATTTGGTACAAGTTTGGCTCCTTGGTGTCTTTAATAACAGCACATGTCTTTCCACAAGTCTCACCTGGCCTGTGGTGTAGCTATTGACGATTACAGCGAGGATGAAGACGGCCATGGTTCGGTGTTCTGCCTGGAAAACAAAAGAGATTCAAATATATCAGAAGCTCCTGGTGCGACTGAAGCTTGGTTGGTTGAGCGCACGTCCTGATATCCGCGTTTCGAATCCCGCTTTCGACATTAACAGTCAGTAAAGCTGTTCCAGCTCCTTCAAATGTCTTTGGGGAGACCGTAAAACTGTTTGACTTGAGTTCCGTTTTTGACAATACGCCAAAAATACAACAACATTAAGTGCTATTGGCTTGAGTAGCATAAATTTATTAGCCGGTTGTTTATCTAAATCTTTAAACTTTTCAGCGTTATTCCTGCAGAAATAGAAAAAAAGTGCCAAGGCTAAAGGTACAACAAAAGTGTATTCCTTGGCATATTAGCAGATATTATACAACTAAAACTTGGGTCCCAACTGCTACATACTTTTCAAAACTATTAAATTAACTCCACATCAGCCAGAATAACTTTGGCTATAGAAAAAATATTGTTGAATATTGTTAGTCATATAATTTCCTTTATTATAAGTAGTAAAAATGTAAAGTGGTGGCTCACCGGCATGTAATTATCTGCCAGAACAGACAGGAAGTACTTGTGGCCATTGTCTTTGACCAGATCAGCTTGACACGACTGTAAAAGAGAAGAGAAGAAGAGTGAGGGAGGGAGAGGGTTCAGTTTGTGGGTAAATGTTTTTTACAGCTCGAGCTGCTCTGACAGCTGCACTTTCTTCAAAGGCAGTTTCTTCAAGCTGTGAATGAAGCCGAGAGCACAATGAAAACCGGGGAAAGGAAAACCAAATGTGGCTAATTAAATGGAGCATGCAGAATATTGGGGAGGGATTTCTTGTGGAGATTTTGCTGAAAGATTGCCTTTTTCTTTCATTTAAATTATGATTTCAAAATTTTACATGTTTTTTTTTGTAGGCTAAAAAAAAACAAATTACAAAACTCTTAAATTACTTAAATTATTCTGATGTGCTTCAGTTTCATTACATTTATAATTTTAGTTTTAGGAAAATGCTGAAAAGAGTTTCTTAATTAAAGCAACCTTTCCACCCATTTAATTTGTCATTTTAACAAAAACAAATCACAAAATCTGAACAATTTATATTTGGGAAACCTGAATGAATCAAACCCGCAAAAGAAAACTAAATCCACGAGGGTGACGTCAGTGTATAAAATCAACCAGAGTGTGTGCTAATGTTTCCATATCAACAATTAAATATTTGAGTTCACCTGTTGCCTGTTCATTGCTGTTCACACGACCCTGACCTGTCGACCCGGATGCTCCTCATCTGCCTGGATGAACTCTCCCTGCACTAGATGAACCACCCTCTCTCCTCCTGAGTGGTTCTGGCTCCACAGTCTCTAACAGTTCTGGACCATCTGCAGGAGGAGTTTTTTTCATGTTTTTCTTGCTGAGAAGAAGGATCTTAGGACAGGGGATTCTTGGACGCTAATCCATTTGCTAAATCCCTGTGAACACTGTTTAGTCGGCTTTTGATTGTTTCATTGTTTGATTCTCTATCCTTCTGTTGGAGAAATTAACAACTCTGGAACACCCACCGAGGCCACTGCTGCTGTGATTTTGGATGCTACAAAAATAAATTAAGTTGAATTGAATCATGTGAGCTAATATGTGTGAATGCTTAACCAGATTAATTCAGTGTTCAATGCCCGAAAACAGATTCAAAAGAATGGCATCAATGTAAAACAAAATAAATCCCAGAACATGTGATTGATGCTGAAGATTAATCCAAGCAAAATCTTCAACAAACACTGAATATTGGGTTCCCATTTCATCACACTTTTAGAGCAGTAAACATGAGGCAACATTAGTAGAACAGGTATGCACGTATGTATGTGTTGTTGCTAATGCCAAAAGGCTCTGATTGAAAAAGCTAAAAGAGTGACGTCAAATGAGGAAGCCTACATGAGTGTTTTACGTAACTTACACTATCCACCGCCAGGATTTTAGCCCAGATGAAAACGAGCAGCGGCCGGAGCTCCCGCGCTGAGCTCTGGAGCAGTTTGAGCACGTAAGGGAAAATCCCCACAGACAAAGCCTGCAACGCACACATCAGAGCGGGTTAAAGAGCACCACGTCACCAGGGTAAAGCTGCACTGAACAAGTCATGAATACTGCATTAAGAAAAACCTATAGTTAAAATGAGAAGACATAACAGACGATTAAAATAGTTTGCCAATTAGAATACAATCTGTTTATGTAATCATTCATTCATTTGGAAGATACGACTTCAAAGACAAAGTTTATTTTTTATTTTTGCCAAAAACTTTCACAAACTCAAAAAAGATACAACTGTACTGACTGTATGGCATATTCTGCTTCTTAAAGGTGGAATGGATGATTTTTTTCAGCAATTTTTTTAAATCATATTTCCTCGTGGCGTGGATAAATCATTAGTCCTGCCACGTATCAATCATAAAACGCACCTATCGCTCACCTGCAGCCGCGTGCGGTTCGTCCCCACGTTTCCGCGTGCCTAAGCTCATGGATCTATCATAATATAGTTCCCTCAGTGTACGGGGCAAAATGAAGACGGAGAAAGACAGTTCGAGCTGACGCAGAAGTGGACAGAAATCTATGGGAGACGAAAGATGCGATGCGCTCCGTTGCGTTAGTAAACAAACACACGTGTGTGTTGTATCAGTCCACACGGGGGAGTGCGCATGCGCACTTCCGCCTGCGTTCTCAAATCGCCGAAAAATTGTCCATACCGCCTTTAATACCCATTCAAAGGATATTATTTCAGAAGTTGGAATGAAATGTTCTCACAGATTAATTTATTTTTGAGCCAGAGTTTGGAGGAACTATGTTTGGCAAAGCTACCAGAACTTAACAATTTGGCCACTTACTTTGAAAAGCCAGCTCCAAATTTAAAGGATTGTGCTGTGTATAACCATAACGCAGACACCTGTGTTCAACACCTGCTCGATTCCGCTGGCTGAATAAAAACTACACATACAAGCGAGTAATTGAAATACGTGTGCTATGACTTTCCAAATGCAACGGTTATTTCGGAAAGACTTGAATGAAATGAATCTTTAATTGCAGACATATCTCCAGGCGTTTCACAGAGTATTTTCCAGAGCCAATCTCCCTCGTCGGCGTATGTGATCAGAATGTAGTGAAATCGGGCCGACTGTGACTAAGCAGGTGTTAAATAAACCATCTGGAGGGAGAGACCAGAGACGGAGCAGATGTGGAGCTCATCTCACCAGACTGACAGCCCACGGTCCCAAGTCCAGGAACTTCCCGAGAAGATCCAGAGCTCGGAGTCTGTGCACCTGGCTCAACAGCACCTACGGAGAAAGTGAGACGTGAGGGATGTGCCGGAGTGCAGGAGGGTTCGAGTCAAACACAATCGAAAGACAAACATCAAAAGCAACTTTCTTTTTTATATTCCTTCATACAATTGTTCGTACTGGAAAAATATGAAAATGTATTATAAGGCCTGTCACAGTTAAAAACAGCAGGTTCTTGTTCGGCAGCAAAGGACAAAAAACACACACGTCAAGGTCAGACAAGCACAGAAATAACACAATACAGACATATTCTGCTGTTTGTTTTTTAGGATCTAAGCTAGTGCTGCTTTGCCTCCAGTGTTACTAAAAATATAAATCAGTTCATATATATATTTTAAAGGATGTTTTCATATAATATCAAGCTGAAGAAACAGCATGAATTATCATATATATTTAAAATGTATTATATAAAAGGGGTGGGGTTAAATGATTGTATTTCTTCCTCACATTCCCCTTTTGGGTATACAAAGAGAGAAAGCATAATTTCACTTAACTGCACGATATTTGTCTTATATTTTCTTTGTCATTATTGTCGTTTTATGATTTTTTCCTCTCTCCCTCATATTGTCAGGATACATTGTTTTAATTTATTCAGAATGTGTAATGGCATGAAAGTAATTGGGTAAACATTTTATTATTTTCCCCGGTGAAGTTGAATACCTGGTTTATGACAAAATACTTTTTTGGTACCTAAACCTTTTAGAGAATCATAACATTTTTTAACAATGGTTGTGAATCTATTAAAAGAGAAATATTTTTAGACAACATGTATTTTGAATTGTAACTGGGACTGTCATTTGATCATAATATCATAAACTACAAGTCATTAACACTTCAGTAACAATTTTTAAAACAAACTGACTGGATTGTGGATGAGCTTTGAGCCAATTTAAATAACTTTACAGCATTTACAACATTTACATTAGCATAGTGACTCATCCATTTGTATAAAACGCACTGAAGCCACTACAGTTTGACCCTTTGCTTCAAGCTGGTTGATGAGTTTGCCTGCATCACCACGCACTGACCTCCAGTGGCTCGATGTGTAAAGTATAGTCATCATTATATATGCGCTTTAGGCTGTAGTGATGATCTGGAGCGTGCCTTATTCCATATTCCTACAGTCTGACATCACTTGCTCTTATCGTTTCAGCTCCCACGCTTCGTATCCGAGTCGGAGGTAACCCTGAGCGGGTCCTCCCTTTGGCTGCCCACTCTAAATGTCATGCTCACAGGGGCCAAGTCACGCTATTACTGCATGACGTGTTGAGATAGACCCGGGCTTTCCCATATGCTCGTGCCCCCACACGCCACACGCACAGAGCCATAGTCACGTCGCATTGGCTTTGTCCTACAGTCTGTTCATTGTAGCGTTAACCACACATATACATTTATAGAACTTAGCACGTACTGGGAATAGGCTTCTGTGATAGAGATAAGTGCTGGCAGGACAGCGATACGAGCCGCACAATGCATGCTGGGTGTAGTGCTGAACCGGTTTTGAGGTGCACAGCCAATGTTAAAGATCAGCCAAATCGACACACCCATTTCACCCACAGCAAATACAAAGGGTTGCCAGGTCTGATGGGACAGCCACCTGTTTCCCATCTACTCTTCTCTGTCGTTTCTTCCTTTAAATTTGAGTTTTGGAAGAATAAGGAGTCGAATTAGGAGTTGTACTGATGCTCTTTCTCATTCTGTTGTTGTTTATTAATTAGGGTTGGACCTCTCACTGTTACTTCCATTTGTATATTCTGTGTAACACTTTCTAACCACACTTTTAATAGCCTTAATAAAGTATGAACAAAATGAACACATTAAAAATAAACAATTTGTTTTCTAAACAGGATTATGGCTTAGCAACTACTCAATTAATATGCTAACCCTGCCTGCTCGCCCTAACCCCTTAATTATGTAGTTACTAAGTCTGAATCATTCTATAAACGTTTCATTTTGAAATAAGTACTTGCTTTATTAAGCGTAATTAAGGTGTAATTATTATAAATTGATACCACAAGTGCCATTTTTGTGGTAACGCTTTACAATATTTACACCTTAATTAGCCTCAATAAAGATTGAACAATAATTCTAAATCATATCACCTTAATTAAATAAGTCTGAATTACTCTTTAGTATTTATTGCCTATGAATTAAGTCTTTGTACAGTTTCTCCTTCCTCTAAAAACCATACAGGTCAGACTGCAGGACGGCTTTTAGCATCCGTTGTCGTGGGTTACATGTGAAGTTTGCGTAGTCTCCCTGTGTCTGGGTGCGTTCGTATAATGGACTAATTCTCCAGCTACGTGGTCCTGAACATAACTGCCATGTCGTCATACAACTCCTGACAGTTTCCCCAGTGGCATTGAAGGCTGACGCAGGGAAAATGAACCACTATAATATTCTTTAAAGTTTCCAATTCCAATATGGAGCGTAGATTATGCCCACAGGAACTGAACTGAACACTTTCCATTGAAAACAACACAAGTGCAAAATTGCCATCTTCATCTCAAGCTGCTTTTGAACCTCATTAGCACATTAAATATAAGTATTTGAGGATTTCAAGTCCTCCTGGGAATCCTAATTATATAGAGAGTTTAGTTAAAAATAAATGCAATGAGAGCTGTGAGAAGTGCCTATATTTGCATCTTCTGCATATTGGCATAACAGTTCCATTCCTTTCTTTCTTTAGCGGGATGAGTAAGCAGCTCTCATCTCTCTGGAGCATATGTCCTTAGATACGCAGCGATACCGTAGTCTCCACAAACCGTCCTCGCCTCATGTGCCTCCAGGTTTACCGTAACATCGCAATTTAGAGATGGCGTAATCCCCGAGCAAAATCTGCAAATCCCCATTTGGGTGAAATAGCTGTTGTCAAGACTACAAAAGCTCCCCCGTGTCTAACGTCGCGTGCTCATTTCAATCTTCTGAGTATTGTAAACAGATTACACCCCGTCGCTTGTACCTTGCTTGGCAGACAGACGGATTATGTATTGGCCTAAAATCCGGTTTCTAAGAACGCGGAAGGTCGGTTTTATGCAACTATGGACTTGCCGTTTTATATAATCCTGTTTATACTGTACATCCTTCGTTTGGTGGCATAGTGCATTGAGTGTTTGACCAGAGGGGGGCTGGCCCTTTCTCTCATATTCCTCAATCCAGTGACTCCATATGAAGCTGGTTGCAGCAAGTGCTAAAAATTAGGCAAATCACCAATCATCAGCTTGACGTTTTGAATAAATTATATCCTTTATTTATTTGTAATTCTTGCAAGCATTACTTTTAACTTGGTCCCTCTTACCCACTTTGAGTAAGTTAATGTTATATGTCGACTTCAAATATAAAAGTATCTGATTTTCTGCTAAACGAGTTCCTAGCTTTCACAATCTTAAATATTTGCATGCAATCATTTTCGGGTGCGTGTATGGCTTTAGAAGCTTTATTCATGGAGAAGTGAAACTGGGCTGAACCACCGAAACGCAGTTAAGAACAGAGCGCTGCTTTCTGTTCTTAATTCTAAATACTAAATACTAATACTATCGTTAGATGCAGATAGTGTGCAGTGGAACCGTTTTGTTTGGTTTTACAATATTCTTTGGGGGGAAAAGCCAAACTTACTCATCGACGAAAAATGTCAGGGACCTCTGCTTTAGTATAAAACTGATATAGTCTTGCTACTAGAATATGTGCATTATTTTGTATTTTGTGATGCAAATCAATGTCTAAAATGTAAATCTGAATTTGTTTTGAAAAAGCTTTCCCCTTCATCAACTGCTTAACTTTTACTTGAGTAATTGCTTGGCTCACTAGTTTTTTTTTTTAACTTTAAATACTCAATCCACCTATGAAAGGGGAAAAAAAACACAGTTGAAGTTGTATAATGATGTGTAATTATATATTCAGCGTTAGCTTTTGCAGTGTGCCTCGTGTCCACCTCGCTACGCGCACATGTGGTTCTCACACACATTTTCAATCACTTTGCCTTTTCCAGGGTTTTTAATGGTGCCCGACTGAAGCACTGCTGCTGTTCAGAGCAGGCTGAGTCAGCAGGAAATTACCATTCAACACGGACCACTACCACTGTGTGATCTGATACAAAACAGCACTGGACAGACCCAAAGGACGAAGACGATGTGAAGGAGCAAGCAAGAGCTAAACTCAACTGTAACTGTTCAAACGGCTATATTTTCTCTTCTTAATGTAAAATCTGATCAGTCAGCATTTCAAAATCAAAACTATGTATGCAGAGAAAGATGAGGGAGTTTGTGTTCAACTTATGATGAGGCTTCAATGAAGATAACATCAAATGTGTTTCTGTAAAGAAAATTATTAATTGAAAATAATTTTGTTAAAAAATGGTATTCTACATTATACACAATTTATTACAGATTAAAGAATTGAATTAATTTGGAAGTGCCTTTGTAAATCAACCTTTATGACCAACCTCAGGCTTCCCTTTAAAAAAGTCACACTCTGAACCCAAAAGACATAAATGTCTATTCAACAGCTATAAAAAAAACAAACAGTATATTATAAGGTTGAGTTTAGTATATTTTGTTATGACACAATGTGGTATCAATATCACAACTTGAAACAAAATACCGGTAGTGGGCCGACAAAGTTTTAAAAACTGTCAAAATTGACAAAAATGTCCATGGATGTCTCATTTATCACAAGCTACAGTTAGTAGTCTAACTGCTGGCTATTGGTAACATACATGAATAACAGAAAACATTTTGGATCCCTTAATCAAACACATAGAGCCAGGTTGAATATTTATATAATTTAATGTCATGAAGCAACTAAATGGACGAATGTGTGGAGTCGTTTGTTCACTCGAAACAGAGGAAAGCCAGCGCTAATCTGCTGCTAATGCTATTTCCTATTAAAATTATCTGTTGGTGGTATTTTCATACATCCGTGAGGTTCTGATGCTGTCAATTTGTATCTGCCGCTATTGAATGAAGCGGAATATTTTCACCCAAAAGCGAGCGGGACTCGTAATATCCTGAATATCCCTGTTTGTGTATGGCTATCAATCACTGTCACTATTCATTTTGGTTTTTTTTCGGGCTCAATGTCTACAGTGTGAAATTTCTTTACTCTAGTCGGTACCGTTAAGTGCTTCAGTGTCTTATTTACATTATGGTCCATTTACAAAAGGTTCCAGCTTTAGAGTTATTGTGCCAGTGCTCATCAATATTGTCATTTATCATGACATTTGCAGTTGGAATAGTGCTCATATACAGAAAGGTCAAAATATCTAAATCTAAAAAATAAAATAAAAAAAAATCTGGTGCTGAATTTTGCTTTTTTTTAAAAATTTGTTTATTGTCTAAATGTGTGGTTAAATGTTGCAGTGATTTCACTTTTGAGAGCAAAGAAAGAGCACTCCACTTACAAATAATGTGTGGTTTTACCTGTAGTACGATGGGCAGTTGTTCTGGAGGGTTCCTGTTCTCCACTCCCATCGTCAGCCAAACCTGGAACGCTGTCAGCTGCTCTGCGAAGAACGGGCTGTTCTGTAGAAAGAGAGAGAGGGGGGGAAATCAATATTGTGTCATCATTTCAAATATTGTACACTGCCACACAGAGCCAGGCGAGTAGATAATGAAGCAGTCAGTGGCCTATCATGTCATAACAGCGCAGATATGAGCTTGAGACTGACATTGCAGAGAACCAATGACATAAATCATGATATATCATAATCACCTCTCATTCTCTTCCCTCTCTTCCTCTCCATTATCCAGCTTGTCAATGTACTCTCTCTCTATCCGTTTCACTCTTCCTCCATCTCTCTCCATAGCGCTCTTCTTCCTTCCATCTTTCGGCTCTCTCCATTTATTATTCCCTTCTCTACTGTATCTCTATCATAGTCCCTCAGTTTCTCCCCTCTTTCCATCTTCTCCCATTCTCCTTCAACATTACTCGCTTTCTCCATTTCGGTTTGGTAAAAACAGAAATGATCCACTTTATCATAACCCATCTACCCTTCCTTTCGCTCCCTCTCTCTTCTTCCTCTTCTAGTCTCTACCCTCATCTCTCTCACCCTCTATCTCTAAAGTTTTCTTTGTCTCCTTCTACTTTCTTTCCTCCCTCTCTTTTCCCCATATCCCCTTCCGTTCTTCGTCCTCTCCCTTTAGTTTTCTCTCCTTTTCTCTCCTCTCTTCCCCTGCCTCAGTGCTACATCTGATTGATTGGTCACAGGCTGCAGAGGATTTGATCAGAGCGAGTGTTAATATTGCTTGGGGAATTAGGACAGCCCTTTAAGAGGAGGTGATGGATGTGAACAAGGAAATACCAGCGCTTCTCGTTCGGCTGGCTAAATTAATTCGTGCATAATCAAACTCTAATGGGTCCATACACACAGCAGAGCAGTCAATGGAACATGGAAAGTGTGTAAAGAGGAAGCTTGAAGAGAAATACCTTAATTATAGGCCAAGGCAGAAGGCTGTATTAAATATTTACATTATTTATTACATTTGGGCAAATACAAATCTAATTTAGCAGAGAACATTTGCTATAAACTGGAAAAAAATTTAAAAACTAAATTTTCTGGTTGAGGGTTCACCACCTGCTCGTCTCCACAGGGATATACACTTTGCATTGTATCTATTGCTTAAAAATACATTAAAGAACATCTATTCTTATGGAAAGAGGGCTTGCTCATACGCAGATCTGACTAATTAACTTGGCACTTTTAGCATCAAGGAATGGGCATGTGCCGTAAAAAAGTTTTTAAAATTATGGGGGGAAATTAATTACAAAGATGTCTCTGGTATTGTGGGTCTGAATACAACCTCCAACATAATGTAAAGCAAAATATCTCAGCACAATCCAAAAAACATATTGAAACAAAAACAGTGGTGTAAAATCGTATTAATATGTAGTAAAAGTACATAGTGTTACTTGGCTGCAGTAAAACTCAAGGAAAAGCCGTTTAACCTCAGTTACATAACCCTGTTCTTTGCACAGGAGCGCACTGGATCTGTCTGGGATAACGTCCAGCAGTGAAAGGAGAGAATTAAAGCTTTGTGAAAGAAAGACAAGGGGTTGAGCACTTCTTTAGTGTTCCCTGGGGGCTCAATTAGGGGCCTGGTAAGTGTTTTCCACTGGAGTACAACACGGCGGAGAGAGGACGGAAACTGCCCTCCAGGGATTCATCCTGAACATGTTCCCGCCACAGCAGCAGGTGGAAGACGAGACAAAAGTGCATCATCAGAAGAGCTGACTGCTGCATATTTCACCGGGGCAACTTTTCTCAGTGGTTGTCGCAGTGCATGATCTACAGTAACGTTACAAACAAAGTTCATGTTCACTCTTTACGTCCCATATATACAGAGATCTCCACTGTCTAGGCCTCTTGTCTGCCACCTACACAACAACAACTATATTATTTATTCTGGCCTTTGTCTTTATTAATACGACCCATGTTTGTAACTCAATGGTACAGGATTTCTCAGTCATTTCAGTAATCTTATTATTGTCTAGCCAGAATATAAACAACTTTAAAAAAGTTAAAATACTGGTTCGTAATCTTGCAGTGGTAATGTTTTTGTTCAGATGTACAGGGTCTTTAAAAGGCTTTAAGTATTTCTTAATGTATATAAGTTTATTAAGTCAATTCTTCTATCCAAATCTTAAAATATAACAAAATAACTCCTTAACTTTTTTTATTGCACTGACATAGAAAAACACGTGCCCTGAGTCACAGTATGGGATAAAACGTATGTATCTCCATAAAGAATGTTCCGTAGTGTGGTTTTAACTTTATATTTTCATGGAATCATACAAGAAGTATTTCATAACATAATTCACACTTATTACAATATGACCAGAGTCCAAAAAGTTCTACACTTTCTTATAAACTCATAGCTTCGCGTCATCTCCCTCTCACTCACAGCCTTGCCTATGTGTCCTAGAGACTATTTTTTTTATATAAAAGAATATTAGACTTGACCCCGTAAGAGCAGCAATCATCAGTTCAAACCCGCCCCTCGTAGTTTCTATTACACCCTGCGCCTCCATTTCGGTCCCCTGCAGTGTCAGTGAACACAACACCACACACCAGTGGCTCCAAGTGCAGGCCCAGTGTATTCAACAGCCATAATTCACTCCACACTCACACTTGAGTTATTAGACTTGACATTTTACAACGTTACCCACTGGGAGCGAGGCGTTGTGCGCGTTTGAGAGATTAGCTGAGATACAGTAGACGCTGGCGGTACAGAAGTTGCAGTGCAAACAGGAACGGGCGCGTTGAGTTTTACGGGCATCTAAAATAAAAGCAATCCATCAAAGGCAAGATGTCCCAAAACCGCTATCCTAAATGCCCACTCAGACGATGGCTCATAAAAGTCAAGAGGGGGGCGTCTCCACCTGAGCGAGTCTACGGAAAAGCTGATGAGCTGAAAACACAGTGCTTACTCTAAAGGCGGTCCCCTCCTCGATGATGGTGGGAAGCTGAGAGAGACAAATGTCCACGGCCAGGTCCCAGGCTTGCCTACAGACACAGACAGATCATGTTAAAGTGATGGTACTCGGAAGGTTTCTTAGTCTAAAGACAGGGGAGCAGTTTAAAAAGAGCTGTGGCTTTTCTTTCTCAACACTTGGTGAAATGATGAACAAGTTTCTTTTGACTAAATGAGGACCAAAATGTATTTAATGTCGTTTGGAGTAAGTGGCTTGCTCTCATTTACTGTTTACTACGACACCTGGTGATGTATGTACATATAACTACACTACATCCCATTTACTTGCCCCACTATTTAACATTTTTTTTCTCAAACATTAAGGACAAATTATTTAAAATCATTATCAACAGAAGATTATGCTGTGGTCAGTCAACTGCAAAGGTGCTATTACCAGTACTTGTTGAACAGACCCATCTTTTGTGATTATGCGCGTTACAAAATTATATTCAATTTAATTGAACCTACTATATTTTACCCTTACAATACCAAGTTAAATCTGCCCGTCACTCAGGACATGAAAGATCCAACAAAGTGTTGGTGGGGATAAGTAGACATTTGTGTTTGGGCAATGGGGAATTTAACGTTTAATGTTGATCAAACCAAGTTGTTTATTCCGAGATGTACTAAAAATGTAAACGTATTAGTTGAGGTTTAACTAAGACAATGTGAAATATTATACCCTTTTTTTACAACATAACTTCCCCCCCCAATAAAAATATTTACAATTTACTATTAACATTTTGATATATTGTGTTGCTCTACATAAGAATAGGACCATAAATAATGTCTATACTGTAATACTTTCTTTATTGTTAGACATCCACCTTGTTTATCTACTAACCAGTCAGCATGCTAAAAAAAAAAAAACATCTTCTAACCGTCAAATCATGGTTTGATTTTATAGCTTTATGATGTACACCCCTTTCCATATTTGTGCTTCAGTTTGGCAGTTGTTCTGCTTGCTCATCTTGGTGCACAAACCGTACTCAGTATTCCCAGACCGAGGTCTGGTGCAGGGCAGTGTGAAGCCTTTAATCCATCTCCAAACACCAACATGCACTCATGGTCATCATATCTTATTCATGGGCTTATGTAACTCGCATCAAACCTCACTTCTCTACTCTTTGTGAAGCTCAGGGTGATGATGGAGCATTATATACTGCGCAGGTCGAGCCACTGAGCTGTAACAAGAGGCTAAATGACAAACATGGGGGTACAACTCTGTCTTTGTGCTAACAGCGTTTCCCATTATCTGCCAGAGATACAATGGAGACACATTTGAGGTTGGTGTATTGTGTAAAAGATATAAAAAAGTCAATATTAAAGTATCGCATAATAATGTGCGCAGTATGGGTTTATTATAATGGGAAAATGTAATGGTAAAGGTTCTGTAGAAATATAAAATGTAAAAGAGAATTTAAGAAAAACATTTATATGATTTTATACAAGATTCTGATTGGACAACATTTAAAATTGAAATATACTATATTATCTCAGACTAGCTTTTAGCAGTTTAATACAGCAGTGTGAAGAGATTGAAAAGTAGACAGAGGTAGACTATTTTCTCCAACAGGTGCCTGAGTTTGTCTTCAAAACAGCCCTATAAGTTTTAGTGAGATCCCACGTTTGTGCTCCTGCAAAAAGAACAGTGTCTAAGAGTGTCTTTATATCCACAGTTATGTTTCCACAGGCGGTTTCTGGAGTTATAAAAACAGGGAAACTGTATTAAAACCTTATCTCAGCTCCGGTTGTATAAACAGAGGCACAGAATGTCAGTTTATTTGGTTTTATGGCTTTTTAAAAAAAAAATTTCATAGGAAGCTATATCTATTTATCTAGTGGCGTTTGTCATTTAAATTGAAGAAAAGACAAATGACTGAGAGAACCAGGTTGAAGTCAGAAATATGAAAAGTGTGGCAATAAAAGAGGGCAAGCTTACCTCACTGCTATCAACGGCTAGTATACATGAGATACAAGTGCTAAATACTTATTACGCAGTACATACTATTACAGTAAAATTACTGTTTGCCATTTAAAATGATGAAGTATTGATACAGGAGAGAGAAAAGCTTTACCGACATCAAGAGGATCAATCAACAAATTACTGCCTTTGTCATTATAAATGCCACACCACTTTGAACTATGAAGTCCGATAAAATGAAAAAAACTTGTATTCATGTTATAAATGTATCACTACAATTTGACAGTTTGAGATTCCGTCCCAACTCAGAATGTCAAAAGTTAATTGTTTACTTAATTGTAACTTAAAGGTGCAATGTGTAACATATCTGGTGGAGGAAACACTCAAGTGACAACACCAGGCCAAGTATCATGTCAGTTAAGTAGAGAGGCATGTTATTCAAGGTATTTTTGAGCAATAAAAACACATGTAAGAATAAATGCGATAGCACCTTCTAAGATTCTATATTTTTACAACATAATTGGTGCTTTTGAAACAACACAAAATGCTTACTATAATTACATGCTCAAATGAATCTTAACACTACTCCTGCTATATTTTCTTTGAAGGAACAACCTTGTAACACAATTAAAATGACAAAAGCCAGTTTAGAAATTCATGGAGCCTGTGAGAAAATAAGGCAGCGGAAGAGTGGAAGGAGGCAGGATACAGCTCTGTGTGAGATACGGCATTAGCTCCGGGGACGCCTGCCAATAGCAATGAGTAACCCATCACCAAAACCTGTCGATGCATGTGCCTGTATAACGATGTGTGTGTGAGTGTTTGCTAAAGGGACAGCGGGCAGTTGGAGGCTGACTCAGCTCGTTTCTCACTGCCCGCGGACAAAGCTGCTGCAGCCTCCCGCGCGCTCACTCCTCTACAGCCACGCATTCGCACCGCACGCCCACCTCGTCACAAACTACCCACCAGGGACTAATGAAGACTTAGGACTGTGCTGCTCCGTGCTGGGCTGCCCCGTTTGAATAACAGGCAGTGAAATGGGTCAAAAGTAGAGGTGGGTCTTGCCAATCTACAAAAGTTAGTTCGTAGTATTGTTTAAAAGTGGTTGTATAAAGTAGAAGTGATAAATTGGTCCTTTGAGGCAACAGTGGAGCAGATCCAGTTATCCAGTTAATTTTCCTTGTGCCCTTCAGCAAGACAATCACCCACAAACTCCACGTCATTAACATCATGCCTAATAGTAGGGGTGTGGATATAAGTAGAAATAATATGTAAAAATTCATAATTTAATGCTGCGCAACTTTTCTGTTGGGACGTCTACCACCTGCTTGTCTCAATAGAGATGTTAGTGATTGGCCTGGAATTTTATATGGTATGGCATTAAACATATATTTTTCTCTTTTTTTTTGGCCAGTAGGAAAATATTGGACAGGATAGTGTTGAATGAAATGGGAAAGAGATAAGGGAAGGGCATGCAACAAATTGTTTTGGTCAGATTCAAACTCACAAGGTGCCAGACATGCGTGCTATCCAATCGACCACTAAGCGGCACCATATTGCATTTTTTTTATTGCTGGAAAAATGCATTACTGTTCACAGGCCTGCCTCTCCACAGATCTGACCTGTAACTTGGCTTGGTGGCGTCACCTGCTTGTCTCCAAATCATTTTTTTTTTTTTTTTTTTAATATAGCACATAATTATTAAAGCACTTTGGCACAAACAAAAGCACACAGTAGCAAGTAAAATGTATTTATATAAAACACAAGCGACCACAAGACTCAGAGAACTTATTCTTAAGGTTTGACGTTAAAAACTCCACTGTACTGTTGGGACGTGGGAAGCCAAAGTGTTTCAGACTGATAAACATAATACCACCACGTAACATTCCAGACCCAAGAGGTGCCCACCAGCTCAGAGGGAAAGAGGAAATCCAGAATGCCCTCTCATATTACCCAGCTTGGGCTCTCAACAGAGTGAAGAGAAACAAAAAGCAGGACAAACGGGACAAAAGGGAAAATGAACAGAGAAGGAAGGGTGTTTCGATCCCTTATGTCTCGGGACTGTCTGAAAAATTGCAGAGAATTTTTAGATCACATGAAGTCCCTGTTTATTTTAAACCAGGAAACACTTTAAGACAGAAACTGGTTCATCCTAAGGAGAAGATGCCGACCCAAAAACAAAGCAATGAAGTTTATTCTATCCAATGCAGTGAAGAAAATTGTGAAGAGCGTTACATAGGTGAGACTAAACAGCCTCTGCACAAGAGGCTCTATCAGCCCAGAAGACATGCAAGTTCAGGACCCCAGAGCGCCGTGCATCTTCATCTTAAAGCCTCTAATTACTCGTTTGACGACGGTGAGGTGAAGATTTTAAGCAGGAGAAAAGATGGTTTGAAAGAGGAAAAAAGGCTATTTTTGTTTAAAAAAAAGACCTTCTTTAAACAGGAATGGACGGTTAAGGTTCAACCTTCCTGTGGTTTATAATGGAATTTTGAACCCCTGGAGAGGCAGACATCCAGGGCTTTTGGATGCTAATCAGGTCCTCAGGGTGAGTGAGCCAGGGACACACAAAAACTAAGGGGAGACTGATAGCCCATTAAAGGACTGGTAGTAAACAAGAGGCTAGCTCGTTAGAAAACAAAGAGGGTAAGTTTCTGTTGAAACATAAATGCCTAAATTCGCAAATTGACAATGACTCTTGGATGAGAGTCGAAACATCTTGTTTTTTCTAAAACTGAGTTCAGATGACTACAACTGAACCTTTTTCTACATTCCAGACAAAGAAATAACAAATCCACTGACTTAAGCAGGTTGCAGACCCTCCACCAGAAAAGTTACATAGTGCAACTTGAAATACTACTCGTTACAACCCACTTCTCATCAGCGAGCCCCCAAATTGCTTAATTCCTCACCAAAGGTTTGTTTTTGTAGTTGTTGCAATAAGCAGGGCAATATAAGCTTAATGTAAAATAATGGGCCGATGCGAGCGACGGAGAAAGACTACGGCTTGTGTGGAGAGATTTACAATAAGCAAAGCGTGTTACACAACAGGCTGCTTCTCCAGGCACGAGTTTGTTTTTTCTAACACGAAGCAGATAATGAGTGGGTGGGAACGAGAAGACATATATAGAAGAACAGAAACAAAACATGGAGGTGGGTGAAGTGTTCTGGGAGCTAACGAGAGATGATACGAGAAGCTTTTAATGCTGCAAAATTATTTAAAAACAATAGGTAACTGAGAAGGGTGGCCACGTCCATAGTTTAAAGCTTATTGAGTAAGTTAACATACAAACAATGGGGGGAACACATTCTGACTTAATTTGAAAATTGACAAATTTGAAAGACCAAATTGGACTCGACTATGGACAATATGTGCTTTAAATTTGTTTAAGATGTCTCCCTTTGCCTTTCTATTTATTTATGTCTCTTGTTCTCTCTCTAGTCGTGTTCTGTGTTTTGGCACATGGTATGAAATTGGAAAAAAAAAAGAAAAAAAAAGAATGGATTTTGACGCCCTCAAAGTTTAGACTTGAAAACCTTAATGAAGCATGTTTGTAGATAAAGATGAAAAAACTATTTTGGGCAGCCCTCCTGTTATTTCAAAATTGAGTGGTATATTTAAGTAAAATTCACTTTCACAATTCCTGCAATTGTACTTTGCTCAAACCAGTCGGGCCAATAAAAACTGAAAACTTATTTTGACAGGCCTCTCAACTTTACTGCGAGTTTCCCATTGGTTTGTTGCCTTCAGTTCTAACCCAAATCTGCCATGTTCATCACACGTAACACTGTCCGACATAGTCAAGAAGTCTTTTAATATCCCCTATAGAGAGGCGTCTCATCGCGGCTTGCTTTAACTCAAAAAGGTAGAGAGAAAACCAGTGGGAGGCAAAAAGTAATCTTATTCCACAATGGAACCTGTCTTCCCCCTTCTCCAGCGCACAGCGGCCAGATGAAGGCTACGGCAGGGGAGAGAAGACATGAGGCAGCAAGAAAACAGGGCCACCACTGACTAACTGTCGAGACAACAAGTTAAAACACATCATGAAGTGGATTTATACTGAGGACAGTCGAACAGGCACGCCCACATGTGCCCCTGATCAATATGACTTTAATTACTGTGTAATTAAAGCATTGTTTTATGGTATTGGCACAATTGGAAGTAGCAGATCTAGCTGTACACATTTTGAACTAGTTTACTCCAAAAGCTAAGAAATGGAGTAACTTGATGAAAATGTGTTCATAATGATTAGTGTGATATTAAATGCATGAGTAGTGCTATTTTATTGATTAATAACTGATTGAAATGTAAAAAACAACAACAAAACTGGAATTATGGTGAGGATGTTAAACCCCATAACCTTTAACATGTTTAACTATTTACTAAGGCTACAAGATTCATTGCACTCAAATTGAAAAAAGCAATTAACAAATCGCAAGTAACACAATTTCCTCCAGTCTTATTCTGCACTAAAACTGCTAACCCATAGTTTAGATCTGTATGTATTCAGCAATACATGTGACTCTTTTCTTTTATTTCATAGGCCTATAAAATACCATTTTAAAAACTCATATTTCAAAAATAATTGTAATCGCAATACTTGCCAGAAAACCAATTATGTAGTATTCAAAATATATCTAAAAATATTTCTACAGCAATATTATGAGTACAATCTCAAACCAGTCACCCTAAACGAGCTGGTATAAGAAGCCTGTACCCTCTTTGCCCCAGCGCACCCTCTGGTCCTTACCACATGGCGTGCATGTATGTGGGAGGTAGCCTGGGACTGCTCACTGGTGTGCAGTTGTACGACCGCATTATTCTCTCCGCTAAGAGGAAGTTTCTGAACAGACTGGCCACGAGTAGGTCCTGTCGGAAGAGTTTCTGGAACAAATCTGCAAACACAAAAGTAGTTAACAGAAATGCGGCATGAAAATAAGAAAATTTGGTGTAAAGTAAGTCAAATGAACATCAAATTGAGTAAAATAAACAACTTTAATTAGTTCAAATCAAATGGGAATTTGCATGTTGACTTGGAGAATATGGAGGACAGTCAGATGAAAGCTTTCGGTCACTGTCACACTCACCAAGTCATCGTTATTATTTCGGCAATTTATTAAAACGGGGCAAAGTATTTCCCATGAGCTTTTGCTGCTTTTGCCTGGCGTGCATATTTGTGTTGACTCTATTTTCCCCGACAGCTTCCTGACAACTCCGGGGCCCGAGACGGTATTTTTAAGAATTAGTAAGTGTCTGTGTGTCTGTTGGTTGTGTAGTTCCTTCATTATGGGGATTTTCTCAGATGTGGCCCGCTTCATTAACAGCGCGGCCCTAGAGCTTTAAAAGAGCTTTGGCGAGCGTCACTATTGTCACATTGCTATTCTATCTAGGATACAGTGCACCTCTTGGGAGTCTGGTAAGTCTCTGAGTCTGCATGTGTGAGGAGACAGGTGACCCATAATAAGCACGAGGCTGTGGCTTGCATGCAAACTACACTGTGTGTCAAGAAAGAAAAAAGCAATTTGTGTTGTCATCTCGGTTTGTGGATCCTGTGGGTACGACTTCGCCCCAGTCTCGCTTTTATGTTGAAATATTATGTTTAAAATTATATCCCCAATTACAGCAGCCACGCTTTCCAAACATAATTAATCTCAATTTGCGGGAGCAGCTTGCACCTACTGCACTTCTGCCATTTTACATCAACTTTACCCCTCATTCGAGAGCTCTGGGAAAAGAGACTATGAGTTTTAGTAGTGCTGAGTGTTCACTTCTGTTTCGTTTTCTGCAGTGGAACACACGAGTCATTTAATTTGTCATCATTTGGATAAAGAAATGCTTTAAAGATTCACAAGTTACATTTCTAGAGGAGGATTCGCACCTGTTTGTACATACCATGTACATGCTATTGCTTTGTCTGGAATGTTCCACAGTATGGCATTTCACCTATCTTTCTCCACAAGGTTTCGCCGGTCACACCACCAGGCCAAATTAAAGGTCAGACATCTGAAAGCACCATTTTCATAACAGCCACAACAAGTTTGGCTTTATATAATTTGATTATTCATAGCAGCAATGGTTGAAACTTGTTTAAAATGACTACTAGGAGTGGAGTATTTGGACAATAGTCACAAAAATGTTAGCAACCCAACAGAAATGTGCTAAAACATGTCTTTAAATGTATTAGTTGAGGTTTAAGGATCTGATAAAAGTAAAGGGACAGTGAAATTACCCCAAAAAGTTTAGAAATATCATTACAAGATTTAATTGTAAATTTGTTCCATGTTTATTTTCAATCAGCTCTTTTTTGCAGCACAAACTAAAAATGACAGGTCTATGCACATTACTGTATATCAAAGAAGAAAGTATTTTATTATGTCTTTAAAGGTGAACTATCTCACTTTTCTGGTGGGACGTCTGCCCCATGCTTGTTTCAATGGAGATCTTGCTTTTGCTTTGCCTGGAATGTTCCGCATTATGGCATTAAACTCATAGTTAATGTTTTTCAACCACGGTTGTATTTATTGCTGTATCTTGGCTCTGTGGCGTCACCTGCTTGTCACCATGGAGATACATTTGATGCAATACAGTGGAAAACCATAATGGATGCAAGTTTAAAAATGTAAGGACTAGGAACACCATTTATGTCCACAAATTTAATCTTAGATATTATGGCATAAATGTATATTACCGGTATGTTCCAAATAATTCATAACTAACAATCTTTTTTATGGTATTTCAGACTCCAGGTCCGTCCACTGTATAACTTGATTGTAATTGCATTTTATTTTGCATGCCTCTATTTCATCACAGTAGGATGTTGATGGAAATTGACAATTTACATTGTCTGATTGAAAAATACAAGTCAATGCTGGAGCCAGTTAACTAGGCAATTTGACACTTTATCAAGCTCTAAATGTCCTTGAAGCGTGTATCGACCTCTCCGTGCATCTATCTGAGCTCGTCCACAGCTATACCTCTGGGCAGGACGTTCCAGGCGATGGTGTCAGTGATGGCCGTGAAGATCCAGTTGAGTTCTCCGAGGGGGGTGCGCCTGTCGTTGAGTCGCCCCGGGATCCTGAAAACAACACGGACGGGGCAGATGGCAGTGTCAGCTGAGCTCGCTATATGGTACGGAGCTGAATCAGAGCACAAAGTAGTACTATCACAACACATCTGAACACATTTACATTTAACAGCTCCTACTCAGGCTGACTAACAAAGACTGCAACTACACAGACAGGCGCTTCACGACAGGCCCGGCTGTAATGTGGGCAAAGCTGAGGTTGTCCAAGTGATGAGAATGAAAGGATGAAAGTGAAGAAACAATAGTAGATGGTTCATTAATACACTAGAATAACTAATAAACAGTCAAGTCAGGAAAGGCATCACTCATATTAAATTGAAGCAAAGTTAAGTTTGTGTGACAACCTAGGGCAATATGACAAAAATAATGAGTTTCCCCCCTTATATTGAAAAAAGACTCAATATACATTTCCTGAACACAAACAATATTGCTATTTAATGCAACAAAATGCCCAAATTCTTCCTCCAAGGTCTGAATTTTGCTGCATTTTACAGATGGAGGATTAGCTGTGTACCTCTCGAGTAAAAAGACCCAAACATATCATTAACGTTAGAAAAACTGCACAGCCCGACGAGAAAGGAAAAGTTGCCAGACTGTGCTGTGGCTTTAGTCAATGACACAAACCACAGTGCATCTGAAATGTATTCACTTTGTAATGGTTTTATTAAATGTGAAAAGAATTCAAAAAAACCTTCTTTCACATTGTAATTGAGGGGTATTGTTAAGTTTGAGGCAAATAATGAATTAATACATTTTGGAATTAGGCTGAAACATTTCTAAATGTGGAAGCAAGAGAGGTAAAAGAGTCAGACGCTGAGGCAAGACAAGGAGATTGACCGTTTGAGAACTGAACCAATGACTTTCTGACTTCAAGCCAGGAATGATGATTTCTTTAAAGTTATATATTTTATTTAAACCATGTGATTCTGTGGTGCACCGAGCGCACAGAACTACTTGTGGTGCTGGTCCCACATGGAGCTTGTTGTGTATCAATGAAGTGTAGTTTTGTTGTGTGCGAGAGCACCAAGGACAATGATAATTAAACAGAGTCTGCGACGAGGGTTGAAGACACAGAGGCTAAAGAAAAGCTGCAAAATGACTAGACCTCAGTGA